>NW_023270436.1:18248120-18518727 GCF_011800145.1 Mirounga leonina | reverse complement strand
GAAGGAAGGAAGGAAGGAAGGAAGGAAGGAAGGAAGGAAGGAAGGAAGGAAGGAAGGAAACAAGTAGATAAAGAATCAGAAAGGTACAGTTGACAGATCGGCCCTGGAACCTGGAACCTGGCAGAGTTCCTCTGCAACATGCCATTAAGCCCACAGGTTCAAATCCCTGTTCAGGCACCTACCAGTTGGGTTTGTGATCTTGTTTTGAGAAACCGGGGCTCATCAAGCTGAAGCGACTTGCCTAGAGAAGTAGAGCTGGCCAAGTGGAGACAGAATTCCAGGCTGAGTCTGACTCTGCAGCTGTGTGCTCTTCCTACCATCCTCACATGCTCAACAAATATTTTCTGAGCACCACTGATGCTCCCGGCAGGGGGGACCCAGCACTGAAAGGGCAGCCGTGCCTCTCTGCTCACAGAGGGGACCCTCTGGTGGCCTGAACACTCTTCTGCTTTGCTGGATTCTGAGCCCCACTCTGCCCAGAGCCATTATGGGGCTTTAGCAAAGCATTTCTCTTCTAGGGCCTCAGTTTCCCCACCTTGAGGTTGAGGAGGTCAGGAGAGATGACCTCCAACGCTGGTCCCAGCTCCACATCACCAGGGCTGTGATGTGCGGGTGACAGGAGCAGTTCTGAATCCAACCCCCTCCATGGGCTTCCTGGCTGCCCCGTGGCCCACTCAGCCTCAGCCTTGACTGGGCCAGCTCAGCAATGCCCCTGTCGGAGAGTGATCTCAGGCTCTCCATGCCCCTCTCTCCCTTCCTTCCTCTTGCCTCCTGGAGGGGAAGACAGAACTCAGAGCACCCCAGGTCCCACTCTGTGGGCAACACGTGGGGTGCCCGCCCCACACAACCAAGTCAGCACTCTCCCTGTGAACGACCCCCAAGCTGGGCTTGGCCGGCTGCATTTCTCAGTCTGAAAGCTCTCCAGCCAAAGCCGTGGAACTGGTCCTATCCACGGGTGTGGAAACTGAGGCTCAGGGAGGCAAACTGGCCTACTCAAGGCCACACGGCTAGGAAGCAGCTACCCGTGGACTTTGGACTTAGACCGGTTTCTTCGCTCTCAGCACCAGCTGCCGTAGCCTGGGGCCCCTTTAGCTGTGTTCCCTCAGGCGAATCACATCACCTCTCTGAACCTTAGTTTTCTCATTGGGTAAAGGGCGTAGAGGAATAGCACCTGCCTCCAGGGGCTATGGGAAGACTGAACAAGGTCACGCACGCCGTGCGCTGAGCCCCGAGCGTCCCCCTGCCGGAACCCTCAAGGGGCCTCTTCTTACTGTTATTCTGGTCCCGGCTGAAATATTGCCGGCTCAGGAGAATAAATTCCCCTGCTTTCAGGGCTCCCAGGGTGGCTGCTTTACTAACACCCATCAGACTGATAATGGATTTCATCCTCATCGCCAGGCTGCGGACCTCCTGAGGGAGAGCACTCGGCGTGATCGCTGTGGCTCGGGGGCATCACAGGTGCTCAGTAAAATTCGGTTAGAGGGACAAATGGCTTGAAAGATCTGGCTTCTCCAAAGACACAGATGTAGTGAAAAGAAGGGCCATATGCACCCCCAATGTTCATAGCAGCAATGTCCGCAATAGCCAAACTGTGGAAAGAGCCGAGATGTTCTTCAACAAATGAATGGATAAAGAAGATGTGGTCCATATCTACAATGGAATATTACTTAGCCATCAGAAAAGATGAATACCCAACTTTTACATCAACATGGATGAGACTAGAGGAGATAATGCTAAGTGAAATAAGTCAAGCAGAGAAAGTCAATTATCAGATGGTTTCACTTATTTGTGGAACATAAGGAATAACATGGAGGACATTAAGAGAAGGAAGGGAAAAATGGGCAGGGGGAATTGGAGGGAGAGATGAACCATGAGAGACTATGGACCTGAGAAACAAACAGGGTTTTAGAGGGGAGGGCGGAGGGGAGATTGGTTAGCCCGGTGATGGGTATTAAGGAGGGCACGTACTGCATGGAGCACTGGGTGTTATACGAAAACAATGGATCGTGGATCACTACATCAAAAACTAATGATGTATTGTATGGTGACTAACATAACATAATAAAATTAAAAACTACAAAAAAAAAAGAAAGATCTGGCTTCTGCATTGGGAGACTATTTTAGCTGAGAAAACGCTTTTCTGTCACCATATTTGTGGGTAAATAGGAAGCAGCATTCACATCCCTGTTTGTCAAAGGAGCAAACAAAAGCCCAGAGAGGTGGGGTCATCGGCCCGGGTCACACAGCTGGTGAGGAGAGTCAAGGCTTAGTTAGACCCAGGTTTGTCTGATTCCAGGGGCTGAGTTCCTCTGCAACATGCCATTAAGCCCACAGGGTATCAGAGCCTTTACCCACCCCACCCCCCCAAGTACCTGCCTCCTTCTTTCCTTTGCTCTCCTGAGGCAGGATACAGTGATGCAGGCCTACAACCCAGTGTCTGAGAACCTGCCGGGGGGGCTTGCCAAGCACCCAGACCTGGATGTCCCTTGGGAATAGAAGGGGGGGCGGTCCAAGCAGCTGGGTCAGGAGTGCATTTGGGAAAGCGCAATGGTTCGTTAAGAGCTAAGAATTAGGGGCCAGATAGGCCTGGGTTCAAATCCCGGCCCAACCACTTACTAGCTGTAGGACCTCAGGCAAATTCCTTTACCTAGTACCAACTCCCAAAGTCAATAAAATCTGTTGGCTCTGCCAACCCGGAGCCTGACCATTTCTCATCCTCTCCATCAGTACCTCTCCGGTGCAACTGGCCTTGCTCCAAGTCACATCCCTCCTGGATTCACACTACAAACTCTCGCTTATCTCCCTGCCTCCTCTTAACACGATCAGAAGGATCTTGTTAAAGGGTAAGTCAACAGAACAACCAGACAGAAGATCAATAAGGAAATGGAAAACCTGAACAACATTATAGACTAAGTGGACCTAAGAGACATACAGTACCCTCGACCCAACAAGAGCAGAAAACACACTTTTCTCAAGTGCACATACAGGATATGGCATATTACAGATAGGGCACAAAACAAGTCTTAACAAATCTTCAAAGACTGAAATCATACTAGGTATCTTTTCTGATCACAATGGCATGAAACTAGAAACCAACCCTGTGAGTGGAAATTAAGCCACACACTCTTCAACAACCAATGGGTCAAAGAAGAATTCACAAGAGAAATTTGCAAATATCTTGAGACAAATGGAAATGAACACGCAACATACCAAAATCCTTGAGATGCAAAGAAAGCAGTGATCGGAGGGAAATTTATAGTGGGGAAGTACTTATGTTAAAAGACTGGGAAAGATCTGAAATCAACAATCTATCGTTACACCTTGAGGAACTATAAAAGAACAAACTAACCCCAAAGCTAGAAAAGGAGCAGAGATAACAAAATAGAAAGCAGAAATATGATGGGAAATTTTAACAAAATCAAGAGTGGATTCTCCAAAAAGATCAGCAGAACTGACAAACCTTTAAGCCAGATTAACTAAGAAAAAAAGAGAGAAGACTCAAATAACTAAATCTGAATTAACACCAATCCTCCTCAAACTCTTCCAAAAACAAAACATTGAAGAAGAGGGAATACTTTCATTGTATGAGGCCAACATTACCTTGAAACCAAAGCCAGGCAAAAACTACAGACCAATGTCTCCCATGAATATTGATGTCAAAATCCACAACAAAATACTAACAAACAGAATTTGGTGATATCTAGAAAGGTCAGCACACCATGACTAGGGGAGGATTTACAGCTAAAATGCAGGGATGGTTCAAGACACAAAAGCCAATAGATGTAATATACCACATTAACATAACAGAGAAAAAAAATACAAGAGCATCTCGGTTGATGCAGAAAAAGAATCTGACACAATTCAGCACCCTTTCCTCAGAAAACACTCACTAAACTAAGAATAGCCAGAAACTACCTCACCATAATAGAGCTACCGTCCCATGCAATGGTGGGAGGCTGAAAGCTTTCCCTGCAAAGTCAAGAACAAGAAAGATAAAGATGCCTGCTCCCGCCTCTTGTATTTCACATAGCACTGGGAGTTCTAGCCAGATGAATTAGGGCAAGAAAAAAAAAATCAAAGGTATGCAAATCAGAGAGAAAGAAGTAAAATGATCTCCGTTGGCAGACAACATGATCTTATGCACAGAAAACCCCAAAGACTCCACAAGAAGACTGTTGGTGGTTGTAAATACATTTAGCAAAGTTGCAGGATACAAAATCAACATGTGGAAATAAGCCATATTTCTATTTTTTTTAATTAACTTTTTATTTTTTTTTTAAGATTTTATTTATTCATTTGAGACAGAGAGATACAGAGTGAGAGAGAGCATGAGCAGGGGAGAGGCAGAAGCAGGCTCCCAGCTGAGCCAGGAACCAGACGTGGGGCTCGATCCCAGGACCCTGGGATCATGACCTGAGCCGAAGGCAGATGCTTAACCATCTGAGCCACCAGACGCCCAATAAGCCGTATTTCTAAACACTGACAAGGAACAATCCAAAAAAGAATATTAATGTTCCATTTACAGTAGCACCAAAAAGAATAAAATACTTAGGAATAAACTTAACCAAGGTGGTGAAAGACCTGGGTGTTGAAAGCTCTAGTAGACCTGCTGAGAGAACTTTGTAAAGAGGCAACTAAATGGAAAGGCAAACGTGTTCAGAGATCGAAAGACTCAATATCGTTGTCAATAAAACCCAAAGCAATCTACAGATGTAATGTAATCCCCATCAAAATCCCAATGGCATTTTGCTGCCCTTATTGTTTCTGGGAGGTTTTTTTTTTTTTTTCCGGAAAACAGGAAAATCTATGCTAAAATTCATATGGAATCTCATGGGACCATGAAAAGGCAAAGTGATCTTGAAAAGGAAGAACCAAGTTAGAAATCTCACACTTCCTGACTTCAAACCTTATTAGAAAACTATGGTAATCAAAACAGTGAGATATGAGCATAAAAGTGGAAAAGAATAGAGAGCCCAGAAATAAACCCTCACGTCTATCACTATATGTGAAATGATCCTGACATGGGTCCCAAGACCATTCAATGGGGGAAAGGACAGTCTTTCCCACAAATGCTCTTGGGAAAACTGGATCTCCACAGGCAAAAGAATGAAGTGAGACCCTCACCTATTCCACACACAAAAATCAACTCAAAATGGATCAAAGATCTAAACAGAACAGCGAAAACCACAGGACTCCTCAAAGGAAACATAGCAGAGAAACGTCATGACGCTGGGTTTGGCAATGATTTCTTGGCTGTGACACCAAAAGCATAGGAGGCAAAAGTCACATGAAATAAACTGAGCTACATCGAAGTAAAAAACTTCTGGACATCAAAGGACACAATAAGCAGAGGGATAAAGGCAAGCCAGGCAATGGGAGAAAATATTTGCAAATTGTGTATCTGATAAGGAGCTAATGTCTAGATAGATGATGAATTCTTTTTTTTTAAAAGATTTTATTTATTTATTTGAGACAGAATGAGAGACAGAGAGCATGAGAGAGAGGAGGGTCAGAGGGAAAAGCAGACTCCCCGATGAGCAGGGAGCCTGATGCGGGACTCGATCCTGGGACTCCAGGATCATGACCTGAGCCGAAGGCAGTCGCTTAACCAACTGAGCCACCCAGACGCTCCTAGATGATGAATTCTTTTTTTTTTTTTTAAAGATTTTATTTATTTATTTGACAGAGAGAGACACAGCAAGAGAGGGAACACAAGCAGGGGGAGTGGGAGAGGGAGAAGCAGGCTCCCCGCAGAGCAGGGAGCCCGATGTGGGACTCGATCCCAGGACCCTGGGATCATGACCTGAGCCGAAGGCAGTTGCTCAACCGACTGAGCCACCCAGGCGCCCTAGATGATGAGTTCTTAACGACAACAAAAAACAACCGGATTCCAAAATGGGCAAAGGACATTAACAGACATTCTTTCAGAGAAGATCTACAGATGGCCAACCAGCACACGAGAGGATGCTCGACATCACTCATCATCAGGGAAGTGCAAATCAAAACTGCCATGAGATACCACCTCACACCCGTTGAGAAGGGCTACCATCCAAAAACAGAAAATAAGAGGTGTGGGTGGGAATGCGGAGAAACCAGAACCCTGTGCATTGCTAGGGGAATGTAATATCGGGCAGCTCCTAAGGAAAACAGTACGGCAGTTGCTGAAAAAATTAAACAGAACAGTACCATAGGATCCAGCAATTCTGCTTCTGGGTACACACCCCAAAGAACTGAAAGCAGAGTATCTGAAAGAGATTTCAACACTTGTGTTCATGGCAGCGTAATCCACAGTGGCCAAAGGTCGAAACAACCCAATTAGCCATCGCTGGATGAATGGCTAAACAAGATGGAGCGGACACGTTCAAGGGAATGTAATTCAGTCTTATAAAGGAAGGACATTCAGACACCTGCTCCAACATGGATGAACCTTGAGCACATCATGCTAAGTGAAATAAGCCAGCCACAAAGGGACACAGTCTTCCAGGAGGTGCCTGGAGTAGTCAAGCGCACGGAGACAGAAAGAAGAATGGCGTTTGCCAAGGGCTGGGAGGAGAGCGTGGGGGCATTCTTGCTTAATGGAATTATTGTTTAATGGGTATAGAGTTGTAGTTTTGTAAGATGGAGAGAGACTGACTACACAACAATGTGAATTATTCAACACCACCGAACTTAAAAATAATGAAGAAGGTAAATTTTATGTTCTGTCTATTTTACCACAGTTTTTGGAAGTGTGGATATTATGTGTTAATACAGTGTAAATAAATGAACATTTTTTTTAAAGGTAAGTTAGACCACATCCCTCCTCTGCTCAGAACCCCGCAGGGCTCACATCTCACTCAGAATGACAGCCCCAGTCTTCACAATGCGCCCCAAGGCTCTGCACGACCTGGACCCACCACCGACCTCCTGGCCTCCTCCTTAGCTGTCCCCATCCCTCAGTCCACACACTGCTTTTCCTTGGGGTCTGCCCAACTCGGCGGGCACAGGCCCATCTCATGGCCCTCTGCACGTGCTGTTGTTTGCTGGAACACTCTCTCCCCAGAAATCAACATGGTTCAACTCTGTGCTCAAATGCCACCTCCCCTGATCATGCTATTTACAACTGCCAACCTCCCCCCACCCAACACTCAGAGTACCTGTTTTCTGCTTATTTCTCTCCATAGCGCTTCTCACCTCTAACCTACTATACGGGGTGCTTATCTTGTCCTGGGCATCTCCAATTTCATGGGCTTCTATAATCTGCGAGGTCAGGAATTCCACGTATGTCCATCACTGCCCTATTCTCAAGACCTGAAGAATGCCCAGCATATAGTAGGCACTCAGTATCTGGGGGATGAATGTGTACCTCCCATGGCGACATTTACACGAGGCGAGAGAGAGCGCTCAGCATAGTGCCTGATACATATAGTCTGTGTTCCATAAACAGTAGCATTTTAATGATGATGATGCAGACATCCTGCTGCCCAAACAAGTCACACCTGGTCCTTGCACCCCGCACCCCGCTCCTCTGCTCACCCAACACATTTATGCACGTAAAACCAGGTTAAAAAGAAAGAAAATCAATCTTGCAGAGGGAAACTGCTACCAAAGGCAGCCGGCGGGGCTGCAGGGGGTGTGGAAAGAAGGGGCTTTGCCTTCAAGATGAGGAGGTGGAGGAGGTTATAAGCAGGTGGAATGCAGAGAACGAGAACTAGTAAGTCCCAAGAGGGTCACAGTTTGTCAAGTGCTCTCCTGCCTGCCTTGTCTCATTGGATCATCCCAACAATTCAGGGTAATTGTCTGCCCATGTACAGAGGGAGAAACAGAGACTCTGGGGAGGAGGACTGAGTGTTTATGTTCCCCCCAGGATTCCTATGTTGAAACCCTAATCCCCAGCGTGATGGTATTGGGAGGGGCGGCTGTGGGAGGTGATGGGGGTCATGAACAGGAGTAGTACCCATATGAAAGAGACCCCAGAGAGCTCCCTTCCCTCTTATGCCAAGTGAGGACACAGAAAAGCAGCCGTCTATGTACCGGGAAGTGGTTTCTCAGCAGACACCAAACTACCAGCACCTTGATCTTGGACTTCCCAGCGTCCAGAACCGTGAGAAAAAAATGTTTGTTGTTTAAGCCACCCGCTCTACGGTATTTTTGTTACAGCAGCCCAAATGGACTAAGACACTTCTCCAAGTCGGCACAACAAGGAAGTTCCAGGGGCACACCCGGCACCCAGAACTACAGACCCCAAAGCACAAGAGCAGGGCCCTGCAAACTTCTGTAGAGATCTACAGGGTAAGCATTTGTGGCCTTGCTGGCCACCTGGTCTCTGTCTCAACTATCCACCTTCACCCTTGTACCATGGGAGCAACCATATGCAAATGAATGAGTGTGGCTGTGTTCCAATAAAACTTTATTTACAAAAAAGAAGTGGAGAGCCAGTTTTGTCCTTTGGGCAAGAGTTTGCTGACAGTGAAATAATAAAAAATATGTTATCTACTGGCCTCGGCCTCCAGTTTCTGGCACAGAGCTTGTAAAACCCTGGTAATTTCCTAAGTGATAATAGCACTAGGAGCATCTTCTGGTCTGATATTTGACCTCTGACCCCAGTTCCTGACACCAAACGAACCGACTAAATCCCTTGGCATTTCCTCGGTGATAGGAATGTCTTCTGTTCTAATGAGGCGATGCTGGGTGGGCTCCTGGATCGCTTCAGGATGGGGACTGGTCACCAAAAAGACCAAGCCATGATGAGAAGCTTGGAACCTTTAGCCCCATCCCTCATTCTCCGGGAAGGATAGTTAACTGAGTTAACTATCGATCACGTCTGTGTCATGAAGCCTCCATAAAAGTCCCCAAAGGGTGGGGTTTGGAGACAATCTGAGACTTGTATCTGAAGTGGGGGAGCAGGCTTGCAGGACGGGGCCCCGAACCTGCGGGATCTGAGAATGACTCCAGGTAGCTAGCATCAGTTCAATGAGGCCACGCAGCGGGGGCCGGAGACCTGCCCGACGTGTAGCAAACCCACTCCCTTCTGGGTCCGCAGTACCGTGCAGTAAGAGTGTGAGATAAAGGAGGAATGCACGGAGTGTGTTGTCCCAACTCACCGATCCCGCATGAGAATGTCTGACAGCATCGGGCTGGCCCAGGCTGCCTAGCATCACAGTGGGGACAGCTCTGGGGTGAGCGCTAACGCAGCTGACCACCCCACGCCCAGGGCCGGCCCCAGCTCTTCCCAGGGGCCAGCCCTCTCTCAAGCAGTTTGCAGCCCTCCTGCCAATGTCCCCCGGCTCCTCAGAAGTGGCCATCTGCCTGTCGCCTGCCAGAGCCACTCTGACGCAAGGGCCCAGCCACCTGTCCGTGTCCTCCCCCGTGGCGAACGCAGAGACTGTCAGGCCCCATCTGCTCCATCCACACAAGGAAGCCAGGATGGAAAATCCCTCAGCTTCACTAAAGTTCTGGTTGTGCTACCAACCAGGAGGCACCCGCAGGCTGGCACTGTCCCTCGGGGTCTCAGTTTACCCCTCTGAGCTCAAAGACCCGCCCAGGTCCCACTTTCCAGGATGCCTTCACCTCCTTTGGGTCACGCCTCCTCTACCCACGTTTCAGATCCCACAGACTGTCATCTCCACTGCTATGGGCTGAGCTGTGTCCCTGCCCCAGACTCATATGCTGAAATCGTAACCCCTAGTACCTTAGCATGTGATTCACCTTTTGATGACAAGATCTTTACAGCAGTAATTATGTTAAAATGAGGTCATTAGGGTGGGCCGTCATCTGGTACCACTGGTGTTATTGTAAGAGGAAATCTAAGCACAGAGCGCTCCAGAGGGAAGACCACATGAAGATTCCCCTGTACAGGCAGAAAAGGGCCATCCACAAGGAACACCCAGAACAGAGCCTTCCCTCGTGGACTTCCGAAGGAACCAAACCTGCCGACACTATGACCTTCAACTTCCAGCCTCCAGAACTGTGAGCAATCAAATTTCTGTTGTCCAAGCACCCCGGGGTGTGGTACCTTGTTCTGGCCACCAGGAGTGACTGCCAGACCCACCATCAGTATCCTCACCATCACTCTCCTCATCCTCATCCCTCTTCTGTGCCAGAGAATGAACGAATGAGTGAATGAATTCTAGGCTTACTGGTATTATTAACTCACTGTACCCTCTCCACAGCCCTGTGAGGGTTGGTTCTACTTTTATGAGAATGAAGATCAGAGAGACTAAGCAACCAGCCCAAGGTCACACAGTGAACGGGAGGCAGAAGCAGAATCTAAACCCAGGCTCCTGATGCTACCCTAAGAGCTTCAGCCAACAGCTCGTCTCTGAAAATAATACTAAAGCTCTAACTTCCTCTGTGCACAGCACTTAGCATAGTGCTATGCTAAGCATACATGGTGTTACGGACCAGATGCTTGTGTCCCCACAAGTCACCTGCTGAAGCCCTACCCCCCACTCCTGGTGTGATGGTATTTGGAGGTGGGGCCTCTGGGGGGTAATTCGCGTTACATGAGGTCATGAAGGTGAGGCCCTCAGGATGGGACTGGTGTCCTTAAAAGAAGAGGAAGAAATCAGAGCACAGTGAAAAAAAGGTGGTGGTCTACAAGCCAGGAAGAGAGCCCTCGCTGGGAACCCAATTGGCGAGCACCCTGACCTAGGACTTCTCAGCCTCCAAACTGCAAGAAATAAATGTCTGCTGAGGCCACTCCATCTGTGATCTTCTGCTACAGCAGTCTGACCGGAGACGCATGGCAAGCCCCACGTAATCCCCACAACAGGGTTCCCAGGTGGCCCCTATCACCCACTTTACAGACAAAGAAATTGTGAACTTAGAGGTATCCGTTAGTACCTAGCCAAGGTCATCAGAAAAATCCAAGGTCACCCTGCTGAGGTTTATATGCTGGTCAATCTGACTCCAAGGGGAGCCTCTACCCACCATACTTTGCCCCAGAAACAGGGATCAGATGCACTCACTGGGGTTGCCAGTCTCAGGGACATGACAGAAGAAACAATCCCTTCCTTTTCCTCTCCCTCTATCCAGAAGGCCTGGGGGACCCCTAACCTCTGCATGTGGTGGGTAACTACACTAATGCGATTATTCCGCATCTCAGCACAAGCCAGGATGGAGTCTGGGGGGCTTCTGTCTCTCTGTGTCGCAGGATGGCCTGGCCCAGCAAAACAAAGATTTGGAAGCCAGTTGTTGGCAAAACACACAGGCAGGGGTCTTCGTTGGGGGTTCTGTGTGCTTGAGAGATAGCAAGAGGGTTTTTCGGTTTGGGGCACAGGGGCCACAGGACTCAGGGATAGGGAAAGGAGACCTCTGGTCCCTCCCTGGTCCTCAGACAGGTCCTGATGATGTGGGAGGTGCCACACTGTGCCCCACAGACCCCTTCGGGACTGAAGGCTGCTAGGAGGGCTGCTGGAGAACCCTTGGCTACCAGTCCCTTAGGGGACAGGGGATCACTTCAGCCACTGGGAGGGCCTCCCCCAAGGCCTCACTGTTTCCCAGGGTGGCCCCCACCTAGTGGCTGGAACATGTGGGCTGTAAAGATCTGGCCTCCTCACCCCAGCTGGGGACAGCTTTAAAGGGGACAGCTCCCTGTGGGGCTTCCATGGAAGCCCCGTGGCCCATCTTCTCCCTTGGCTCCCTCCTGCTTGCCTCACTTTGCTTCCCTGGGTGTTCATCCCAAAGGCACACCCTAACAAGCCTGCGTGCTGACCTCCATCTCAACAGTGGCCTCTGCTCGGGGACCGCCAAGCTACAGCATGGAGGCATCTGGCAACAGTCAACAGGGACAAGCTGCAAATAGTTCACATGCCAGTGAACTCAGTGCCAGTGAACTCAGTTCGGCAGGAGGCAAGAGGCCCCCATACCCTGAGCGCACAGAGCAGTAGGGATGGAGCCGGGCAGTCCTGCCCTGGAAGACCTTTCACTCCAGTGAAGCAAAGGAGGGACCAACTAAGACAGGCGCGGGGCAAGTGTGATGTGGCCAAGCAGAGCTGCTGACAGAGGGCCCAGCAGCACCAGCCCCAGGTGGGAACTGGCTAGAGATACAGATGCTCGGCCTCGGACCCATGGAGTCAGCTACTCCAGCCTGTTTATCAAGCTCTCCAAGGGATTCTCATGCATGCTCAGATTGCAGCAGGGGATTTGAGCGGAGGACAGAAAACAAGGAGCTGTCCCAAAATCCTTAGGAAGAGACTGAGCAGTCATGGCTTCTGTCCCTCCCAGGACCCTCCCCACACAGCTAGTCCCTCTGGCCACCTCTCCCTGCCCCCATGTCAGACTAGGGGAGCTAACAGTTCCTGGTTCCCCACTATTACAACCACGGGGTGCTGCATCCTCCCCCCCCCACCCTGCCTTGGTCAACAGCGCCTTTATTAAATTCACCTTTCTCGACTCAGTTTGGGAGAATCATCTGTTTCCTATTGTTACCCAGACTGTACATGCACAGTCTCGAGTCCAAACCCTGCTGAGTGGAGGAGGTTGTCTGCTTATCGCTGTGGACCCTGAAACTCAGAAAGCGTCATCCCCAAGGAAGGCTGGCTCCGGGCCTCTCGTCCTGGGGATGGATCTGGGGGCAGGGTGGGTGGCGGAGGGGGGAAGGCAGCACCAGTGGGTAGTACTCAGCCTAGGGAGGGGCTCCGACAAGTGAGGTGCCTCCCCACTTCCGCTGGCTCCCAGCTGTGGGCTAGAACCTGCCCCCAGAAGTTAATAAAAGGCTGACAGCCTGAGGCCAGAAGAGGAAATTAAAAACGCAGTGGGGTGGAAGCCTCCCCGGAAGGTCGCTGAGAGCCTTACAGCAGAGGAAGAGGCTGTGCCCACGCCTGCGAGGTGGTGGGGGGGCCATCCTGGGGGTCTGGCCCGACCTGCAGGCACGTGATAGAGGGCCACAGAAGGCCTCCGAAATTCAGCTCAACCACCTTCCGCCTCTCGGGCTCCCAGGCACGGGCTTGGACTTGGTCCACTGTGGAGGCTGACAGATTTGAGGGACCTCGGGGTGGTCTGGGGATGGTGGCGGTGGCACCGTGGCCCCCTGGCTCCCTGCAGCAGCCTCTGTGAGTCCTCTAAGCTTTGCCCTGGAAGCATGCCCGATTCACGCAGCACAGTGGCTGTGGTTGGTGGGACTCTGGGGCCACACAGACCTGCGTCTGCGTCCCTACTCGGCCCCTCATGTCCAGGGGTGAGGATTAAATGGGCCATTATCTGCAAAGGGCAGGCCTGACTAGTACATAGTAGGAGTTTTATGATGTTGAAGCTTGCTGCTCATTTTTCTTTTTTTATTTGACAGAAAGATAGAGAGAGAGCACAAGTAGGCAGAGAGGCAGGCAGAGGGAGAGGGAGAAGCAGACTCTCCACCGAGCAGGGAGCCCGACGTGGGGCTCGATCCCAGGACCCTGGGATCATGACCTGAGCCGAAGGCAGCCGCTTAACCAACTGAGCCACCCAGGTGCCCCGCTCATTTTTTTTTTTTTTTTTTTGAGCACTCACTGTGTTCCTGGGACTGTTTACAGCGTGACAACCCAAATGAAGTAGGTAACCGAATTATTCCCATTTCACAGGTGGGGAAACTGAGGCAGAGAGCTATTAGATAACCCACTCAAGGTCATGCAGAGGAGGCAGGATTAGACCCAGGGTCTTTATTCTAACAAATACTTTGTCTCATAGCAGAAGCTGGAGGCCATTTTGAACAAAATGTTTCTGTTACTGCGCAGCTTAGAGTGAGAGAGTATGTTTACTGAGCACCTACTATGTGCCAGGTACTTTGTATAGAATACCTTATTTAATCTTCACAGGAACATCATTATTCCCATTTTAAAGATGGATAAACTGAGGCTCACAGAGTTTATACAATTTGCCCTAAGGTTACAAAACCAAGAAAGGGCGAAGCCAGGACTTGAACTTAGGTCTGACGGTCAGCAACGCCTCCAGCCCTGCCCAGGAATGGGTCAGACCCTCTGAAATCCCAAGGTGCTGAGAAACCTATGAGAAGGGTTTCCTCAGTCTCGCCCAACGTGGGGACCAAAAAAGCACTGAACTGGGAGTCAGGAGACCTGGGCCACCTGGACTTGACTCTGCCAACCACATCCTGTGGGGGCCTTTTAGGGGAAGGGGAGACCTCAAAGGTCAAAGTGGGCAGGAAGCTTTCATCCCTGTCCAGCATCCATGCTAAGGAGTCTTCCAACATCTGCTTGCACTCCTCCAATGATGGGGAGCTCACTTCTTTTGAAACCAGCTTATTAGCTCTAACAACAGGATGTTAGGAGACAGTTGAGAGGCTAAGAGCCAGAATGTGGAGTCACTGACCTGGTGTCGAATCCTTGACCACTCATGAGTCTGGACAAGTTTCCCCACCTGTGAAATGGGGTGGATGATAGTAGTGCACTCATCTCATTGGGTAATGGGGCCTTGAATGAGCCTGTGGAGACAGCGCCTGGCACACAGTAGGGATTCTATGAATAGGAGCCAGTCTTAGATGACAGCGACTGCCTGGTTCATAGTCCCGGCCCACAGTGGGTATTCGTGAGTGTGAGTTAGGTGAATGTGCAATTGCTAAGGGGCCCTTCGGTGTTAGGCACTTACCCCAGCTTCCCATCCACGGGTTATTCAGGACCCAGCTGGCTTCTGGGGCAGTGGCCTGGCCCCACCCCTCCACGTGGGACCTCTGAGCATCAGCCCCCGCCCACCTCTGCCCCACCCTGCAACCATTCAGAAACCAGCCCCACCCTCCCACCCTCCACCTGCAAATATTTAAATAGTACATAGGAGGAGTAATCTCCAGAGGCAGTCAGGCAGGGAAATCCGGGCCACTGCGCAAAGCTGGAAGAGGGGGCTCCTGGGGCTCCCTGACCTGCCTTGTCTTCCCCCCTCCTCATTCCTGCCACCTGTCCACCTGTACCCAGGTACTCTCATGTTGCCCACCTGGAACCCTGCCTGGTTCCTGATCAACTCATTATTCCCCCCTGCCTCTCCTCGCAGTGCTGTGCTCATCCCTTCTATGCTTGGAGAGGAACAGTCCAGCCCAGTGTGCAGGGCTGTCCTAAGGATTATGGAAAATATTGGCAGAGGGCCCCCACCAGGACCAGGCACACAACTGGCACCATAGAAAGGGAGGCGCCCTAGTGAAGTCGGTAAAAACATGAGCTCAGGTGTCACCAGGCCCAGGTCAAATTCCAATTCTGCCATGAGCTGGGTGACCTGAGGCCTCAGTTTCTTCATCTGTGCAATGGAGATGGATACTCACCCCACCTGTCAGGGCTGCTATGTGCAGATTTCATGAACAAGCCATGCACAGCACTCAGAATGGGGGCCAGGGCTCAGGACCACCACCCTGTGTAAAAGAGAGCTTCATGCATGTCACCCGCCACCCCCTTCTGCCATTGTACACTTTTGCTTACAATTTATTATGGCCTGACTTTCACTATAGATCTGTGGGCTCATCTGTTTAGTGTCCATCTCTAGGACGGTGCCGGGTAAACAGTAGGTGCTCAGTATATGTTGGGTGATCACTCTGAATATTTTTGCAACGCTAACGCCAGCAGCAACGGCTCATCAAATTTGGTTCCAGGCAGTGTCTTTAAGTCCCTCTGACACCTGTTCTCATCTGCTATGTGTTCAAGGCTGGGGTGGGCAAACACTTTCCGTAAAGGGTCAGAGAGCAAACACATCAGGTTTTAGAGTAGGACTGCCAGATAAAATACGGGCTGCCCAGTGAAATCTAAACGTCAAATATGTAAGGAATTTCTTTTAGGGTAAGGATGTACCAGATATTGCATATAGACCAGACCCGTCCTAAAAGATGATTTGTTGTTTTTCTGAAATTCACATTTAAGCAGGCAACCTGAATTTTTATTTGCTAAATCTGTCAAACCGATTTGCAGGCCACATACAGTCTATGTCTCATCGTCTCTTGTTTTCACAACCCTTTTTGGGATGTCAAAGCCGTTCTCAGCTTAAGGGCGGTGCACACACAGGCTGGATTTGGCCCACGGGGACCCCCTGGTATAAAGCACCCAGCACTGTGTCTGTAGCGCACCTCAGGCCACAATGAAAACCAGCCGGGTTGCTACCTGCTCGTCTCCTGACTCGGAGCACATGGCACCCCAGCTGAGGTCTCAGGTGGCTGGCACCTGGACGTGCAGGTGGGTGAGTAATGCTGAGCCCGCAGCGGCTGACGAGATGGAGGCCCCCGGACCCTCAGTCTGCAAGAAACTCACAGTGGAAAGGCCAGTTAATTTAGGATGTCTGGAGGGCCTTTAGGGTGGCTTTACAGAATAGCTCTCAGCCTTTGGGCAAAGTGAGGAGGAGAGGGCAGTGAGCAGAGGGCCGGCTCTGCCTCCCATGTAGGCACCCCGGACGCTGAGGACAAGATGCAGATGCCCTAGCAGGCCAGGGTCTCCAGCCCTGCCTCGGACCGTGGACCCTAAGACGCAGCTCCCCCAAGGCAGTGTCGTGGGCTCTTCTGTGCCTCTGCTCACACTTGCCTTCTGCCAGGTGCCCCTCCCTGCATGCTCCAGCTCGCTAAGTGCAACTCAGGTTTCAGCCCGCTAATGTCACCTCCTCCTCCTGGGAGCCTTCCTGGACTCTCCATACCCAAGCAGGGATAAATGTACATCTTCCATGTTCTGCTAACACCTGCCTTCCCACCACTTGTCACAGGAGCCAAAACTGTCCCTGATTCACTCAACGTTTATGGAGAACCTTCTATGAGTTTGGTACAAGGTGACAAGCAGATAGAATCCATGTCCTCCTGGAGGTGACAGTCTTATCGAGATAGACATTGAACCAAATCCAACAAATGGGGACATTACAACAAAAAGTGAGGCCAGTTCCCTGCAGCAAAAGAATCTGGTTCTATGAGAACAAATAACAAAGAAACTTGACCTGGTGAGGCAGGTCAAGAGGTCAGGGAGGGCTTCCTGGAGGAGGCGATGATCAAGATCTAATGTACAGAGAACTGAACTCCCTGGTCCATGGTTTCTCCAGCTCTAAAGCAGAGGGAAAAAAGCTGTCCCCTGCAACTGCCCCCGCAGAGCCACCTTGGAGTTCAAAGGAAGGAACAGATGTAAGGACAATGTGGCAGGGAAAAGCACTACATGGAAATCGCTGGTGGCTTTGTATTTTTTAATTTGTTATAGGTGGGGCGTACAGGAGGTGAGCTGGGTGGGGCTGGAACAGGGCTGCAAGCTGTGACTGTTTCCACCCTGTGGCCCTGCCTTCCTTTCCTGCCACATCCCGTCCCTTCCCCCTTCCCGCACCTAAATCCATGGGTCACACATGCCATTCCTTCCATGTGACTCACCATTCCCGCCCCCCCCCCCCCCGCCCACCTTTGCTTTGTGCAGGCCCCTCCACCTGATATCCCCACCCACTCCTCCCTCCATCTCCAGCTCTGGAGAAACCACCCCATCCTCTGGGACTCACTGAGGTGCCCTTCTCCTCACTCCCTCCCGAGAGCCCCCCAAAGTTGATGTGACTCCCCCCACTTCTAAGCTCCTATGGTCAGCTATGAGCACTGGGCTCTCCAGTCAAACTTCCAGAATTCACACCCCAGATCTTGCACACATGATCTTGGGCAAGTCATGTCCCTTCTCTGAACCTCGGGCATTCCCATCAGTAAAATGGGTCTCAGTTATTTGCCTCACAGTCATAAGATAATACATTGAAAGCATTTAACACGGCGGTAGCTGCATAGTAAGTGCTTCATATGTTGACAAGGTGTTCACTGCGCCTGGCGCCGTGCTTGGGGGACGTTATTTCATTTAATCCTCAGGGTAATTAGGTGAGATGGATATGAGGACTCCATTCTACAGATGAGGAACCTGAGTCTTGGTGAGGTTAAATACTTGCCCAAGAGCACATGGCTTTTGAATGGCAGAGTGGGTACTCGAACCCATGACTAACTGCCCTCACACTGAGCCAGGCACACAGTAGGTTCATTTATTCATTCAACACCGACTGGCGCATCCCACAAGCTGCGTGGGTGCTTCGCATCCATGCACCCAAAGATTCATAACAAGCGTGCAGTGTAGATGTCACTGCTATTATTCGATTTTCCCAATGAGGCAGCTGACCTAGGAGGGATGGAGACCACCTGGCCTGTGAAGAGGCTGGGATCTGAACCAAGGTCTCCTGCTCTGGAGTCCCAGGTGGCCAATGCACCTGCTCCCTCAGCCCAGTGCAGCCAAGTGTCACGGTCATGGCCAACTCCCAGTCCTGCAGCACCAGCTGGCTCCACCTCTGCCCCACCATGACCCTTCACCCCTGACCTCCCCCAGGTGTGCCCGGTGCCTCACAGCTCCCTCTCCCCGCTGCACATCAGCTTCCAAAGGAGAATCGTGGTCACAAAAGGAAAACGTCCAAATTGAAATGCTTATTACTGAATGAAAGAAGCTAATCTGAAAAGGCTACATGCTGTACAATTCTAACTGCAGGACATTCTGGAAAGAGCAACACTATGGAGACTGTGAAAAGATCAGTGGGTTGCCAGGGGTTGGAGGGAGGGAGGGATGAACAGGCAGAGCACAGAGGATTTTTAGGGCAGATAAAGAGATGTATAGGAAATCTCTGTACTTTCTGCTCAATTTTCACTGTGAACCTAAAACTGCTGTAAAAAAATAAAGTCTATTAAAAAAAAGAAGAAGAAGGGGCACCTGGGTGGCTCAGTCGTTAAGCATCTGCCTTCGGCTCAGGTCATGATCCCAGGGTCCTGGGATCGAGCCCCACACTGGGCTCCCTGTTCGGCGGGAAGCCTGCTTCTCCCTCTCCCACTCCCCCTGCTTGTGTTTCCTCTCTCGCTATGTCTCTCTCTGTCAAATAAATAAAATCTTTAAAAAAAAAAAAGAAGAAGAAGAAGAAGAAGGAGAAGGAGAAGGAGAAGGAGAAAGGAAAAAGGAAATATCCTTTCTGTGCTCGGGGGCTATTGTAGGATGTCAGCAAGGATCCCAATGCTCCAGCACACAGGGGAAGGGCCTCCTTCCAGATGGGGTCCTCCACGCCCTCTGCCCACCGTGGCCTGCACTGGGCTGGGGCCTTCTCAGAGAAGGGGTCTTCAGGGGTCTGGTCAGTAGGAGCTCAGTGGCCACTGGTGAATGGATCAAAGCTTCCTCTCCTGGACTCTCTCTCTCTCATACACAGTTCCAGAACAGACCTGTCCCACCCTCCCACCCACACACTTCCACCCTGCCCTCCACATGCACGCAGATGGATAATGAAAACAAAGACCCAGGACGGTCCTTCTGCAGCCCCATCTGTGCGGCGGGAGAGACCTGGGGGGGTGTGGGGCGGGGCACATAAGTGATGACACCATGGGCATGTGGATCTTCAGAGTGCTAGAAAAGTCCTCCCCCTCGCACCTCCCTCTTGACCTGCCCTAAACGCGGCTGTGGGCCTTGCTAAAGCCTCTCTCTCACTGGGCTAGGCTGGCCCCAGTTAATCGTTTACTGGGATGCTATAAATAGGTGCCACGCATCGTTCCCTCACGGCATAGGAACTGGCCAACCTGCTCTGACCTGGAAGCAGGGCATTCTGGGCACTGAGGATGGGCTTCCCACACACAGGCTTCTCATCGCTGCCCTGCACGGTGTTCAGACACCCCTTGACAAGGGGTCCCCCACCTCCCCCCGCCATGCCTGGTTCTGGGGCGTTCACCTGGGGGCATCTTGGCAAAAAAGGTCCTTCCAGCCACACTCCGTCCTGCACACAGCCACTCAGGGAGATGATGCGGCTGTGAAGACAATCAGCCCCCTGCCGCCCCTCCATTCCGTGTCTCACATGCCCAGCCCACACCCTGGAGACGGGCCAGCGCTCTCCTGGGGGCTCTGCCTGCTGCGGCGGGGTGGGGGGGGCAGCTCCCCCGGCAACGCCCCCACTACCACAGCCCCATGGGCCTCGTGCATGAGGAGGGCACGCACAGACTCTGCAGCAGCCGCCATGCTCTTTGGGGGTCTGAGCAGCTGCAGGAAAGAACTGGAATATTCCCAGACGGCTAGTTCAAACACGCACAGGGCACAACCAGCAAACAGACTAACTGCCTCTAGCCTAGGTCAGGAAGAAGAGCCGCCCAGGACTGCATGCACGGGCTGGGTTAGGACCCTGGCTCCGCCCCCTCACCAGCTGTGTGACCTTGGGCAAGTCACTTCACTTCCTCCACGCTTCCATGTACTCACCTGTAAAATGGGATAATAAGCAGGACCTACCCTTCTGCGGTGCTTTAAGGATTAGCTATGTTAATGCATGTAAAGCACTTATTAGCACAATGTCTAGGGCACAACAGAACTTTCCGGAAATGCTCTATGCCCGTGTTGTCCGAAGCGGGATCTCTAGCCACATGTGGCCATTGTGCACTTGAAACTCGGCTAATGCGACTGAGCAACAGGATTTTTTATTTGAGTTTTATACTTAATTTAAATGTAAACAGGCACGTGACCAGTGACTCCCATTGGACGGCACAGGCCTGGAACACACAGTAGGTGCCCAATAAACGCTAATTATGATTATTATTAGGGGTAGTTGTCATTGCAGGGCTCACCGGGTTAGAAATTAGGGAGCATTCCACTTCTGAGCAAGCCGAGGTCGGGTAAACTGTATTCATCTTCAAATCCCAGCATCTTGCAGGGCGGTTCTGAACCGTATTTGGGTTTTGGGATTGTGGACCCCTTAGAGGCACTGAGGATACAGTCTCCTACAGCAAGCACAGAGTGTCTGCACAACTTCAGGGTTGTGCACGCTGCTAGAGTAGAATCTCTGATCTGGCGGACACCTAGCACCCAGTAGGTCCTCAAGTAGCACTTCCAGCAGGACTGGGGCAGCTGTCCGCATGTCAGGGCTGGGCTCCGGATGCCGGCCCCTTCACCTTGTCTAGGTGGACATCTGTGGCTTGTCTGCCTGGTTCCCATGTCCCTGTCTGGTCATTTCACCTTGACTCTCCTCTGGGTCCCCTCCCTCACTCTCACTGGGCTGAAGCCCCACCGTCCCTTGACTGATCAGAGCAATGTGCCCCACGGTGATTGGAACCCCTGGATAGAGCTGCACCTGAAGCTGGCATCACTCCAAACTTCCCAAACCCCTGAACCAATAAATCGATTTTTTGAGCTTCTTTCCCTTTTGGCTAAAAATACCCTGCTGTGCTACTTCTCAGTTGTGTGACGTTGGTCCAGTTTTATTTTTTTAGATTATTTACTTATTTATTTATTTGAGAGAGAAAGAGGGAGAGCACACAGTGGGGGGGGGGGGTAAGAGCAGAAGGAGAGAGAGAAGCAGACTCTCTGCTGAGCAGGGAGCCTGACACGGGGCTCAATCCCAGGACCCTGAGATCATGACCTGAGCCGTACATAGACGCTTAACCAACTGAGCCACCCAGGAGCCCCACCTCGGTCCAGTTTCCTAACATCTCCGAGCTTCAATTTCCCTCATCAGTAGAGTTGCTGTTTGTTGTTTCCTGCTCTAAAGGAAGCTTGCTTGGTGCATTAAATAAGACCAAACAAAGCAATTTAGAACAGCATTTAATAAATGGTGGTTGTAAAGATGTCTTTATTTCTAAAAAAAAAAAAAGGAAAAAATGCATGATAGTTGCTATAATTCTAACTTACTAATTAAACATAACTTACTAAATAATAAAAATTAAAGGAGAATCTGTTCAGGGCCCCAGGTATCACCACGTCTCTTAACTCTTGGGGCTTCTGTTATCTGATTTTTAAATGAGGACTCACGGCTAAAGGAACTGTTACTGTCCTTTATAAACCTGGGTTCCTTCAAGGTTCTCCGAAGAAAAAGCACAAGAATCTATTCCTGTCTTTCTTACTACTAAAAGAAAAATACACTGCCTCCCATTGGAGTTCAGCCCCCTTAGCTGCTCACCTAGGGGCTCAGAGAGCCACTAAGTGGCGGGGCCAGCAGGCTTACGAGGGCGTCCGTCCTTTCTTGGCTGAGGGATTACCTCGATGAGGCCAATGAGCAACCAGACCCAGAGGGAAGACCCAACTGCCTACCTCAGGATGGCGAGGCAGCCAGGCGAGACTCAGACTTCCTGACCCCCGTTCCAGGGCTCATTCCTCCGGACCCCAGGAAATACCCCCTCCCCAGTCTATAGCACTGCTCTCGTGGCTGCAGCACCCCCAGCCCAGGGCTTACCCACGGGGCATAAGAGCAGGGCTGCGTAGAACGGTATATGCTTGCCATCTGATGCACGAGGACACGAGTCAGAGAGGTTCATGCATCCACTAAATGACAGGGCCGGAACTTGAACTCAAGGCTGTCCGGTTCCAAAGCTTGGACCTTTCCCCAACTCCACATGCTCAGGATAGCTTATGATCATAAGTAGGTCATTGGTTTCAGCTCCGGAGTAATGCAGAGCAGGGTTCTAGGGCCAGAACCCCATGCTACACTATTGACAATGTCTGTGACATTTGGTAACTTACTTGATCCTTGTGTATCAATATCCTTATGTTTAAGGCACAGCGTTTTAGCCACTTCATGTGGTGGCATCAGGACAATTAAATGAGGTCATCTATATAAAATGCTCAGGAAATGCTGTTTAAGAAAAAAAAAAAATCTTTATCCTATTAGAATACCTTTAGTTGAGCCCTTGTTTTCCCTGAGTGAAATGAAGGCTCCCAAATAGTCTCATCAGCTACTGAGTTTGAATAGGTCTTAAATACAGGCTTGGCAAATTCGGAGTTGACAAAATGCGGGGAGACTTGGCTCTCGGAAAGTGATGCTGGCCAAATTTGATGGCTTGAGGTTCTTAGAATCCTGGAGCTGTCCAACCTTGTCCACTTAGAAAGCAGAAGGACGCAGGGAAAGGGGATCGGTTAGGAGGCCACAGGTGGTTAGGGGCAGAGTTGGGCAAGGGCTCCGGTGCCCTCGCTTCCTATCCTGAGGTCTGCCGGCCCACTGGGGTGACAAAAATGCCGTTTCCTACCTGCCCACCAGCGACAAATGCTCCCACTGGAGCCCCTCCTGAGGTTACTGCAGGGGAAGACCCAGCCAGGCTGCACAGGAGATGTAACCAAGCCAGAAGCCCTTCTGCCACCCTCACATCCAACCAGGGGGTGCTGAAACCCAGGCCCTGCACTAGCAAAGTCTCCTGGAAGCCATATTGCCAGAGCCCTGAAAAAAGCATCAAAATGCACCGCACGAATGTGACTGCATTATTCATGAGCAGAATTTCCGCCATCTTAAGCCTGAAAACACGACACATGCAAACTGATTTGAGTCAACCCTATAAGCATCAGAGAGCCCAAAAATATCCGCACCCAGTATTCCTATATCCATTCGACTGGCAAGAATTTCTGGAACCCCTACTTGGCCAGTGGGGGAGCAGGGCAGAGTAGGGGGGGGCTGTGGTTTCTAGCCTAAGAATTGAAAGCTCAGGAGAGAACAAGTTTCCTCTCTTGCCTAATGACCTTGTGCCCTGCATTCATCCCCTGCATTTACACTGGCCCACAGCCTGAGCAGTCTACATGGATGAATTCACGTCCCCACCTTCCCCCCTTGTTCAAAATCCTCCCATGGCTGCCATCTCATGTCCAAGGGCCACAAGACCCTGCAGAAGCAACCTCCTACTCCCTCTCTGACCTCGTCTCCTCCTCTTCCATTCTGTTCACTCTACTCCAGGCTCCTTGGCCTCTTCGTTCTTCATTGCTCCTGACTCTGGACCTTTGCATATGCTGTTCCCTCTGTCAAGAACACCCTTCCTGCAGACATCAGCAGGGTTCTCTCCTTCTCTCTAGGTCTCTGCTCAAATGTCACCCCATCAGAGAGGTCATCCCTGACCACCTACTCTCCACCCACGTTCCAGTTTTATTTTCCTCACAGCACTTGTGACTTCTAATACAGGCATACTTTGCTTCATTGTGCTTTGCAGACACTACTTTTTTTTTCTTTTCTTTTTTTTAACAAATTGAAGGTTTGTGGCAATCCTGCATCGAGCAAGTCTATATCAGCACCATTTTCCCAACAGCATTTGCTCACTTCCTGTCTCTGTGTCACACTTTGGTAATTCTAACAATATTTCCAAACTTCTCTTTATTATTATATTTATCACAGTGATCTGTGATCAGTGATTATGACTCACTGAACACTCAGATGATGGTTAGCAATTTTTTAGCAGTAAAATGTTTTTTTTGGGGAAGCCTGCACCTCCTACTTAAAATGTGTAGTATATAGGGCGCCTGGGTGGCTCAGTCACTTAAGCGTCTGCCTTCTGCTCAGGTCGTGATCCCAGAGTCCCTGGATCGAGTCCCACATCGGGCTCCCTGCTCAGTGGGGACTCTGCTTCTCTCTCTCTGCCCCTCACCCCCCTCTGCTGCTCTCTCTCGCTCAAATAAATAAATAAAATCTTTAAAAAATGTATATATTAAAAATGTATACAATGTATACAATAAGGTAAAAATATAATACATAACAGTATTTCTAAGTTAAGACATATACATTGATTTTTTGAGACACAATTCTTTTGTACACTTAATAGACTATAGCATAGTGTAAACATAACTTTTATATCCGCTGGGAAACCAAAAAATTCCTTTGACTCAATTGATCACAGTATTTGCTTTCTTCTGGTGTCCTGGAACCGAACCTGCAATATCTCCAAGGTGTGCCTGCGTCTCTTTATTATTTGTCTGTCCCCCAACTAGATCATATGCTTCATGAGAGCATGTGAGCAAGGATGCTGCTTTGCTCCTTCTCTAAACTCCTAGAGCTGTACCTGGTACCCAGTAGATACGCAATAAATATTTGTGGAAGAAAGAAGGAAGGAATGGAAGGAGGGCAGGTCGAGAGAGAGGAAGGAAGGAAGGAAAGAAAGGAGAATGTTTTCTTCCAAGAAGTGGCAAAAGGCTCCCTCCTGGCCCCTGTTATTAGCTGAAACTTCCTGAAGTCCAAGTGCAAGCAAGACCCTCCTTGCTCATAAATTTTCCACAGCTCCCCACCATCTGATGGAGCAAATGCTACAACCAGGCATTCACAGCTCCGAACAAGCTGCCATAATGGACCTGTCCTGCCTCATCTCTTCCCCTACACACGCCTGACCCCCAGCCACATTTCCAGGGACTACGCTGAACCTCTGTGAGGCCACCCGTCAGGGCCTGACGACAAAGCAGGGTTTGAATCCTGGCTTCTCCACGGCCTGGCTGTGTGACCTTAAAGGGAGCTGCTTAACCTCTCTGTACCTATAGCTCCTTCTTTATCACGGTGAAGCAGATGAGTATTCTCCCTCTCAGGGCCGCCATGGAGAGTGGAGGAGGGAACGTTTGGGGGCTCACTCAGCACAGAGGTTTCTCAGTCTAAACAACAGTGCCATTCTAGGCTGGACGCTTCTTTGTGGTGGGGAAGGAGGGCTATCCTGTGCATTGCGGGAAGCTGAGAAGCATTCCTGGGCCCTCCCTGCTAGATGCCAGCAGCACCCCCAGTTTTGACAACCAGAAATGGCTCCAGACATTACCAAATGTCCCCTGGGGAAGGGCTGCCAGATTTAGCAATACATACACTAAAAAAAAAAAAAAAAAAATTCACTGTTTATCTGGAATTCGAATTTAACTGTATGACCCTACGGTGGGGGGGGGGGGGCAAAATTGTCACCCTTCTTCCATTGAGTACCACTGGATTAAAGTGGAAGCACCATGGGGGTCTTAGTAGAAACATGGGTTGATTCTCTCACTTTCCTCCAGTCTTCTTAGGATGTGGAGCCCTCCTCCCCCATCCCATCAACCCCCACCCGAGGGCTGGGAGGCACGGCCAGCCCGGCGCAGCTCCCCAAACACGCCCAGCTCAGGCACTAGAGCTGCCGTGGGGAGCCCTCCCACCAGCCCCAGTTTGCAGAAGTACAGGGAGCCTCCTCTCCAGCACCCGCCTCGTCCCCCTGCCTCCTTCCCAGGGTCTCTCCTCCCGTCCTCCAGCTGCAGCCTTCTCCCTTGCGATCAAGAGGCCTCCCAGGCCCAGCACCAGGCAAGAAAACAAGGCAGTTAGTCACTCCACTTCCGTTATCAACTCGTGTCACGTGGCTGGCTCCTTTAAGGGCAGTCGTCATGGCAACAAGAAGCCAGTCCCCGCTGCTCAGGGAACCAAAACAAAATTAAGGGGTGGAGGCGGGGAGAGGAAAGGAGGGGAGGGCGAAGAGGGCCAGGAAGGAGCCAGGAAGGAGCTGGTTGGGTTTAACTGGAGGAAATTATGCCGAGGCCACCCTGTCTCCAGCTTTCCCTTGGCGACACTGGGGAGACAGAAAAAAATAAGACGCCTGCCCAGAAGCAGCTCAGGCTCACGTGGTGGGTGTTTTCACATGGCTTATCCTGAAAGGTGAGTAATCTTCATCCTCCTGATGAGTAAACTGTATCTCAGGACCCTTGTGAAGTAAAGACAGATGCTTGTCTAAGACTGTGCAATTTACAAGCAACCAAGTTTAGCTCCACCCTCTACCTGCATATAGCTCATGTCCTCCCTGCTCCTTTCCTTGTGCTTTTAGGATAGGACCACTGTGCTCTGCCCCTCTGCATTTGACACCATGCTGCTTTCTCTCTGTACTCCAGCCACTTCCCAGTCCTTTCATCCCTCGAGTTCACAGTGCTCCCTCCAGCCACAAAGCCTTTGTATATGCAGTTCCCTCTGCCAGGAAGGGTTTTCCTCTGTGTCTTCCCACCTCCTACCTCCAACTAGAAGGTTTACTCATCCCTCACGTATCTTAAACATCACTTCCTCCAGAACGCCTTCCTGGGCTACCTGCATGAGGTTACTTCACCCTGTTATGTGTTCTTGTGGTGCCAAGTGCCTCTCCTTCACACGTCGGTGCAAAGCCTGTCATGATCCCTTGAATTACACTCAGAATGTCTCTTGGGGTCTGTCTACCATACTGGGATGTCAGCCCCAAGTGGGCAGGACTTATCTTATTCACTGCTGTATCCACAGAGCCCAGACTGGTGTCTGGCACACAGATGCCCCTCAGTAGATAAACGCACCAGAATTTGAACCCAGCTCTGGGTGAGCCCAAAGCTCTTTCTTGACCCGCTTCATGGTACTGGATCATACTGGCTCCCAGAGTCAGCACTGGACAGAGCTTCCAGCCCCACAGCCTCCGCTGGCCTTTGCGGCTTCCGTGGCTCAGCCCAAACTTGCACACCTTGTCTAAGGAAACGGATTGTTAAGCCACCCCTTCCAGAAAGAATGATGGGAGGTGCCTCTGAACGAGGCTGTGACAGGCAGGGATGTGGCTCCTCTGAACCCAGAAGATGGGGGAGGAGGGAGAAGGAAGAGCAGACTTGACTCCTAGGTTTCTAGGCAAAGAGCTTCCCTCCACCATTCCATTGGAGACCGGGTCTCTGATACTGGGGGGAGATGTTCCCCAAAGAGGTGCGCAGAGGAAGGAAAGGAGAGCGGAGGTCTGTCTTGGGGGTGGGGGATGGACTTGTCACCATGCCCTTAGGGGCATCCATGCTGAACAAAGGGCTCATTGAAGACTTGAACTTGTCTTCCCTTTACTGGTTCCCTACCCTTGAGACATCATTTATTCTGTCTGGGCCATTTGTCACCTCTGTATGATGGAAACCATGCCACCCACATGCTGAGACTCATCCTGTGCCGTGTAGGCTGGATGGGCACATTTGGCATATAAGAGGTAAGAGCCTGGCTCTGATGTCAGACAGACGTGGGGTTAAGTCCTTGGCTTTGCACCTTCTTGGCTGTATTCTCTTGAGCAGCTCACACCTCCACTCCAGGCTTGGTTTCCTTGTCCGTAAAGTGGGGACAATCTCAGTCACCTCATAAAGTTACTGTGTACATAGGGTCTGGCACAGAGTAGCCCCCACTATATGGAAAATCTGATTACTGAAATGACATGCCCCAAGAAATGCAGAATTTAGAATCAGCCACCAACTTGTGATGGTAAGCCTTGCCTTCTGACTGCAGGTAATGGGGTGCTTGAGGCCCTTTGCCCAAACTTGCAAGGTTCTGTCCCTGACCCCCTAAGGCACAAAGCAGGGTGCCAGGCGGCCCTCTGATCAGGTGATGGCCTCGGCCTTATGCCAGTCAGAAAGCTCATTACAAGCCCCAAACTTGGCTGCTCCCAGGACAGAGGATGCAAGCCCACAACTCTGGTCACCAGGGTCAAAGTGTCCCCCACAGCCTGCCAATATCCCAAACTAGACTAACATGGGTGGGATCTCTAAGAACACTGGACCAATGCCTCTTTCTCCAGATGAGGAAACTGAGTCCTTGAGAGGAGAAAGGGCTTGGCCAGGGCACCAAGGGAGCTGCTGGCTGAGCTGGTACCAGGGCCCCAGCTGAGCCCTGCCCAGAGGCACTGTTCTCCCCAGATGTCTTGCTCACACGCTCTTCTGCCTGTAGACCCCTCCCAATTGAACCAGCAAACCATTTCCTTAAAAACATAGCCGTTCCAGGTGAAAACATCTGGGAAGTTAACCTAATTAACCTAAACTAACTAGGTTTAGTCAAACAATGAACACAGAGACTGCAGGTTTTAACCTGAAGGCTTTTGGGAAGGTTCTATGGACACCCTCCCCCAACACAGTCATCAGAATATTGTAGATCTGTAGGTTCTGTTGGAAAGATGGTCTATTTAGATAGAGCTTTCGTCAGATCTGCACAGTGCCTCTAAGAGGGCTAAAGTGAAAAGTTCTGGGCCTTTCTGAGGAATTCCACGTATCCTATTGTGCATCCTTATTCAGAAATACTAGAGTGTACAACCAGCCCTGGAGCTGATTTCTTTCAACAACACGGGACATGCCACACACAGAGACCTATACACAGACATACGCCCATGCTTTCCGAGGAGGGTGGGGCAGCAACAGGTCCCAGCTTCAAGGCTGTCTTTGATGGCTGTCTGCCACCACGTGGGGAGGGCCTTCTTGGTGCTCAGTGCTGACACCAAAGGCTGACACCCTCAACACACACACACACACACACACAAACTCAAACACAGAGGCAAAGGAATCAGGCCAGCCCCCAAGGTCTGCAGCCATTCATGATCTCGGGCTGAGGACTCAAGATAGGTGATCAGCTCAGCAGTGATGGGGTCCCAGGGTGAGGGATGTGAGGTGACATAAGGAAGGCAAGATATACACATACAGTCACACATACATGGTCACAGCCTCACTCATGCACACAGAGACTCATGCATCACACAGATACACATCATACTCACAAAAACAGATAAACACACAGACACATGGACACGCAATATGGAGATACACTTGGATATCTCCAGACAGATGCACAGATGTTCTCAGACACACACACTCACGTCCTCGCCCACACAGGCGTGAGCGTGCTCTACACACACGCACACACGGTCCAGGCATCTAAATGCTTCCCAGGAACCCATCACTATAGATTCACCCCTCTGCTGGAAGTCAAGCGCTATTAACTAAAGGCTAGACTGGGCTCCCCAGCTGGCCCCAAGGAGAGTGAAGGGGCAGAAGGGCAGCTGAGCCCTACTTGATTCTCACCCTACTGCGTGTGGGGGGTGGGGAGGGGTGGGTGAGGGGAACCCACCTGCCAAGACGCCCTGGCACATGCCCACAAATGGAGTAACCCACTGACCAGGGACTTTCAGGGAGGGAGTCCCCTGGCTCCCGGGGGGTGGATCCAAGGACTGAGAATTGGGGGGAAGGGGAGACGGGGGGGGGGGGGGGGGGGTTGTTATTTTCCCAAAGTGAACCTTTCCCCTCTTCCGAAGTCTGGTCCTCCTTCTGCAGCCCCATCCAGGCCTCCACCTCCCAATACGTCTTGTCGCCCCCCCCGCCCCCCCGCCAGGTGCTTGCCTCACCTTAGTGAGACCCACCCACCTGCTCCTCCACAAGAGGGGGTCCTACTCAGACACACCCAGGTGTGCCCCACACCTGGGGGGCCCTCCCGCTGCACCCGCCCCTGCACACAGCATCCAGAGCCCCCCCAATACCCGAGGCCCCCATCCCCAAACTCACCGCCTCCAGTGCTGCAGGAGGTAAATACCTACCCAGGTGAGCCCCGCACCCGAGGTGGCCGCCCCCTCTGCCACGAACCACCACTCCTTTAGAGACCCTTCCCCGCGGGGCTGCGGCAGCCCCCTTCCCCAGGGTCGCGCCCCCCGCCCCGGCACCTACCTCCTTCTTGACGGTGCGCAGCAGCCTCTGTCGCGTGTCCGCCTCTGTGGGACGAGACGGGGGGGACAGCCGGTCAGCCCAGCGCTGGGGGCGGGGGCCCAGGGCTGTCCTCCCGCCGCCCCCGCGCCCCGCGCCCCGCGCCCGCTTACCCGCGGGGCCCGAGGCCATGGCCGCGCGCGCTGCGTTCCCAGTCCGGGCGGCGGCGGTGCCTGCTCGCTGGCTCGGCTGCAGCAGCCGCGGCGGGGCGGGGCCGAGCGCCCGGTGACGTCAGGGCCCACCGCGCGGCCGCCCCGCCCCTCCGGAGGGCCGCCTCTGCGCGGCCGGGCGCCGGGCGGGAGGGTCCTTTGGGGCCGGACGCACGCTCGGGCCCCGAACGGCCAGCACCCCGCCCTCCGCGGGAGGCCCTACCCCCCACGCCAGGCGCCCCAGGTCCCTCACAACCTCTATTGGGCTGAGCAGGGAGGCGTCATTTGTTTGAGGTCCGCTCTGTGCCAGGCTCGAGCCTCAGTGTTCTCATCTTTAAAATGGATATAATACGATAACACCATAGGAATGATATGAGACGTCAATGAGATAGTGAATGTGAAGCACTTAACCGAGACCTGGGAAAAAAGGCCAGCAACCGTAAAAGATAGCTGCTGTTTATTATTATTATTATTATTGTTATTATTTTATTATTATTATTACTGAGAGTCTTCCAAGATATGGCCAGGCCTTGAGTGGCTCCCTTCCCCACATGCAGATCACTGGGAGAGTGGGATCCTCCCAGGACCCCAATAGGGCACCTGTCAGCCAGGACCTCCAGGGCCAGGCAGGCAATGGCTTCTTTGGGACCAACGCTTATTGACCACGGCCACCCAGACTGCAACTCAGGTCTACAAACATTTATTGAGCACCTACCCTTCGAGCACCGACTTGCTCGAAGTGAGCAAGTCAGACAAAAGCCTGCCCTTGAAGGGCTTAGGAGGTAGACAACAAAATAAGCAGATGATGTGACATGTTGGAAGTTTCTGGAGAAAAATTAAGTAGGCAAAGGAGACAAGGAGGGCCCACACAGGTGGGGTTTGTATTTTAAAGTAGGGTGCTTGAGGGAGGTCTCACTGAGGAGGTGGCATTTGAGTAAAGAAGAGAAAGAGTAGACTTTGAGGATTTCTGGAGGAAGAGCATTCTAGGCAAAGGGAACAGAAAGTGCAAAGGCTGAGATGGGAGTGTGCCACTGGGTGTGACAAACAGCTTGGAGGCCAGTGGGGCTGGAGTGGCATGAACAAGGAGGATGGTGGGAGGCCAAGGTCCTGTTAGGGCCTTGAAGTCCACGTTAAGGACTTGCATCCTGCCCTCAAGAGCATCCCCCCCCAGGATTCAGCCCTCCTGTCACAAGGACTGAGGACCGCTCAGAGTGTGTCCTCTCCCTGAGGGGGTTCGGAATCCCCTCTTTTCCACTTGTGTCAGTTGTCTTTGGCCCGAAGCCAGAGAAGTTCATTTTGGCTAACCTAGGGAAAAGGGAATAAACTGGAAGGATAACGGGCATTCCCAGAGTCCAGGGGAGACTGGGGAACTGGGTTGAAAGCAAGGCAGCTCCAGAAAGAGAGACCTTTGGGAATAGTCACCTGGTGAGGACAGCGTGGTTAGGGTGCCACCACTCAGGTGAAACGAGCTATTGCTGTTGGAAGCTCCTGTTCCAAGGAGGGAGCATCCCACTGGCTAGCCTGAGACACACACCTGCTCCTTGCTAGGGAAGGGGACTCTCAATCACAATCCCACCCATCCACTATCTCCAATGAGAATGTGGCAAGTCCACGGGGGGGCCCAGGGAATGTGAAGTAGTTGCTTGGTGGCCACCCCCATCCCCATATATTAGGACCATAAATTGATAACCTACTATGTGCTATCGTCTGCTTGATCTTATTGGCTCCCCACCCCTCAACACTGATTTTTTTATATCATAAGAGAAGAAAGCCAAGCCTGGAGAGGACTTTGTCCAACTTCACACGGCAAGTGAGCTGCAGCCAGAATGATGACCTCAGGATCCAAGAGATTGATTCAGTGGTTCTTCCCCTTGACTGCACCCTTAAGTTAACGAGGGTACTTTAGAAAAGTAGGGTGACTAAGCATCACTCTGGGGAGCCATTTTTCAGAGCCCACGTTTCTCCCTTTCCTACCAAGCACTAAGTCTGGGAAGTTGACCTACTCTGCGCTGGTCCTTCCTTGAAAACTTGGAGATTTTCTCCCAAGATAAAGGATTTGGTAGTTTTTGGTTTAATAGCAGCAGGAAGGTGGGCATGGATGGGATCAGGCAGGGCTTGTTGGAGTTTCTTAACAGGGTCTGCTGCAGTTGGACCACTCACCGGCGCCATCACTTAGAATCAGCTTGGGAAGTGTTGGCACTCTCCCCAAAGCCAGAGCAGAAAAACCTTTGGATGCCAAAGCCTTCCCCAGGGTCTGAGAATCATCTGACACTTGCTTCCCAGGCTATGCCTCATCCCACGCCACTGCCCCATGGTATAGGAGCCAGAACCAATGGGAAAGCCTCTTTCTCCTGCCTTGTCCCTTCTGTGGTCTCTATTTCAGAAAGCTCAGCAAGGTGGTCAGTACAAATTAGAAATGCTCAGGGAGGGCGCCTGGGTGGCTCAGTTGGTTAAGCGACTGCCTTCGGCTCAGGTCATGATCCTGGAGTCCCGGGATCGAGTCCCGCATTGGGCTCCCTGCTCAGCAGGGAGTCTGCTTCTCCCTCTGACCCTCCCCCCACTCATGTGCTCTCTCCTCTCATCCTCTCTCTCAAATAAATAAATAAAATCTTTAAAAGAAAAAGTGCTCAGGAAGTCCTGCCTATTATAGAGGAGCAATCATTGGAGGAGCAATTTGGAGCTGAGAGGCAATACACTGATAACTGGCAGAAGGGATGACCTCACAATTCATGATATAATAATGATAATAATAGCTGTAATTTTTAGAGCACTTAGATGTGTCTGGCACTGTGTTATGAACTTCTCACATATTAGCTCATTTAATGCACCAAACAACCCCATGATGTAGGTTCTTCCCATTATCCGTATTTTATACTGAAACTCCCCGAGAAGCTAAACAGCTTAACCTAATGCATGTAGCTAGAACATAGAGAGGCTGGATCCAAGCCAAGGTGCTCTTAACCAACTTACTATAGAGAGAAATCCTAGTTCTCATTGTCTTGTGTGCCCCTTGCAGCATTTGCTTTTCCTTGCTGTGATGGTTAATTGTATGTGTCAACTTGATGGGGTCACGGGCTGGCCAGATATTTGGTGCAATTTTACTCTGGGTGTGTCTGTGAGGGTGTTGCTAGATGAGATTCACATATGAGTAAAGCAGATGGTCCTCCCTAGTGTGGGGAGGCCTCAGCTAACCAACCGATGACCTGAATAGAACAAAGAAGGCTGAATTAGAGGGAACTCTTCCAGCCTGACTGTGTGAGCTGAAGCATCTGTCTTTTGGGGCCTTCAGATTCAAAGAGAAATCTCTGCTTTTCTTGGGTCCCGGGCCTTCAGACTTGCAGTAGAACCACACCATTAACTCTCTTGGGTCACCTGTTTGCCAGCAGCACAGCTTGGGATATTTCTTTTTTTTTTTTTTAAGATTCTATTTATTTATTTGACAGATAAGAGACATAACAAGAGAGGGAACATAAGCAGGGGGAGTGGGAGAGAGAGAAGCAGGTTTCCCGCAGAGCAGGGAGCTCCCAGGACCCTGGGATCATGACCCAAGCCGAAGGCAGACGCTCAATGACTGAGCCACCCAGGCGCCCTGTCTTGAGATATTTCAGCCTCCATAACGTGTAAGTCAATTCCATGTAAAAATTGATAAATAAATCCAGTTGGTTCTGTTTCTCTAGAGAACACATACTGATATAGTTGACACTTCAGTATCCATTCCCGTCGCCATCTTCCTAGTGAAACTGAATTTGTCTGGGCATCCACCCTCCTCCCCTTGGCCACATGCCCCTTCCCCATCCTGCGTAGGTTCTTTTTTTTTAGAGCGAGAGAGGGAGAGAGCTTGAGCCTGCTGCACAAGTGGGGGTGGCTGCTGGGTTGAGGGGCAGATTTCTTATTTTGCAAAGTACATTTCCTCATTGCAAAGTCATTGACTTAGGGTTTTCTTTTACTTGCAGTTGAAAGCATCTTCCTGATAAAATTATTCTGTGTAATGTATTCATCCATTTCCGTGAACATGAATAGGAAAAAAAAAGATATGACCTGCTTTTCCACTCAAAAAAATGGACATCTTTCTGTGTCAATAAATATAGATCCAGATCATTAATTTTCATATCTATGAAAGGATTTCACAAGTATGGTGTTTCATAATTACCATCCTCTATTATTGGATGTTTAGATTGATTCCATTTTTGCTATCATAAACAATATTGTAATTGGAAGGCACCCTTAATTATTTCCTTAGGCTATAATCTCAAAGGTTGGTACCAGGTTTTAAATTGTAACAGGTAAGGGTTAGAATACATGATGATGCAGCAAAGCATTTTTTGGCTAGTCAGGGACTAGGACATTGTGAATGGCTCTGGTGGGTAGCAGGTCGCTGGAAGAGACGATCTCACCATGATAAATTTCTAAAATTGAGGCCAAAAAAAAAATCTCATTTCCTCCTATAGACAGATAATAACTGCTAATCTCAACTTTGTCCTGCTTGATTTTCCTTAAAGAAGGCTGGATTTTTTCCCTGATTTTTCCAAGGTGAGTTTCATTCATTCATTCATTCATTCAGTCAGTCAGTCAGTCAGTCATTCAACAAGTTTTTATTGAGAGTGCACTGTGTGTCCACATTGGGGATATGGTGTGGATAAGCCATATTGTAACCGAACTAACAGGAGTTCACTCCTTGGTGAGCCACAGATAGAAACTACACCAGCTAGGGACTCCTGGGTGTCTTAGTCGGTTAAGCATTTGTCTTAGGCTCAGGTCATGATCCCAGGGTCCTGGGATGAAGTCACATCAGATTCCTTGCTCAGGGGAGAGCCTGCATTTCCCTCTGCCTGCCTCTACCTCTGCTTGTGCTCTCTTTCTCTGACAAATAAATAAATTAAAAATCTTAAAAAAAAAAAAAAAAGAAACTACACCAGGTAAAGATGTCCCACAAAGGATACTTTATTTGCAGCAAATAAGTTGATCACAGGGAATAACTTCCAAAGCCGTGATTCCCTGAGCCATGGTGAATGGATTCCTTTTATTTAGGGTGAGGATGAATATTTAGAAAGGGGAGATTGTCACACATGCTCCTTAAGGAAACATGCCTATACATACATTGCATGTTATGTTAATGAGGTTTGTGCTCCTCCTTGGGCAGAGACTTTCATATTATAATGAAGTAAAGGTGACTGCCCATCACTCCGTGGGTCATTCCATGGTCCATCTATGCAGGCATGAGTTGGGGGTTAAGCTCAAACTGGCCTGGGTGGTCTGGGCTGCCAGAGCTCTTCATCCAGGAAGTTATTATTGCTTGAGAGGTAGTTTTGGTTTTCCATCATGGGATGTTACGCCCCTTGGGTCTTTTGTCTGAGTTAAGAGATAAACTGGAAAGAAGAGCGTAAGGAAAACAGTAGGACAAAGGTCAGTGGGTACAAGCAGATGAGTAAAGTTAGGTCTAGGAGTCTAGCTGGTGGCAATATGATGTTCTTTTTCTCATGGAACTCATATTTGAGCTGCGGAGAGACAGACAATAAGCAAGTAATCAAATCCATAAAGTACCAGATCGTGATCAATGCTGTGAAACATGTGAACTGGATGGCATGACACTGGGGACCTTGGGGTTGGGGAGATCAGGAGGAACCAGTTAGGATTGTGGGAGTGTTTAAGGAGTGACAGCACAGCTGAGACCTGAGTGGGGATGACAGTAGCCAGGCCAAGAGTTGGAGGAAAACATTCCAGGTGCATGGAAAAGTAGGCGCAAAGGCCTTGGGGTGGGGTTGAGTGTGCCTAGACAAAGAAGAGAAAGGATGCAGTGGAGTCTGAAACCCAGTGAGTACTCAGGGCTCCTCCAGTCCATAACTCCCTAAAGGAAATCGGGAGACTCTGACACTTTGATCCCACCTCTGTCCATCAGTAAACTTTTTTTTTTTAGGATTTTTATTTATTTCTTTGACAGAGAGAGAGCACAAACAGGGTGAGCAGGAGAGGGAGAAGCAGGCTTCCCGCTGAGCAGGGAGCCTGACACGGGGCTTGATCCCATGACCCTGGGATCAGGACCTGAGCCGAAGGCAGACGCTCAACTGACTGAGCCACCCAGGCGCCCCGGCAAGCTTTTTTTTTTTTTTTTTAATGGTGATTACATTCACCATTTTAACCATTTTATTTATTTTTTTAAAGATTTACTTATTTATGAGAGAGAGAGAGAGAGACAGCGGGGGGAGGGCAGAGGGAGGGAAAATCTCAAGCAGACTCCCTGCTGAGCATGGAGCCCCACCGTGGGGCTGGGTCCCAGGACCTCCCAAGATCATGACCTGAGCTGAAACCAAGAGCCAGATGCTCAACTGACTGGAACCACCCAGGCACCTCTCCCTACCATTTAAACCATTTTATTTTATTGTTTTTTAAGATTTATTTATTTATTTGAGAGAGAGAGAGAGAACTAGCAGGAGGAGGGGCATTGGAAGAGAGAGGAAGCAGACTCCCCACTGAGCATGGAGCCTAAAAGGACACGGGGCTTGATCCTAGAAAGCTGGGATCATGATCTGAGCCAAAACCAAGCATCGGGTGCTTAATTGACTGAGCCACTCAGGCGCCCCTACCCTTTCAACCATTTTAAAATGGACAATTCAGTGGCATTTAGTACATTTGCAATGTTGTGAAACAATCACTTTTATCTAGTTCCAGAACATTTCTTCCACCTCAAAAGGAAACCTTGTGTTCATTAAGCAGTCACTCCCCATTCTCCCGTCCCTGCAGCCCTTGGCAACCACTAATCTGATTTCTGTCTCTATGACTTTGCCTAATCAGGACATTTCATGTAAATGGAATGATACCACATATAGCCTTTGTGTCTAGCTTCTTTCACATAATACTATTTTTGAGACTCATTCATGTCATAGCAAGGGTCTGTACTTCATTCCTTTTTATGGCTTTTTACAATATTCCATTGTACTGATAGAACACATTTTGTTTTTCCATTCATCATTGATGGACATTTAGATTGTTTCCACCTTTTGGCTATTGTGAATAGTACTGCTATGAACATTTGTGTGCATATTTTTGTGTGGGCCTATGTAATTTTATTTAACTTGGGTATATACCTAGGAGTGTAATTGCTGAGTGCTAAAGACTGGATGTTTATGTCCCCCCAAATTCATATACAGATATCTAATCCCCAGTGTATTTGGAGGTGTATTGGAGGTGTATTTGGAGGTGGTGTCTTTAGGAGGCTATTAGGTCAGGAGAATGGTGCCCTTGTGAATGGGATTAGTGCCCTTATGAAAGAGAGCCCAGAGAGTTCTCTTGCCCCTTCCACCATGAGGGGACACAATAGGAAGATAGCTGTCTATGAATCAGGAAGTGGGCTCTCACCAGACCCCAAATCTGGCAATGCCTTGATCTTGGACTTCCCAGCCTCCAGAACTGTGAGAAATAAATTTCTGTTATTTATAAACCACCCAGCCGATGGTACTTTGTTATAGCTGCCTGCATGGACTAAGTCACAGCTCATAGGGTAATTCTACATTTAACATTTTGAGGAGCCTTCGGATTATTTTCCATAGTGACTGCACCATGTTGCATTCCTACCAGCAATGCATAAAGACTTCAATTTCTCCACATCCTTGCCTAAACTTACTTTCCTTTTTTTAAATTATAGTCATCCTGGTGGGTGTGAAGTGGTATCTCACTGTGGTTTTGATTTGCATTTCCTTAATGACTAATATGTTGAGCATCTTTTCATATGCTTGTGAGCCATTTGTATAACTTCTTTGGAGAAGTTCTGTTCAAGTCTTTGCTCATTTTTAAGTTGGATTGCCTTTTTGTCGGTGAGTTATACAAATTCTGTATGTATTCTGGATACTAGACTCTCATTACATATATAATTTGCAAATATTTTCTCTTACTCCGTGGGTTGCCTTTTCTCTTTCTTGATAGTGACTTACTGAGATAGTGCACAAAAGTTTTAGAATTTTATGATGACCTATTTATCTTTTCTTCTGTTGTTGCTTGTGGTTTTGGTGTCATATCCAAGAAACCATGTTCAAACCCAAGATCATGACTATTCACTCCTATGTTTTCTTCTAAGATTTTTATAGTGACGGATTTTATATTTAGGTCTCCAATCCATTTTAAGTTGATTTTTGTATATGGTATGAGGTAGGGGTCCAACTTAATTTCATGTGGATATCCAGTTGTCCCGACACAATTTGTTGAAGAGACTATTGTTTTCCCATTGAATGGTCTTGGCAGCCTCTTGAAAACCAATTGATCAGGGCACCTGGGTGGTTCAGTCTGTTAAGCATCTGCCTTCGACTCAGGTCATGATCCTGGGGTCCTGGGATTGAGCCCTGCATCAGGCTCCCTGCTCAGTGGGGAGTCTACTTCTCCCTCTGCCCCTCCCCGACTCATTCTCTCTCTCTCTCTCTCAAATAAATAAATAAAATCTTAAAAAAAAAAAGAAAACCAATTGATCATAGTTTTATGGGTTTATTTCTGGAGTCTCGTTTTTTTTTTTTTAAAGATTTTATTTATTTATTTGTGAGAGAGAATGAGAGACAGAGAGCACGAGAAGGAGGAGGGTCAGAGGGAGAAGCAGACTCCCTGCCGAGCAGGGAGCCCAATGCGGGACTCGATCCCGGGACTCCAGGATCATGACCTGAGCCGAAGGCAGTCGCTTAACCAACTGAGCCACCCAGGCGCCCTGGAATCTCGTTTTATTCAGTTGATCTAATTGTTGTTCTTAGTCCAGTATCACAATTTCGATTACTGTAAGGAAGCATGAATCTTCTAATTTCATTCTTTTTCAAGATGGTTTTGGCCATTGGGAAATCTCGATATTCCATATGAATTTTAGGATCAGTTTTTCCATTTCTGCAAAAATAGCTTTAGAGATTTTTATAGGAATTGCATTGAATTTGTAGGTAGTTTGGGACAGTATTGTCATCTTAACAATGTTACATCTTCCAATCCATGAACACAAGATATCTTTCCATTTATTTGTATCTTCTTTAATTTGTTTCAGTGACATTTTGTCATTTTTAACAGATAAGTCTTACACCTCCTTGGTCAAGTTTATTCTAAGCTACTTTATTCTTGTTGCTTGTAAATGGAATTGTTTTCTTAATTTTCTTTTCAAATTGCTCATTGTTAGTGTATGGAAATGCGACTAATTTTTGTCAATTCTTTTTTTTTTTTAAGTAATCTCTACACCCAACGTGGGGTTCGAATTCACAACCCAGAGATCAAGAGTCACACGCTCTACCGACTAAGCCAGCCAGGCACCCCAGAAATACTACTGATTTTTGTATGTTGATCTTATATCCTGAAGCTTTGTTAAATATGTTTATTAATTAGCTGTAATAGTTTGTGTGTGTGTATATTCTTTAGGATTTTCTCTATGTAAGACCATGTCTTCACAAATAGAGATAAATATTGCCTAATGGGTGTGGCTAAAACTTCCAGTGCAGTGTTAAATAGAATTGGTGAAAGTGGGCATCCTTGTCTTGTTCTTGATCTTAAGGGAAAGCTTTCAATCCTACACCATTGAGTGTGATTCTGCAAGCCTTGGGGGTCTTGAATCCGTCCACTTTTCGACTCCCTGTTCCTACTCCTTGCTCTCTCTAGGCTATACTATCACCACTTGCTTGGACCACCGCAACCACCTTCTAAAGTGAGTTTCCACTCTTAACCTCCATCCTGAAACCCATTCAATCAGTTCTTGCATGTGTCGATCTTTTTCCTCTCTCTCTGGAGTTCAGTGGGTCAGCCCCATCCTGGCCTCCCCTTCCCGCCTTGCTTCTTTCATAGCCCTTATCCCGATTTTGCTCTATATTTTTATTCGTACTTTTATAAAGTTTATTTCTGTGGCTAGACTATCGATCAGTTCCGTGTCTGCCAGCTCGACACAGCAGCTTTTCCTAGCTTGTGAGGTAAGCGTTACAATCGGTGTGTTTCCTATTCTGCACACGAGGAAACTGAGGTCCATGACATGGAGTAATAGGCCCAAGGACTGACCGCTCTGAAGTGGCAAACCCAGGGAGGACACAAAAGCAGGAGGAAGAACACACGAGGCGCTCAGAGGTGACAAGCAGCGTGATGCATTTGAGGGAACTGCATGTTGTTCAGTAAGGACTTGAATTTCGGGGTGTGGGATATTAGGGTGCCTTAGGGGGAAGTGGGGTCCACTGAGAAAGACAGCACCACATAAGGAAGGTTAAGACCATAGTCCCTGGTCAGACATACACGTAATTGAACTTCAACCCTGCTACTTACTAGCTGTGCAACCTTCATCACAACTCCTAACCTTCCTGAACTTTAGTTTGCTCGTCTATAAAATGGGGGCAATAATTATCGATCTAAGCCGGTCGTGAGTACGAGATGGACACCAGGTGCTCGGTGCTTTTCCGGACACTTAGAAGATGCTCGGAAAATAAATGGCCTCTGGTTTGCAGACTGCAAAATCTGATTGGCTTAGGCCAGCCAATCAGGTGAGGTTGTTTGAGGTCACGTGACCGCGCCTGCTCCAATCAGCTGCAGTCACAGGGCTGAAGTTATTTGCTTGCTGCGGCCGTCGTTGCTGAAAGGATTGGTGAAGGCCAGCAGAACGAGGGGTGTGGAGCCCTAGGTGTGTGCTTATGGGGGAGGCCTAGAGAAGCCGGGAGACAAACGTGTTTCTTCCGGTGGACCTGTGGGAGCTTCAGGGTGTCCCAGCTGACGTGGTCCTGGCTTCTGTTCCATAGCCGTTGCCCTCTGAACATCCTTCCTTACCGTCCACGCCTCAGCTTTTGCATCTGCAAAATGGGAGAGGTGTTAATTCTGCTTATCTGTCTTCCAGTGCACCTGTGAGGATGAGCATCCAACGACATCGTGTTTATGGAGACTCCTGGTGTAAATGCCATGTAAATATATAGGATCATTCATTTACCGAAGAAGTGATAAAACTAGTGAGCTGCTAAAGGAGATCTTAATCAAGGCTCTTGGGACAGAGAAGACACTCACTCTGAGTCACTTAAGTCGATGGATACGTATGGGGGGGGGATATGATAGAAAAAAAGCAAGTCAGACAGCATCGTGCCTCTTCTGTCTGGGCTGCATGAGGGCTGTTGATTTTGTCTCCGGCTCTGTGTAACTTTTTTCCCTCTTTGCCGGTGGGTGACTCTCCCTTGGCTAGTGTATGGGAGGGAAACTTACTTTTAATTGCAAACTCTTTTCGGTAGTGTGCTTTTTAAAAAAAATATTATGAACATACGTGACCTTTTCACAAAATATAAAATAATAACGATAACGATACAGATTATGGGTCGGGGGTCTCAGCGGGCGTTGAAAGTACTGGCCCGTGTTGCGGATCTTGTCTCCTTGTGAAACAGCTCTTTCTCCAGCCTGTTTTCTTATTTTGGAAAGTGATTTTAGAAACCAAGATCTGGGCGCGAGGTGTGGTGGTTTCTCCTGGGGTGTTGCTGCCTCTAGGTCCTGTCTGCTGGCAGAGGCAGGAAATAAGTGTGTGTGGGTGGGTGGGTGTGTGCGTGAACCTACTTATCTTCATTAAGCTAAACATGAGTTCACACTGATATCTCTAATCCGTCCCCACGTGGGTCATTCCAGCCTCCTCCCTTTGCTTTGCTCGAACCCCAGCCCTGAAGAACCTGGTTCCACCCTTCTGCCATACCTGTATTTAATACAAGTGGACACTCTCTCCCCACTTGATGTATACAGCCAGGACACCCTTGGTGAATTATGTGAAGGAGAAATGGTGGGAGGCGTGGGTCTGTAGGATTAGCACCCTTGGCTCCCCGAGGGACTGTTCCCAGAGCTACGCTGGACTTCTGAGCGTCTCCCCCAATGCTTGACCAAGCACCTGGCGAGGAACACACACCTGAACTTGAGGAAACAGACCGTGGGGGGCGGGGGGTGCAGTGGAAGGAAACCTTTTCTATATGAGGTCAAGCAAGGCAGAGGTTTAGGGAGACTCGTGCCCTCCTTACAATGATGCGAGAACAAGAATGCTGTCCCTCCTGCCCTCCAGCCAGGGTGGCCTCCGGTGACAACCAGGAAATGATGCTCTGACTGGGTTCCCGCAGGCGTGAGGGTCGGGGCAGGATAGGCCAGGGTGACAAGATGGACAGGTCGCTCTCCTCGCTCCACAGTGGAATTCACACTGCAAAGGGCACACTTCCATCTGGCCTCATCTGATTCCTCCTCCTGCCTCACGCTCCCTCAGAGGTCTTGGGTCTCCAGTTTCCAGGAGGAATGCAGACATGAGAGGTAAGTTTGTGCTAGGAACCTAGACAAAGCCGAAACAAGGTCCGGGATGCGGGAAGCTGGACACCGGCTACCTTGCAAGCCAGCTGCGCTTTCAGGTCAGCTTTGGCTTCCCAGCAAAATCCCCAGGGTTGTGGGTCTGGGACCAGAGGGAAAGTGAGCTGCTTGATGGATAGTTCTGCGTCCAGCCTAAGCCCCGGGCAGGTGATGGGGGCACCCCGATAGCGGGGATGCTCCTCACTGTGCTCGCTGCGGAGGCAGGGCTGCTAGGCTAGAGGCAAGGGTGCACATGCGTCTAAGCTCAGCCTTGCTTTGGGTGGCGCTGGGTCCTCTACTTGCCTCCTCTGCCTGGATGGGCCTCCGGGATTTGACTTAAGGTAGGACAATAGTGCCTCTGAACACTGCGCTGTTCTTTTTTTTAAGATTTTATTTATTTGGGGCGCCTGGGTGGCTCAGTTGGTTAAGCGACTGCCTTCGGCTCAGGTCATGGTCCCGGGGTCCTGGGATCGAGCCCCGCATCGGGCTCCCTGCTCTGCGGGAAGCCTGCTTCTCCCTCTCCCACTCCCCCTGCTTGTGTTCCCTCTCTCGCTGTGTCTCTCTCTGTCAAATAAATAAATAAAATCTTAAAAAAAAAAGATTTTATTTATTTGACAGAGAGATAGAGAGAGCACAAGTAGGCAGAGCGGCAGGCAGAGGGAGAGGGAGAAGCAGACTCCCCGCCGAGCAGGGAGCCCGATGCGGGACTCGATCCCAGGACCCAGGGATCATGACCCAAGCTGAAGGCAGATGCTTCACTGACTGAGCCACCTGGGCACCCCAACACTGGGTTATTCTTAATAAGTGCTGGGTTCCGTGCTTGCCATGGGGGTGCTCTGGCGAGAGGGGCCCCGGGCGTTCAGACCCAAGCCTCCCCCGTAGCTGTGTGTGGTGCTCAGGGTCCTACTCATCTCTGCTGTAATGCCGACTTCTCCAAAGGTAAAGCTCACAGACAAAATGAAAATCACCCCAAAAACAACAGCCTCCTCTCCAAGGGGCCCACATTGGCGACATCTGGTGTACCTCCCCCAGTGCCTTATTTGTAGGCGAGGGTCCCCTTCTCTCCACCATTATCCCACCAGGGAGACGAAGTCCTTAAGAATTCTGGACCTCGGGCGCCTGGGTGGCTCAGTCGTTAAGCGTCTGCCTTCGGCTCAGGTCAGGATCCCAGGGTCCTGGGATCGAGTCCCGCATCGGGCTCCCTGCTCCGCGGGAAGCCTGCTTCTCCCTCTCCCACTCCCCCTGCTTGTGTTCCTGCTCTCGCTGTCTCTGTCTCTGTCAAATAAATAAATTAAAAAAAAATCTTTAAAAAAAAAAAAAGAATTCTGGACCTCGAAGGGTTCTCTCAACAACTGGATTTAGAAAGGCAAAGGACAGTTTGGGGGAAGACACAGTGTCCCGAAAAGATCTCAGTGTGAGTTTTGGAGGCTTAAAGAGGTGACCCTATGAAATCAGGAAAACAAACAGTAAAGAAATTAAACTCAGTGAGCAGTTATTTCTGGGAAGATGGACTTCAGGTTGCACGGATGGGCGGGGTACACAAGTGTGTTTACAGCTATTTGAAGGAAGAATCCCATAGTGATATTGTGGAGCTCACAAATATACACCTACGGGATTAATTTTTTAAATGTCCTAATGCCACACAAATGCCTCACTGCTGTTTGTCAGAACTCCCTGACTCAAAAAGGCCTATCTTTCTTTCCACATAGATGGAAGATAAAGTGCCGGGCCCTGGAAAACTGGTTTAAAAGATTTTAAAAACTCCTTTGTAGGTGATAAAAAATAAATAAATAAAACAACAAAAACTGATATTAGAGATACCTGTAAAGCATTTGAGTAAAAAGAACCATTTTCTAAGTGTGAAAGTGGAAAACAGCAACACTTACATGTTACACGACATGTAATATAAATATATCATTGCATCTAAACTAATAAATATCATAAGTACACATTTGATCTCCCTAAAAGTTTGTATTGTTAAGACGAGCCCAAAATCTTTATTCTCTCACTGGGAAAATATTTTTTATTACAGCATTGGAAACTTGACTTAGATTTGGGCTCAGCTTACATTTGGGCATTAAGAAAAAGTCTGGAGTTATCTGGTACCTATGCTCTCATAATCTACTTTTTTTAACTTAACATCTTTTAAATATACTACTATTTATGTCCACTGACATCCTTAAAATGGACTGGAAGTGGTAACTGTCACAGAGGAATTTCCATGAATACACGGATGCTCTTCCCCGGGAAAGGGGGGCTCTTTGCTTCTCTCACTGATGATGTTCTTGAAGATGCAGGACTTGTTTCCGCTTCTGGAATGCTCCCCGTGTGCTTGGGCACGCACTTCATGCTTTCCACGACTTCTCTCATTCACCCCTCACAACGCAGGGAGGTGGTCTGAGGGCGTCCCTGCTCTTGGCTGCAGACAAGGACAGGGGAGAAGGCTGCTTTGCTCTGGATTCTTGGGCAGAAGGAGGAGGAGGGAGGGCTGTGGGCAGAGGTGCGAGGGGAAGCAGGAGGATGGGGCAAGGGGAAGGGACAGTGTGGTGAGCATCCCTGCAGAGGCCAGCAGAGCCAGAAGCCCGAGGACCCGGGGTCAGAGGGATGCAGAGCCCGGCTGCTGACGAGTGGCCCAGAGCCGTGGAGACGGCCTGGCTGTGCCCTGCACAGAGCCCTCCTCCACCCTGGCGTCCCAAGTGCTGGGGACTTGGGGACAGTGCAGGCGGCGCACTGGGACGCAGCGCACATGGGGCAGAACATGAGAGACCCGGAGACCTGGCCCTCACGGGCACCGGGGGGGTGGGGGGGCTCTCCTCCATCTGCCCTCCTGGCTCAGGCATGCAGAGTCCTGGGTCCTGTTCAGGGGACCTTGTCTGACCTCCCCTGCTGAGGACACCAGCACAGGCCGGTCACTTCCCTGGCTTCTCTGCCAACCTTTGTCTCAGCCTTTAAAACTTTCTCTCCCAGATGGCTTGTGACACCATCCCGTTTCCTTCCCTTCCACCAGATGCAGCTGTGCGGCCACCGACCACAACCCGCTTCCCTGATTCCGAGGTCCCGGGTGGACGAGGCAGAGAGGGCATCCGCTGAGCCCTCCCGGCTCTCCAGAAGGCGAGTGGAGATCCAAGGGTTTGCCTGGGCTCTTTGACGTTATGGAGACAGTTTTGACTCCAATAGCTGTGGCCTGATGAGCACTCAGCGTGTGTCAGGCTCTTTTCACCGATTAGCTGCTGCTGCATCTCTTTTTTTTTAAAAAAAGATTTTATTTATTTATTTACTTGAGAGAGAGAGAAGAGCGCATGCACACATGGAAGCTGGGGAGGTGCGGAGGAGCAGAGGGGGATGGGGAGGGAGGGGGAGAGAATTTCCAGCAGAGTCCTCACTGAGCATGGAACCCGATGCGGGGCTCAATTTCACAACCCCGAGATCATGACCTGAGCTGAAACCAAGAGTCCGACACTCAACCAATTGGACCACCCAGGTGCCCCTTCACCAATTAGCTTCTTCACCGGCCCCAGGCCCCTTGAAGTGAGTTCTCACCCTACATACCAGGAAATTGAGTCTCAGAGAGATGATGTGACCTGCCCAGAGTCACACAGCACATAAGTGGACAAGCTGTGATTCCAATTGAGGTTCCCAGATTCCAAATGCCAAAGACTTAGCCACTCCTGTCCCATTGCCTAAGGCTGTTGCTAATTATTGAATGTCTACTATGTGCTGGACACCAGCCAAAGCTTGGAGAATACAGAGATGAATAAGACAGACTCACTCTATGGGTAGTTTGTCCTGTGTCCACTCTCCTGGGAACCTTGTCCCCATGTGTCCCCAGCATCTAGCACAGATGATCTTTCCAGTGGCTTCTTCATTTTCTCCATGTTCCTTGGTTTCTTTGGAGCCTTAAACACTGTAGAGAATATGTATGGTGAGTTCTCTAGATGCTTTCCCCTGAAAAACACATTTAAGCCTTATATTTTGCATCCAGTTTCAGGAGCTTCCTAGACCCTAAGTTAAGAGTCTCTGTTACAGAGGATTCTTAAAAACCAAAGACATCCCAAACCAACAGAATCACATCTCAAACGGCACAATTTATTCACTCAGCAAATTCTTACAAATTCCCGCCATGCTCTGTGTGTCACACCCGGTCCTGGGGACCACAGGGAACAGCTGCCGCATTCAGGTGGATCAGGAGGCAGCTCGTCCAGTCAGCGGCCTCTGGACTCGCAGGCCACACCTGCAGAGTGGGCTCCGGAGGCTTCTGTAGGTTCTCACCTCTCTGTGGTGCCTGGACTTTTCTCCCTCCTGGCCCCTCTCACTAGAGTCCTCTAGAACAGGCTTATCCAAGATAAGCATGGATGATTCTGAATATTCTCTGATGGGTAGCCATGTTCTCTAGTGCTTTTGCTCCAGAGTATAATCCCACAGGTGTGCAAACTCAGCTGCTCTTAGTGTTACAAGGTCAAAGCCACCCTCACCCTAACATCCTCAACAAAATGTCAGAAACATTCTCCTCTCCTTTTTGTTGCTAATAATAATAATGAAAACAACCAATAATAACCAAAGATTTAGCCATTCATCAGGCACATATGTATCGAGCACTTTGGGGGCACCTGGGAATGTGGGGTGAACAAGATGGCGTCTTTGGCTGAGGCGTGCGGGTGGGTGCCAATCCACATTTCACAGGGTCTGAAACTTCCCCAGTTTTGTGGACCGCTTTAAGGAAAAAATAAAAACTGCAAGAACAAATTTTGGTTCAAAGGTGACAACCTGCAGAGTTAAGAAAACTTCAAAACATTGATGGCATCACAAACCCCAGAAAATAACGTTTTCGTGTATTGCCTGCCATCCGTATACCACTTGCTCTTGGTTTATTTATTCACGTATTTCGCTGGCACGGTCTTTGATTGCTTCTCCATAGGACAATGCTTTTTCTTTTTCTTTTTTAAAAATATTTTATTTATTTATTTGGAAGAGAGAGAGAGAGAGTGCGCAGGGGGAGGGGATGAGGGGAGAGAGGGAAAAGCAGACTCCCTGCTGAATGGGGAGCCGGACGGGGGGCTGGGGTGGGTGAGTGGGTGAGGGAGCTCGATCCCATAACCCTGAGATATGACCTGAGCCAAAATCAAGAGTTGGACACTGGGCGCCTGGGTGGCTCAGTTGGTTGAGCGACTGCCTTCGGCTCAGGTCATGATCCCGGGGTTCTGGGATCGAGTCCCACGTCAGGCTCCTTGCTCAGCAGGGAGCCTGCTTCTCCCTCTCCCTCTGCCTGCCACTCCCTCTGCTTGTGCTCCACCCCACCGACAAATAAATCAATAAAAATCTTAAAAAAAAAATTTTTTTTTTACATCTAAACCAACTCTTAACTTTAGAGAACAGACTGATGGTTACCAGAGGGGAAGGGGGAGGGGACAGGTGAAACAGGTGATGGGGATTAAGGAGCACCCTTGTGATAAGTACAGGGTGATGTATGGAGTTGTTGAATCACTAAATTGTATACCTGAAACTAATATTACACTGTATGTTAACTAACTGGAATTTAAATTAAAACTTAAAAAATAAATTTCACATCTGAGGGGGCGCCTGGGTGGCTCAGTTGGTTAAGCGACTGCCTTCGGCTCAGGTCATGATCCTGGAGTCCCGGGATCGAGTCCCGCATTGGGCTCCCTACTCGGCAGGGAGTCTGCTTCTCCCTCTGACCCTCCTCCCTCTCATGCTCTCTGTCTCTCATTCTCTCTCTCGCAAAAAAAAAAAAAAAAATCTTAAAAAAAAGAGCTGGACACTTAACCTACTCCACCACCCGAGCGCCCTGGGAGAGTGCTTTTTCTAGTATGTTTTGTAGAACAAGTAAAATAAATTTCAGTCTTTCCTCTAGCGTGGAAGATAGAAATTTGTTCTTTCTTGGTGATAGTTTAAAAAATGATGTGTCATGTGTCATCAGTTGTGAGACCATCTAAATTTTTGAGATTGCTGTCAAATGTGGGAAAGACTTTACTGAGCTTCTATCAGCATGTGGTAATGTCCATAATCTGGGCATTTTGAGTTTTCTTTGTGAACTGATTAAATTTTAATACTCTTTGAAGTAAGGACACTCATTAACTAATTTGTCACCAATGTAAATTCATAAAGAGTTTTCTATTATCTTTCTTGTGAAATCAGTCAGAAACTTCTTGTATTCTTCAAGATGTTAAGATTTACCCCTCTTTCTAAATTTAGTTATCAAATAATCTGGGAACCCAATCTTTGATTCTATTTGCAATTTATCTCTTCTTCTTCATGAATGGTCGCTTTTGATATGATACAAAAACTTTTTGTTATAATTCTCACTGTTTGGTGCATTTATAACTATATATGTTGCATTATTGAGCATATTCCAGCATAATTCTCTTGGCTCTACAATAACCTGAATGTCCTAACTGAGCACTCCAGCTTGTTCATTAAGGGAAATGGTCCTCAATCTTGCATATTTAGCGCCTGAAAGTTGAGGGGAAAAGGTGTTGGACAGGAAATGTTTTCTTCTGGTGATTAAGGACACCCACACCCACACACAAAGCCACTACATAACCATTTTCTCCATCATTTCCTAAAAGTAAGACCATCTTAACTCAAAAAGAGTAGGAAGGATGTGACTTCAGAAAAAAATAATCATAGCCCTTCCCAGGCAGGGACAGTTGGTAACTTCTGCCACTGGTTTATGGATTTGAGTCTTGCTGGTTGACCTTGGGTAGGCCACCTGGCCTCTCTGCCTCCTTCTCAGGTGGTTGGGAGGATTAAGTGATCTAATCCACGGAAAGGTCCCGCCCCGCTCAGCTGGCTCCAGGAGCTCCAGCGGCTGGGAGAGCGATCTTCGTCGTTATTCACGAGGCAACAGCGCCACCCAGTGGCTCTTCATCCCGCCTGCAGACAAGCCGCCTCCGCGCAGCAATAATGAGGCTTGGCGGTGGGCAGTGGGTGGGCACCTTGTGCTGGGGGCGGAGGGCGGAGGGCAAGGCTGAGGCAGAAGCAGGGAGAAAAGCCACAAATATTCATGGAGTCATGAATGAAGTTGGACCCTCACCTGACACTATATGCAAAAATTAATTCAAACGGTCAAATATCAAAACATAAGGCAAAACCCATAAAACTCTTAGAAGAAAACAGAGCAAAAGCTTCATGACCTTGGATTTGGCCATGATTTCTTGGATATGACAACAAAAGCACAGGCAACATAATAAAAATAGATAAATGGACTCCATCAAAATTTAAAATTTATATCCATCACAGGACACAATCAACAGAGTGAAAAAGGCAGCCTGTGGAATGGGAGAAAATATTTGCAAATCATTGATAAGGAGTTAATATCCAGGATATACAAAGAACTCTTACAACTCAAGAACAAAACATAAATGACAAAATTCAAAAATGGGCAAAAGACTTGAATAGACATCCCTCTAAAAACGATATACAAACGGCCAACAAACACATGAAAAATGTTCAACATTATTTTATTATTTTTTAAAGTTATACATTTTTTAGAAGACTTTATTTATTTGAGAGCGTGCAAGAGAGAGCAGGAGTGGTTGGGGGGGGGAGAGGGAGAAGCAGGCTTCCTGCTGAGCAGGGCTCCATGTGGGGCTCGATCCCAGGACCCTGGGACCATGACCTGAGCCGAAGGCAGACCCTTAACTGCTTAACCGACTGAGCCACGCAGGGGCCCCGAAGATGCTCAATATTATTAATCATTAGAGAAATGCAAATCAAAATCACAGTGGATGCCACTTCACATGCATTAGGATGGTTACCATCCAAGAAACAAAAAAACAAATGTTGGCGAGAATGTGGAGGAAGTGGGACCTCCGTGCACTGTTGGTGGGAGTGTGAAATGCTGCAGCCTCTATGGAAAATGGTGGGGTGGTTACTAGAATTAAAAATAGAATTGCCACATAATCCAGGAACTCTGCTTCTGTGTATATACCCAAAAGAATTGAAAGAAGGGTCTTTTTTTTTTTTAAGATTTTATTTATTTATTTGAGAGAGAGAGAATGAGAAAGAGAGCACATGAGAGGGGGGAGGGTCAGAGGGAGAAGCAGACTCCCTGCCGAGCAGGGAGCCCGATGCGGGACTCGATCCCGGGACTCCAGGATCATGACCTGAGCCGAAGGCAGTCGCTTAACCAACTGAGCCAGCCAGGCGCCCCGAAAGAAGGGTCTTGAAGAGACATTTGTACACCCATATTCATAGCACTATTATTCACTGTAAGCCAATATATGGAAGCCATCTAAATGTCCATCAACAGATGAGTAATGGATAAAGAAAATGTGGTCTGTACATACAGTGGAATAATATTCAGCCTTAAAATGGAAAGAAATCCTGTCACAGGTTACAACCCAGATAAACCTTGCGGACATTATGTAAGTGAAAATAAGCCAGTCACAAAAGTACAAATATTGTATGAGTGCACTTATATGAGGCACCTAGGGTAGCCAAATTCACAGGGAGAGAAAATAGAATGATGGTTGCCAGAGGCAATTTTGCAAGATGAAGGGAGTTTTGGAGATTGGACACACAACAGTGTGACTGTATTTAACACTACTGAACTGTACAGTTAAAAAGGATTAAGACGGTAAATTTTTTTTTTTTTAAGATTTTATTTATTTATTCATGAGAGAGAGAGAGAGGCAGAGGGAGAAGCAGGCACCCAAGGAGCAGGGAGCCCGATGCGGGACTCGATCCCAGGACCCTGAGATCATGACCTGAGCCGAAGGCAGACGCTCAACCATCTGAGCCACCCAGGCGCCCTAAGATGGTAAATTTTATGTTATGTGTATTTTAGCACAATTTTAAAAAATTGAAGTGTCAGTACTACAAAAGACAACACAAAGCTAAAAGTCAAGACACAGACTTTAAGAAAAAACATTTGCAACTCATATGCAAATAAGCATACAGACTATATAAAGAATATTTTTCTATAAAGAGAAAATGGTGGGGCCCCTGGGTGACTCAGTTGTTTAAACATCTGACTCTTGATTTTGGCTTAGATCATGATCTCAGGGTCATGAGATCCAGTCCCATGTCGAGCCCCACGTTGGGCTCCATGCTCAGCAGGGAGTCTGCCTGGGATTCTCTCTCTCCCTCTCCCTCTGCTCCTCCCCCCTCTCTAATAAATACATAGAAAATGGTAGAAGATCAAGAAAGGGACAGAATAATAAAACAAATGATTAATAAATCTATGCAAATATACATAATCTCACCAATCATTTGAGAAAAAGGAGTTAAAAAGAAAAATTATTTCTCAATCACCAATTTGACTAATTATGATTGATAATATTCTCTGTAATTAAGGATGTGGGTGAATAGGAACTCTCATATACTGATAGTGATGATATAAATCAGACTTCTCTTTTGGAACACAAATCCTTCATTTTTACCAAAATATTAAATATCCATACTATTTCCCTAGTATTCTATTTCTAGGACCAATCATTAAAGAAAAAAATCTAGCTCATATAACAACTGATGAATATACAGGTATGTCCCATTCAGGATTATTATAATAGCAAATAATCGATACCAATGTGAATGCTCCTCAGTGGATAAAGTATGATAAACCATCCTATGGAATAATGGTACAACTATTTATAAAAACGATCCATATATTTTGTGTAAAGTCTGGCCATGAGACAACACATAAAACCAGGTTGCCTTATTTAAATATATGTGTATGTTCATTTACAACTGGGATTTCTAGTGTGCACATACTCACCTATTAGAAATATTTTTATTTTCCAAAGCTTTGAAATCAAAGATGATCACTGTTTTATAGATGAGGTGGTTACTAGGTGAGGCAGAGCTGAGAGAAGCAATACCTTCCAAATGGAAATCTCTGGAAACTACAGAAAACAAGTGCAAAGTAGGGTAACCTTCATGGAGAACAGGGAATCAAACAAAGAATTTAGACCAAAGCTCTTTGCACACTGACTTGACTCCATTCCACTGACTTTCTAAATTGTACACTCTTTACTGACACAGAGAAACAAAGGCAAAAATTCTAGTCTGTGGTCACCTCATTAGACAAAATGGCCAGCTACTCATCTCCCTGTTGCAATACAAAAGCAAAACCAAACCAAACCAAACAAAAACAACAATAACAACAACAACCCCCCCCTAAACCCAACAACAACAAAAGAAACTATGAAAGCAAAAATCTATAAAATTATGTTTCATTTAATAAATATTCTCAGAATCTCAGGTAAGAGTTTACGCCAAACAGACATGGATGAAGGCAGGCACTGCTAGGAGGAAGATGACCTTGATGTTCACTGTGGCTTCTCAGATGTGTCCATCAGTTTCATCTTGGGCTGCTTCCTCCTCTTTGCTCAGCCTGGGGTCTTTCTTTTGCAAACTGCAGAATAAGTCATAAGCCCCTTTGAGACAATCCAAGTTCCTCAGGCTTATGCAAAGCAAAGGAAAATAAATAAATTATCCTAAAACATGAGAAGTAGAATTCTTATTTCAGCTGACAGCTGACTGATCCTTGTCGATGCAGCAAAGATCACTATAAATTGTAAAAAAAAAAAAAAAAAAGATCACTATAAAGAGTGACTATAACCACTTGTAAGTGTTGGAAGAACCCCTGCGAATGTACAGATGAATTTGATTATATAAAAATAGAAAAATTTTGCATGGCATAACATTCAATAAACAAAGTAAAAAAGATAAAGCACAAAATGGGAAAAATTTGTATCTTAGATCACAAAGTTATAAGTTACAAATATTTCCTAAGTATAAGGAAGAAAGGACTACCAACAGTTCCAGCAGAACATGCTAGAAACATGAATAAACAGTTCAGAGAAAAAAAGAAGACAAATGACCCTTAACCTTGTTCAAAAAAGACAAATTCAAATGCAAATTACACTGAGATACTGCTTCTCTTCCATCAAAAATTGAAAAGTTTCATAATATACTATGTTAGTGTGATTGTGCTGAAATAGGGTCTTCCATACATTATTGCTCAGAAAGCATCATTCAGCCCAAAATGCAGGGGAATTTGGCAATTCCTAGTAAAACTGCACAGGCATTAACCCTTTGATTCAAGAATCTTCTCAAAATGTATCCCAAAGACATACTGGCAAAAATATGAAAAGATTTATATACATGATCAATTGTTGCAGTGTTGGGAAATTTAAAACATACTTCTTTTTTTTTTTTTAAGATTTTATTTATTTGCGAGAGAGAGAATGAGGGACAGAGAGCATGAGAGGAGGAGGGTCCGAGGGAGAAGCAGACTCCCCGCCGAGCAGGGAGCCCGGTGCGGGACTCGATCCCGGGACTCCAGGATCATGACCTGCGCCGAAGGCAGTCGCTTAACCAACTGAGCCACCCAGGCGCCCCGTGGAAATTTAAAACATACTTCTAAACTCAAATGTCTACAAAAATAATAATAAAATTCGACGCTTGGTAATAAATATTAAGGAAAATTCTAGAGATTAAAAACTGTGAGGTACACCAAAAGCATTACTTTAAGGCAAATTTATAGCATTCATTATTTTTTTAAATTTATTTTTATTCTTATGTTAATCCCCATACATTACATCATTAGTTTTAGATGAAGTGTTCCATGATTCATTGTTTGTGCACAACACCCAGTGCTCCATGCAGAACGTGCCCTCCTCAATACCCACCACCAGGCTAACCCATCCTCCCACCCCCCCTCCCCTCTAGAACCCTCAGTTTGTTTTTCAGAGTCTATCGTCTCTCATGGTTCGTCTACCCCTCCGATTCGCCCCGCTTCATTCTTCCCCTCCTGCTACCTTCTTCTTCTTTTTTTTTCTTAACATATATTGCATTATTTGTTTCAGAGGTGCAGATCTGAGATTCAACAGTCTTGCACAATTCACAGCGCTTACCAGAGCACATACCCTCCCCAGTGTCTATCACCCAGTCACCCCATCCCTCCCACCCCACCCCCCACTCCAACAACACTCAGTTTGTTTCCTGCGATTAAGAATTCCTCATATCGGGGCGCCTGGGTGGCTCAGTTGGTTAAGCAACTGCCTTCGGCTCAGGTCATGATCCTGGAGTCCCGGGATCGAGTCCTGCATCGGGCTCCCTGTTCAGCAGGGAGTCTGCTTCTCCCTCTGACCCTCCTCCCTCTCATGCTCTCTGTCTCTCATTCTCTCTCTCTCAAATAAATAAAAATAAAATCTTTAAAAAAAAAAAGAATTCCTCATATCAGTGAGATCATATGATACATATAGCATTCATTATTGATATTAGAAAATCCAACTTAAGTTGGAAACTATCACAAGCACACTATGAATGTGCATACCCTAGTTGTATCTTTCCACAACGCCAATTTATTCGATTATAAAACAAGGTTAACATAATTGCAAAGCAGTTTCAGGATTCCAAACTCAGTGGCATTTCACTCCGCATTTAACTGGGCTTCACACAGGTCACACAGAGCAAAGCACAATACAAAGTCACAACCAACAAGCTAGAACAAGGGGTTAGAAGTTGACAAACCAAACACGAAGTCAGTCCGTTGTGCATGCAGTTGTGATGAGGATCGGGTCTGGTATGGGTCAGCTCTGGGCATTTCCTGCTCATTCTGTTCAAGCCGTGGAAGGTCTCTGTTATATTCAGAGATCAATCACGCAGAGCCTTTGGTGGTATTTGCCTTTCAAATGTAGTCAGACAAGGAAGGGTCAGCATCTGGAGGGTCTGTCTGCTGCCAAAGTCTTCCCATTTTAAGGGAGTTTAATCAGGCCTGGGACTTTGTTGGCCACTTCTGGTTCTAGTGATTATCATCAGCTCTATGTCCTTCCAGGCTCTTTCGGCTTTGCTAGTTATCAGTTCTGAGGGCCACCGTCATGTGCTCGTTTCAATGATGTCTGGTCCTACCTGCAGGGCCCCGTTCCTTGCATCACGGCTTGACATGAGTGACTCCATCTTGCTCTCGACAGAAACAATAACAGAATAAACTCATAGAGTGACAGCGGAAGGTACACAAATGAGAACAGATGTAATGCAATAGAAAATAGGGATGATAGAAATAAAGCTAAAAATTGGCTTTTTGAGAAAAGTAAAAACAGATGATTAAAAAAAATTTTTTTTAAGATTTTATTTATTTATTTGACAGAGAGAGAGCACACAAGCAGGGGGAGCTGCAGGCAGAGGGAGAGGGAAAAGCAGGCTCCCTGCTGAGCAGGGAGCCTGACGTGGGGCTCATTGTGGGGCTCGTCATGGGGCTCGACCCCACACCCCTGGGATCATGACCTGGGGCAAAGGCCGATGCTTAACCAACTGAGCCACCCAGGTGTCCCCAGATTAAGTCTTCAATGAGATTTATTAAGGAAAAAAGAAATCACAAAAAATTATATTAAGAATTAAAAAGAAGACGTAACTATAGATAGAGCAGAGATAGAAAAGATAACAAATGGATCTTATGAACAAATTTATGTAATACATTTGAAAAATGTGTACCAAATGTATAAAATCCTAGAAAAACATAACTTTCCAAGACTGATTTGTGGAGAAATGTAAACTCTAGTTTTATAGCCATTGAATAAATTTAATCATAGTTTAAAAGCTTCCCTCTGTCTCTGTCCATCCGTCCATCCATCTGTCTGTCTGTCTCTCTCTCTCTCTCTCTCTCACACACACACACACACACATACAACAGGTCCTATTGGTATTACTGGCTAAATACCAAAATTTCAATGGAGATATCATTCCAATCTTATTGAAGTATTTCCATGAAATAGTAAAAGGGGCTACTTTCCAATCCATTCTATGAGAACTCTGTGATCTTAATACCAAAATCAGATAAAGACTAAGTAGAAGAAAGGAGAACTATAGGCCAGTCTTACTGTGGATTGCTGATATAAAAAATCAAAAGGAGAAGGCATTGACCTTGTCTTCAAGTCAAAGAACCCAACCCACCCAAACCAAATCAGTTAGTGTGCAGTTCAAGACAACATGTCCTGAAGTGCTAAATGCTGTGCATGGCGTTTAAAATATTAGAGAAACAAAGACTAAGGTGGGAGGTGGCTGCTGGAGAAATTGTCATGAAGGAAGTGAGCTAGGAAATAAATGTTTTAGAAATAAATCTTTTTTTTAAAGATTTTTATTTATTTATTTGAGAGAGAGATAGTGTGAGAGAGAACACAAAGGGAGAGTGAGAAGGAGAAGCAGACTCCCCACTAAGCAGAGAGCCCGATGTAGGGCTCGATCCCAGGACCCTGAGATCATGACCTGAGCCAAAGGCAGATGCTTAACCCAACTGAGCCACCCAGGGACTGCAGAAATAAGTCTTTAAAAGCAATCTTTTTTTCTGTCCACAAGGAGGTAGAAATAGGGTACAGTATATGTGGGGAGCTTGGTATATGTGGGTAAAAGTGAAGGAATCTGCCTACTGGGAACAGAAGATATATTTGGGGAAAATAGAAATAAGATAGGGGGAGAAGGTAGGATTGCTTAATCACAATCAATCCAGACTGACTTGTTGAACACAGTCGTGGCTAGGGAAGGGACATCTGGAACTCTCACCTCAGCAGCTGACACACAGATCCATGGATGGTTGATGGATGGACAGACAAATAGACACACAGATGAAAGGATGGATTTCACATGTAACAACTCATCCAGGCTGTTGGGAAGGTAAAATTTTAAAGTTTCAGTTAGGGGCACCTGGGTGGCTCAGTCGGTTAAGCGGCTGCCTTCAGCTCAGGTCATGATCCCAGAGTCCCTGGATTGAGTTCCACATCGGGCTCCCTGCTCAGCAGGGAGTCTGCTTCTCCCTCTGACGCCCTCCCCCACCTTTGTGCTCTCTCACACTCTCTTTCTCAAATAAATGAATAAAATCTTTAAAAAAAAAAATAAAGTTTCAGCCATAAATCTAACAGATTTGTCAGAAGCTAGATTTAGTGACATTAAAAGACATAAACCCACACCAGGCACACAGAATCCCTACATGAAGACCAAATGGGAACCAAATATTCTTTCCTTCAAGGCCATCATCAGCTTCTTCCTGTATTTTCCCTTACATTTCTAAATTGATTTGTTCCTCTGAACTGTCCTAAAGAGCCCACCCAGCACAGGCAATACAGTTACCCAGAGACCACACTCAAGTCCATGGATAATGGGCAAATTTTCACCTTTCTACCACGTAACCTTTTAAAAGTCAATCTGAAATTTCCCAATGAGTGTCAGTGAGGTAATATGCGTGATAAAAACCCTGCCATTCCCTTCCCCCCCAAAAGAACATATCCTGGCCTGCAACAATCTTTTCTTCTTACCCCACCCTCCTCCTTATAAAAACTTGCCATTTTGTACAACTCCTTGGAGCATTTCTCTACTTGCTAGGTAGGATGCTGCCCGATTTGTGGACCACTTAATATGGCCACTTAGATCTTCCAATTCACTCGACTGAAATTTGTTTTATTATTTTTTAAAATTGAAGTATAGTCAACATACAATGTTGCATTAGTTTCACATATACAACATAGTAATTCAACACTTCCATACATTACACAATGTTCACCATGAATTTTGTCTTTGGATATCACCAATCAAGTTACCTAAAGAGCCAGGGTCTGTGGTCACATGACCTCACGGGAAGGAGGCTCTCAGGTTCTTATGGTGTTCATGCAGAGTGCAGCTGATTGGAGATGAAGGACACCCCTCAGGAGACATGTTTTCTCCCAGCATGAGACAGAATTGGATTCTGAGACTGTGGGAAGTCAATGCCATGAGGCGGGGTGGCCTAGACAAATACATTGCAATTTGGTTCTGTTCCATGAGCCATGGTGTAACTTCTGTAGCCACATCATGAAAGCCAGAATTCAAATGGGAAGAATAGAATGCTAACAAAGAGTCACAGAACTGGAAGAAGAGAAGGTAATTATGACTCATAATTCTATCTTTCATTCAATCAACAGATGTTACTGGGTATCTAGAACATTGTTGGTACAGGGAATGCCCAAATGAGTGAGTCCCAAACATGAGAAATGCATAATGTCATTTTTTGAAGAATGTCATAAATCCTTTGGGATCAAATTTATCTGATTCCCACTGGCCTGAAACTGGTGCCTGGGTCCTTCCCTTTGGGGTAAGCACTCCTATCTTCAGGCTTTTACTTCAAAGAGTAGAAGTCCAGTGGTCATGGACCCTAAGTTGTGAGAATCACCACGAGATGCTTTTAGGTTGGCTCACTGCTTGTCAAAGCCTCTGACCCAGCCCCACCCACAGCCCTGCTTGTGGAGCCAAAGGAGATATACAAACAGCCAATAGCGTATGAAAAGATGCTTTACATCTCCATTAGGGAAAATTGCAAATCAAATCCACATTGAAATACCAACTCAGAACCATTAGGATGGGCACATTGTATGTATACACTACATTGTTTTATCCATTCATCTGTTGATAGACATGCACTTTGCTTCCATCTTTTGACTGTTGGAATAATAATGCTGCAATGAACATGGTGTGCAGATACCTCTTCTTTGAGATCCTGGTTTCGATTCTTTCTGGATATATACCCAGAAGTAGGATTGCTGGATCCTATGGTAGTTCTATTTTCAAATTCTTGAACAACCTCCGTACTGTTTTCCACAGCTGGTGTACCACTTCACATCCCCATCAAGAGTGCACAAGGGTTCTGATTTCTCCACATCCTGAGCCAATACTTATGGTCCCAAGGGTAGACTCCTTCCTCCTTAGAGGTCTTAGGACTTGGATCACACTCTGCCCATTCATCTCACTCAAGTGGCCACCTCCAGGGGCTGAGCAAAGGCACACACTTTGGCATCCCAGCCTTAGGCAGGTAGATTATTCTGGCGGGCAATTTCGTGGCCCACATTCATTGTGTTTCAGAAGCCTCATGGGGTTTTCAAATGGAATTCCCAACATTATACCAGCGTGTTTATCATGAGCTTGTTTGACCATATGGTATGGTCATTATTTATGCCTGAGGAATCTTTCAATACTCAAATGCTACTCTTTGGAGGAGAACCATGCTCTTCCTGTACTACCATATGTCTTGTTCTTCACCTATCCCATTGCAAACACTTATCTTTATGTTCATCAACTAGTCTCACCATCCACAGAACAAATAGCAGTGAGCTTTGATATGAAGTCTTGCCATATGACAACTCCCTCAGAGAGCTAAGCATCTTTAATTCCGTGGGGGAAAGATCCAGAACATTTGGCTCTACAATGGAGGTAGGTCCTCAGGTTGTTTTACTACCAGTCCTAGAGGCAGAGACTTGATCTGCTTGCATGCTCCCAGAAATACCCCCACTCTTAGCATATGTCATTTTATAGAGTAATTTTGTTGCACACATCTTTCTAGAGTGACTTTTCAATACCACTCAAGACCTAATAGTTTCTTTATGCTTACATATAATCTGAGGTCCTTCATGCCAATAGCATGCATGCCTAAGAGGTCACATCCAGCCCTGGAGTCAGGAAGTATTCTAATCTAAAATCCAGCTGTGGTCTTAGGAAGCTGCACAGAATTCTCTCAGAACCTCCAGCCTGGGTGTGTTTTAGTTGCCAACACATCCATAGCATTTGAATCAGAGCTTGGGTTTTCCGCCATCCTCTTGGAATACAGAACTCTTTAATATTTACTACACAGGTGGGTTCCGGCAATCCAAAGAACTCCCACTTATCATGGGCAAGCTCAACTGCACAGAGGATGGGCTTGACAGTATTCAGCTATGAGCTGGTGGTAACAAGTTCTCCATTTACGAATCATGGGCATTTTATTTACACTTTTAGGTACAGGTGATCCACCAATTCATATCCCTCCTTCTTACTTTCCTCCTCGGAGTTTTACTGGGACCTTGGTGCTTTTAACATAACATTGACCTAAGCCCAAGGTTCACTTCTGGGCTCTTAATATTACCTTCTTCGATATATGACATTGTAAAAGGTGAAATGAAATAGTCACTTATGTCAAGGGGTTTTAAAATGGAGCCAGAGGCCAGTAAGGAGATGGGCCTTATGCACATCTTCATCTGTAGGAGAACCGTGAATGTCTGAGTTGGGCCAAACTGCAAATATTCCAGGCACCCAGCCCAAACACCTGGAACTTTCTATAGTAAGAGACTTTGCTTAGGGATAGCCTTCAAAACCAGTTATGTTCAGCCGAGATCAGTTTTCTGCTACCAACACCAATCCTTGTAATCTGAATTCTTTGTAAATAACGTATACAAGCTTTCCCTTTTGTCTTTAAAAAACCTTTTACTTTTGGGGTGCCTGGGTGGCTCAATCGATTAAGAGTGTCTTCAGTTCAGGTCATGATCCCAGGGTCCTGGGATGGCGAGTCCCACGTGAGGCTCTTTGCTCAGCAGGGAGTCTGCTTCTCCCTCTCCCTTTGCCCTTCCCCCTAATTATCCTCTCCCTCTCAAATAAATAAATAAAATCTTAAAAACAAAACAAAAACCTTTTACTTTTGGGGGGGGGGGGGGGGGGGGGGAAACTGATGTAAATGATGTGATTTGAAGTTTTGGGTTCGTGAGTTCACGAAAGAATTCTTGAGACATTTTTGTGCAAAAGGGTGATTTAATTATAGCACAGGGACAGGACCTGTTGGTAGAAAGAGCTGTAGCTACAGGTGTGGGGGGTGGCTGATATTTTAAGTTTTGTGGAGGGAGGGATGGTAGAGATAACATAGGTTTCTAAGGAATTTCTGTATGCGGAAAGCAGGCTCTTACAGGACCTTGAAGATTTAGCTATTGTCAAGACAAGGTTACTTTTAGTCTCTAATGAAATATAAACAGGAAGGCATTGAGGTGGTCATGAACTCCTTGAGGAATGTCACGTTCTGCCTATTTCAGGTATCTATCAGTGGACTGCCAGCTGTAAGGAGATTTAATTTAAACTACATTTTTCTTGCCTTTTGTTGTCCTCATCAACATTTTTTGGGCTGCTGCCCAAATCTGTGCTTCGGGAGCTGCAATTCTGAGACCCCAAATAAATACTTCTGTTTTTATTCGATGCAATATATATATATCTATATATAGATATAGATATAGATATAGATATAAGCTTTACTCACCACCTCTAAGCCCTTTAAACATTTTAAGTAACTTAATTTTGATACAATCTGAAACTTGCAGGGAAAATTCAAGCACAGCAAAAGTATCCTGTTACATTCTTCACTGAAATGCATTAACTTTATATTCTCTTTCTCTCTCTCCCTTTTGACAACAAATTGCACACATTTACTGTATACATCTTGATGAATTTGGTCATATGCATACACACCTGTGATACCATCACATTAACCAAGGTATTAAATGTATCCATCACCTCCAGAAATGATCTTGTGTTCTTTTGTGGTTATTTACTTACTGGCTGGGGTAGGAATATCTAGCATGAGATCTACCCTCCTGGAAGCAGAGACCTGGGGGCAAGTTGGGGGAGGGGAACATGAAGCCAGGAGAGAGAGAGAGTGATCAAGGTGAATTTACTCAGGGTGGTGTAGAATACCATTCCTTTTACCCAGGTTTCTCTATTAATTTGCAGAGGCATGCTAATTATTCTCTTATCATCCCTTCTCCCTCTCTGCGATCACTTCTTCATTCTCTTTTCAAAGATTCTCAGTGCTTTCTTTTTGTCTTAATTAGGGTGCATAGTGGTTTGGCTACTCTCTTGGTTTCTTAAAGAACCACCTCTTTATTTATTCTATGTATATTTTTCACCTCCCGATTCATCCTCCTCTTCCATTGGCTGGTTTTCGTTAGGTTTATTTTGGTGTATGATTGTGTTTTCTCCATGCAGGTGTAAATACATACATACATAAATGTATGTGTAGATCCAAGATACTTACAAAGTATTTTTCCAAATTGCATTTAGTTATCTATCGCTTTTTTGCCTGTGTATCCCCGATTTTCCAGCTTAAATACCACCTTCTCTCCCACTGCCCTCCCCTCTCTTTTTAAAAAAAGATTTATTTACTTATTTTAAAGAGAGAGCCAGCAAGCAGAGGGAGGGGCAGAGGGAGAGGGAATCTCAAGCAGACTCCATGCTGAGCACAGAGCTTGACCCTGGGCTCGGTCCGGTCCCACGATCCCGAGATCAGGACCTCAGCGGAAACCAAGAGTTGGATGCTTAACTGACTGAGCCACCCAGGCACCCCTCCCCTCCTTTTTTTGCCCAGAAAGAACACTGGCAGATTCCTGCAAGTCATCAAGAACCTAATGATAATCACATCAACTCTCTGGCACTTGGGGTTGTTTCTAAGAGTTATAAATCAGTCAGATTTCCTATTGGATTCATCATTAAATTGAATCATTCATACATCCATCTATTCTCTTTTGACATGTGAATTGAACACATAGTCTTGGCCAGGCACTATTATATCTACTGGAGAAGGAGCAGGGAAAGAAAAGACCAAGTCCCTTCCCTCGAGGCCCTTACATTCTGCTGGTGAAAGACCAACCATGAGTGATGATGTAGACTCCGTGGCACTCAGGAACAAATCCAGTGCATGACCTGTAGCACAAGTGGGCAGAAAGTGGTACAACGTCTTTGAAAGGCATGAAAGAAGACCTACTGGAAAGAGTCCCATGTGCCACGAAGAGGTAGGTACTTACTGAAAGATGCATTTCAGGTGTGCTTCATGCAGGTTCAGGAAATATTTACTAAGAGTCTGCTATATCTGAGGACTGGGCTGGACTCAGGGCAGGGCACACACTGAGTCCACAAGTGATGTCTGGAAGTGTCTCATCCGATTCAATGTTCCAGAATTTTCTCCTCTGATTCCCTTCTCTTCTCCCTATACCCTCTCACCCGGGTTGCTCTCCTCCAGACAAACCAGACTCTTTTTTTTTTTTTTTTAGATTTTATTTATTTATTTGACACAGAGAGAGACAGCGAGAGAGGGAACACAGCAGGGGGAGTGGGAGAGGGAGAAGCAGGCTCCCCGCGGAGCAGGGAGCCCGATGCGGGGCTCGATCCCAGGACCCTGGGACCATGGCCTGAGCCGAAGGCAGACGCTTAACGACTGAGCCACCCAGGCGCCCCAAACCAGACTCTTAAATAAACCAGAACACGCACTAGGCATGGCCACTCTCTAGAAGGCACCTGGGCCAGTTTCTATGGTGCCATCTACACAGCAGCCTGGACACCCACAGACGTCTTCCTTGGTATCATTTATGAACATAAGGATTTTCCGGGAAAATCTCAGTGAGGGCTCTGCAACTCAGAAGTAAATCAATGTCTAAATTCAATCCAACCTCAAAGTAACAGGACATTGGAATCTATTATGTTCTGGAACTTAATGCAATGACTATAATTCATTTGAAAAATAGCTAGGGATTTTCAAGTGTTTCGCCAATTTAGGCTTTTCTAGTCTTTAGAATATTTTCAAGATATTGCAAACAAGACACTGGATAACTGGCACACCAGACAGTGCAGAATTGAGTTTGGAACGAGAGCTAAGGGAACACATAGGTTTCTACAAAATTATGGTGGGACTTCAAAGCAGTGGGTAAGGTTAGGATTATTCAAGAAAAAGTGTCAAGAAAAAGTCTTTTAATTAAAATAGGTATCCAGTACTACTGGGTATTTACCCCCAAGATACAAAAGTAGGGATCCGAAGGAGTATGTGCACCCCGATGTTTATAGCAGCAATACCCACAATAGCCAAACTGTGGAAAGAGCCAAGATGTCCATCGACAGATGAATGGATAAAGAAGATGTGGTATATATATACAATGGAATATTATGCAGCCATCAAAAGGAATGAGATCTTGCCATTTGCAACGACGTGGATGGAACTGGAGGGTATTATGCTGAGCGAAATAAGTCAAACAGAGAAAGACATGTATCATATGACCTCACTGATATGAGGAATTCTTAATCGCAGGAAACAAACTGAGGGTTGCTGGAGTGGGGGGTGGGGTGGGAGGGATGGGGTGACTGGGTGATGGACACTGGGGAGGGTGTGTGCTCTGGTAAGCGCTGTGAATTGTGCAAGACTGTTGAATCTCAGATCTGTACCTCTGAAACAAATAATGCAATATATGTTAAGGAAAAAAAAAAGAAGAAGAAGAAGGTAGCGGGAGGGGAAGAATAAAGCAGGGGGAAATCGGAGGGGTAGACGAACCATGAGAGACGATGGACTCTGAAAAACAAACTGAGGGTTCTAGAGGGGAGGGGGGTGGGAGGATGGGTTAGCCTGGTGGTGGGTATTGAGGAGGGCATGTTCTGCATGGAGCACTGGGTGTTATACAAAAAAAAAAAATAGGTGTCCAGTGGAAACTAATATAACACTGTATGCTATTTATTTTAATGAAAATTAAAAAATTAAAAATAAAATGGGTACACAGTGTGTGCATCAAGGATTTAATGCAAAACAATGCAATTATAAAAATTAAAGAATTGCTGATTAAAAATTTTTTTAAAGATCTTATTTATTTATTTGACAGAGAGAGAGAGCACAAGCAGGGGGAGTGGCAGAGAGAGAGGGAGAAGCAGACTCGCCGCCGAGCAGGGAGCCCAATGAGGGGCTCAATCCCAGGACCCCGGGATTAAAACCTGAGCCGAAGGCAGACCCTCAATCAAATGAATGACCCAGGCACCCCTAAAAATGTTTCAAGTAGCAAAATCAAAGAATGCCAGAAACTTGGAGACAATCAACAAAAAAACCCTGACACAACAAATACCATTTTAAAAAAATGACTCCCCATACTTAGAAACTGACACATCACTGCAAATCCGCTTGTAGGGATCTAGGCCAAGGAGACGATGATGGAGGAGCCTAGGTTTGGGTCCAAGGATAGTCACAGTGATTGCAATTTAGTTGTATTGGCAACAGCAGGGAGTTGGTTAAAATATTAAGTGGTAAGGGCCTAAGTTTCTGGAACTCCCAAGTGCACATGTTTCCTAAAGTCACCTGGCAGGTTAATCCAGGGATGGTTGATGGGTGAGGTAAGGTGGGCAAGAGAGCAGGCAGAATCGCCCACTTCCATCCCACTGAAATTCAGAACACCTGTAAACCTGCCAGATGAACATCAAGGTTGGCCTCATTTGGGGCAGGATGGAGGTGGTGCCGGAAGGGGTTGGGCCAGCAGGGTTGAAATTGAAATGGGGGTGGGTACTGGGCAGGCATCAGTCTTGCTGATTGCAGGAGCATCCTGCAAGGCAGCTAAGCTAGTCCTACATCCACTTGGTGACCACAGCAGGGTACAGAGCCAGTCCTGGAAAAGGCTAACGCTTTCGGAGAGAAAAGGCTTTAGCCCCTCTGACCCCACGATTTCAGTACTCAGACGCTGTGGGGCTGGAGGAGAGGAACCCCAGGCCACAGGGAGTGGGTACATCACCCACAGAGGAGCCTAATTCTTGAGGAGGAAGGTGAGTTGTGTCAGCGGAGTCCGGAAGACCCGTTCGGGTTGCAGTAGCTCCAGGGTGTGTGTGCCTGTGTGTGTGTGGTGGGGTGAGTGTCCAGGGGACACCTGGGCTCCTCACTGTGCCATGGGGATACATCGTAGGTGAGAATTCTGTGCACACCTGAATCCTACAAGCAAGCACCATAACTCATGGTGTCCTGTCACTTTGTGTGGGGAAAAGAATCCTAGTCAACAGTTTTTCTTAAGTTTTTAAGAATATTTTACCAGGTTCCTGTCTTTTACTCCAGGACGCTTCTCTGACAACTTCAGAGTTATCAGTCTTGTTGGTGTGAGCGGAAAACCTGCGTATTTAGTACCTGACGCTTTCTTTAAAGCCCTAGTTTGTAGAAAGTTACCAGGCAACTAGTTACACAAAGATGTCTAACAGAACCGTGCTCTTCCAGGGCTTGTCCCCTTCAGGGTCCTCACCTTCAGGACAGCAATGTCAGGCCGAGCCAGGACCCGAGCCCGAGGCAGAGCCCATGGATGGGCGCCCTGCCAGCCCGTGCCACCTGGAGTCGCCGCGCCACCGGTGAGCTCAGTCCTGTTCAGTCTCCTTTATGCCGGATGCTTTGTTTTCCTCTACTGCTTGCCTCTCACGTGTTTTCACATATGCAACCATTTGCATATGTGAACCTGAGTGGATGCAAATGTTTCTGAATATCTTGGCCCTAGCCAGTGACTCCTCTTTGGGAGTGACTTCAAAACAAGCAGCTGACGGCCCACAGATATCTCCATTCCTGATGTGCTCTCCCAGACATGTCCCACTCACTTCATTGGAAGAAGCCCCATTCTTCCAGTTGCTGGGGCCAAGTCTTTGGATCCATCTTGGACTCCTCTCAAACCTTTCACATAAACAACCAGGGAATGCTGTTGTCTCCCAATTAAAAAAAAAAAATCTGGTATCGGACAATGTCTCACCACCTCTGTTACCACTCTTTGGTCCAAACCACGAGCATCCCTTGCTGGACACGGCAAATGGCCTCCTAACTGGTCTTCTTGCTTTTGTCTTGGTCTTTCCCTCATGTTTCCCAGCACAGAGCCCAATAAATCGGCCAGTGCATCTCCTCCGCCCAACACCCTCCCCTCTACGGGTTCCTGTTTTCTTAGTCAGAGGCACATTGTTCAAAATGGCTTCCCTCCCACAACCTCTCTGACTTCTCTTGCTTCTCTTCCCTTGCTCCAGCCACAGTGGCCATCTTGTCCTTCCTTGGATATTTCTGCCTTAGAAATGTTGCTCTTTTTTTCCTCTACCTGTGGCTTGTGTAACCTTGTGACTCTCCTTCAAGTCTTCGATTCAGTCTCAACTTGCTGAGGCTCTGCTTCATCCTCCATTAACTTAACCAGCCCCCTTCACACCCCACCTTCCCAATTACACCCAATTTTCTATACTTCTATTTTTCTTCATTTCCCTGGCAATTAACATGTGAAAGCTAAATAAGTCATTTTTTTTTCTATTACTGGCATGTGAGCCTTTACAAGGGAATATGCTTCATGCCCTGATAGTGCCTAGCACATGGCAGGCAAGTAATTTTGGGGTGATGAATAAACACCATTAACACCACTCTTTGTGACTATTCCCCAAAACATGCAGACCCAGCAAACTGGCCAAATTCCGCCTAGCTCCCAGCCACTGCAAGGGAAAAGCCAAGTGGTTCAGCCTGCACAACGAAGAAGACCAAGAAGAGCACCTCAGCCTCCAGGTATAAAAAGAGAGGGATATGGTGAGGGGCAGGGGAGGTTTAATCCGTGAGGGTGCACCACAGTGATAACACTCAGGCAGAGAACCTCAGGATTCCCATAGGGTTCAGCAGGATGGGAAGAGTATACAGCCCGCAACTATTTTTCTTTTCTGCAACGAACTGACTCGGTCAGCATTTTATTTCCCCTATATTTTAAGGCTTATGGAAAAGAAATGGAGGTTGATGACAGTCAGTCTAGACAATTGTTTGATATAATTGCTTTTCAGATTTAGACAGTGTGTTTGTATATAGTAACTCCAAGTTAACTAGGAATTCTAGGAACATGATTGGGTTTGTAAATCACTGCACTGGGAGGTTGAGCAGCTCCTTGAGCACCTCAGCATTCCCCTGCATTGTATTATCCTCATAGGTGGAAGGCTATCATTTTACAGGTGAGCACGAAGTCTCCTATATTAGCCAAGGATTTGGCTAATACAATTAGACCTCAGATCTGATTCTCTGATTTGCTCCTATTTATATAATTTTTAAGAGCATAAATGAGTGGAGGGGGAGAAGGAGAGAGAGAATCTTAAGCAGGCTCCACGCTGAGCATGGAGACTGATGTGGGGCTCAATCTCACAACGAGGAGATCCTGACCTGAGCCAAAATCAAGAATCAAACACTCAATGGACTGAGCCACCCAGGTGCCCCATTAAGTTTTAAATTTTTATCAATTATGGTGAGAATAGAGAACATGAGATCTATCCTTTAACATAGTTCTAAGTGTACGATACAGTTCGTATAGCAGATCTCTAGAACTTATCTTGCATAATGGAGACTTTACACCTGTTGATTAGCAACTCCTCATCCCTCCTTCAGCCCACCCCTGAGCACCACCATTCTACTCTCTGCTTCTAGGAGTTTGACTATTTTAGATGTCTCCTATCAGCAGAATTATGCAGTATTTGTCCTTCTAGGATTGGCTTATTTCACTTAGCATGATGTCCTCAAGGTCCTGTTTTGCATATTGCAGGATTTCCCTCTTTTTTTTTTTTTTTTTTTTAAGACTGAATAATATTCTATTGTGTGGATATACCACATTAACTTGACCCATTCATTCATTGGTGGGCATTTAGGTTGTTTACAGGGCTTGGCTATTTTTAATACTGCTGCAGTGAACATGGGAGTGCTAATACCTCTTCGAGATTCTGATTTCAATTCTTCTGAAAGAATCCTCTGGAAGTGGGATTGCTGGATTATACGGTGGTTCTATTTTTTTTTTAAAGATTTTATTTATTTATTCATGAGAGATAGAGAGAGAGAGGCAGAGGCAGAGGCAGAGGGAGAAGCAGGCTCCCCGCGGAGCTGGGAGCCCCATGCGGGACTCGATCCCAGGACCCTGGGATCATGACCTGAGCTGAAGGCAGACGCTTAACCGACTGAGCCACCCAGGCGTCCCTATTTTTTTTTTTAAGATTTTATTTATTTATTTGAGAGAGAGAGTACATGAGAGGGGGGAGGGTTAGAGGGAGAAGCAGACTCTCCGCTGAGCAGGGAGCCTGATGCAGGACTCGATCCCGGGACTCCAGGATCATGACCTGAGCTGAAGGCAGTCGCTTAACCGACTCAGCCACCCAAGTGCCCTGACAGGAAAGGTCTTTTTTTTTTTTTAAAGATTTTATTTATTTATTTGAGAGAGAGAGAGCTCATGAGAGGGGGGAGGATCAGAGGGAGAAGCAGAGTCCCCGCCGAGCAGGGAGCCCGATGTGGGACTCGATCCCGGGACTCCAGGATCATGACCTGAGCCGAAGGCAGTCGCTTAACCAACTGAGCCACCCAGGTGCCCGGTGGTTCTACTTTTAAGTGTTTTGAGGAATCTCCATACTGTTTTCCATAGCAGCTGTGCCCTTTTTGCATTCTCAAAGGTTTAAATTTCTCCACATCTTCATCAGCACTTGCTGTCTTTTTGCCTTGTTTTTGGATTTCTTTCTTTTCATATATATATAACAACCATACTTACAGATGGGAAGTGATAACTCATTGTGGTTTTGATTTGCAATTTCCTGATGATTTCCTGATGACTTTGAGCATCGTTTCATATACCTGTTGGCCATTTAGGTCTTTGGAGAAATGTCCACTCAGATCCTTTCTCAATTAATTTTATATATTTTTCAATTTAATTTCATTATGTTATGTTAGTCACCATACAATACATCATTAAGTTTTTGTTTGTTTTTTAAAGATTTTATTTATTTGACAGAGAGAGACAAAGCGAGAGAGGGAACACAAGCAGGGGGAGTGGGAGAGGGAGAAGCAGGCTTTCCGCTGAGCAGGGAGCCCGAGGCGGGGCTTGATCCCAGGACCCTGGGATCATGACCTGAGCCGAAGGCAGACGCTTAACGACTGAGCCACCCAGGCACCCCATCATTAAGTTTTGATGTAGTGTTCCATGATTCATTGTTTTTGTTAGTGGGAGGGGGAGACAAACCATGAGAGACTATGGACTCTGAGAAACAAACTAAGGGTTTTAGAGGGGAGGGGGTGCGGGGATGGGTTAGTCTGGTGATGGGTATTAAGGACGGCATGTATTGCATGGAGAATTGGGTGTTATCCTTTCTCAATTAAAAAAAAATGGGATATTAGGTTTTTTTCACTCTTGAGTTGCAGGAGTTACTTTATGTATTTTGTAAATTAACCCCTTATGAGATAATATGGTTTGCAAATATCTTCTCTCATTCCATAAGTGCTTTCATTCTGTTGACTAATTCATTTGTTGTACAGAAACTTTTTAGTTTGAATTCCCACTTGTCCATTTTTGCTTCTGTTGTCTCTGCTTTTGGTGTCTTATGTTGTAGATATTTTTATAATAAACTGATAGAAAATCCAGACTCCATGAAATGAATTTATAAATGTGAATACACAATAGTAAAATACCTATTTTTATCATCTATATCCTGTCTGAAGAGTTATGATTAATGCTTCACGTAAAGTACATTTTGTGTAGCAAGTACTAATGAATGATGCCAACTGTTTTCTTTCACTGAAATTTGAATGCGGTAAGTTTGATTGCTGGCTGTGTCTGGAATTAGTTGAATTTGATAAAAAGCATTTTTAAAATTTACAGGGCGCCTGGGTGGCTCAGTTGGTTAAGTGACTGCCTTCGGCTCAGGTCATGATCCTGGAGTCCCGGGATCGAGTCCCGCATCGGGCTCCCTGCTCGGCAGGGAGTCTGCTTCTCCCTCTGACCCTCCCCCCTCTCATGTGCTCTCTCTCTCTCATTCTCTCTCTTTCAAATAAATAAATAAAATCTTTAAAAAAAAAGCATTTTAAAAATTTACATAAAATTAGTTTTTCTATCCTAGAAATTCAGACTTTGGTATCTTCTAAGATCTTCATAAACTAGGAATGATAGCTTCCAGAAGTAACATTTTGAAGAGAACCAGTTTTTGCCACCCAGAGCATGGACTGTATTAGCCATTTTCAGGGGTATAGGGTTTATGGATAATATAGGTTTTTTTCACAGTATTTGAAAGACTGCTTTGCACTGTCCTCCAAATATCGACCTCTCAAATATTTAAACCTGTATGCATATTACAATGTGATAAAAATAGAGCTTTTCTCAGTTGCTGTTAATAAAAAGAATAGATCAGTTGTTTTGTATCAAGAGCATTTCATAGATTTTTTTTTTTTTTTAACAGCCTGTTCAGTCAGTCAGCATTTTCTGATGCCTACGAGAGGGCAGTGTGGTACCAGGTGATTGGCCGATAAAGCCGGTAGAGAAGGGACAAGGTTTCTGCTTTGAAGCTTGCACCCTGGACAAGTGCCTGATGAGGGCAAATGCCAGAGCACCGATGAATGTGGGGGCTCGGCCAGCCACTGATGGGGAGTGGGGTCTTGTTGGGAGAGGCTTCTGGGTCACAGTCCCCCTTCCTGGTGACCCGTGACTGAAATACTGTTGTTTGGATCCTTTGACAATCCTCTTTCGTACCTCCAGTGACCTTGACCTAGTTTTCCTTAATAGCTGGGATTTAATGTTGTCCTTTCTGTTTTACTTTTCCCCCTTTTTTATCCGATAAAACTCATGGCTTTCACATTTGTTTCCATGTAGAGGAAGCTCACCTAGTGGCTACACTGCAGGCAGCGTCGGTGAAGGAGAGAAACCGTTTGGGGGGCATTTTTCGAGACCATGTGGTGGATACCCGACAGTACTTGGACCATGTGAGAGAGTCCACGGCAGGTATGCTGGCCATGAACGACCCAGTGTTAGGGAATTGTTCTCATTAAATGTGTGCTGAGGTGCTGGTTTGGGTTTTTTTAATTTAATTTGATTTTTTTTATTATGTTATGTTAGTCACCATCCAATACATCATTGGTTTTTGATGTGGTGATCCACGATCCATTGTTTTCGTATAACACCCAGTGCTCCATGCAGTACATGCCCTCCTTAATACCCATCACCGGGCTAACCCATCCCCCCTCCCCTCTAAAACCCTGTTTCTCGGAGTCCATAGTCTCTCATGGTTCATCTCTCCCTCTGATTCCCCCCCTTCATTTTTCCCTTCCTTCTCCTAATGTCCTCCATGCTATTCCTTATGTTCCACAAATAAGTGAAACCATATGATAATTGACTTTCTCTGCTTGACATATTTCACTTAGCATAATCTCCTCCAGTTCCATCCATGTAGATGCAAATGGTGGGTATTCATCCTTTCTGATGGCTGAGTAATATTCCATTGTATATATGGACCACATTTTCTTTATCCATTCATCTGCTGAAGGGCATGTCAGCTCTTTCCACAGTTTGGCTATTGCGGACATTGCTGCTATGAACATTGGGGTGCATATGGCCCTTCTTTTCACTACATCTGTGTCTTTGGGGTAAATACCCACAGTGCAACTGCTGGGTCATAGGGTAGCTCTATTTTTAATTTTCTGAGGCATCTCCACACTGTTTTCCAAAGCGGCTGTACCAGCTTGCATTCCCACCAACAGTGTAAGAGGGTTGCCCTTTCTCCACAACCTCTCCAACATTTGTTGTTTCTTTCCCTGTCCATTTTTGCCATTCTAACTGGTGTAAGGTGGTATCTCAATGTGGTTTTGATTTGAATTACCCTGATGGCTAATGATGAACATTTTTTCATGTATCTGTTAGCCATTTGTATGTCTTCTTCAGAGAAGTGTCTTTTCATGTCTTCTGCCCATTTTTTGACTTGATTGTTTTTTGGGTGTTGAGTTTGAGAAGTTTTTTTGTTTTTTGTTTTTTTAAAGATTCCATTTATTTGACAGAGACACAGCGAGAGAGGGAACACAAGCAGGGGGAGTGGGAGAGGGAGAAGCAGGCCTCCCCATGGAGCGGGGAGCCTGATGCGGGGCTCGATCCCAGGACCCTGAGCCGAAGGCAGACGACTAATGACTGAGCCACCCAGGCGCCCCTGAGAAGCTCTTTATAGATCTTGGATACCAGCCCTTTATCTGTAGTATCATTTGCAAATATCTTCTCCCATTTTGTGAGTTGCCTCTTTGTTTTGTTGATTATTTCCTTTGCTGTGCAGAAGCTTTTTATCTTGATGAAGTCCCAAAAGTTCATTTTTGCTTTTGTTTCACTAGCTTTTGGAGATGTATTCTGAAAGAAGTTGCTGTGGCCGATGTCAACGAGGTTACTGCCTATGTTCTCTAGGATTTTGATGGATGCCTGTCTCACATTGAGGTCTTTCATCCATTTTGAGTTTATCTTTGTGTATGGTGTTAGAGAATGATTGAGTTTCATTCTTCTGCATGTGGCTGTTCAATTTTCCCAGCACCATTTATTGAAGAGACTGTCTTTTTTCCATTGCATATTTTTTCCTGCTTTGTCAAAGATTATTTGACCATAGAGTTGAGGGTCCATATCTGGGTTCTCTATTCTGTTCCATTGGTCTATATGTCTGTTTTTGTGCCAGTACCATGCTGTGTTGGTGATCACTGCTTTGTAATATAGCTTAAAATCGGGCAATGTGATGCCCCCAGCTTTGTTTTTCTTTTTCAACATTTCCTTGGCAATTCGGGGTCTTTTCTGATTCCATACAAATTTTAGGACTGTTAGTTCTAGCACTTTGAAAAATGTCATTGGAATTTTGATCGGGGTGGCATTGAAGGTATAGATTGCTCTGGGTAGCATAGACATTTTAATAATGTCTATTCTTCCGACCCATGAGCATGGAATATTTTCCCATCTTTTTGTGTCTTCTTCAATTTCTTTCATGAGTGTTCTATAGTTCCTAGAGTATAGAGCCTTTACTTCTTTGGTTAGGTTTATTCTGAGGTAGCTTATGGTTTTTGGTGCTCTTGTAAGTGGAATCATTTCTCTAATTTCTCTTTCTACAGTTGCATTGTTAGTGTATAAGAAAGCAACTGATTTCTGTGCATTACATTGATTTTTGTATCCTGCCACATTACAGAATTGCTGTTTGAGTTCTAGTAATTTGGGGGTGGAGTCTTTGGGTTTTCCACATAAAGTATCATGTCATCTGCAAAAAGAGAGTTTGACTTCTTTGGCAATTTGAATACATTTTATTTCTTTTTGTTGTCTGATTGCTGTTGCTAGGACTTCTAGTACTATGTTGAACAATAGTGGTGAGAGTGGGCATCCTTGACGTGTTCCTGATCTGAAGGGAAAGGCTCTCAGCTTTTCCCCATTGAGGATGATATTTGCTGTGGGTTTTTCATAGATGGATTTTATGAACTTGAGGAATAGAGGATTCCCTCTATCCCTATACTTTGAAGAGTTTTAATTAGGAAGGGATGCTGTATTTTGTCAAATGCTTTTTCTGCATCAATTGAGAGGACAATATGGTTCTTCTCTCTCCTCTTTATTAATGTGTTCTACCACACTGATTTGCAAATGTTGAACCACTCTTGCATCCCAGGGATAAATCCCACTTGGTCATGGTTGATGATCCTTTTAATGTATTGTTGGATCCTATTAGCTAGGATTTTGTTGAGGATTTTGGAATCCATATTCATCAGGGATGTTGGTCTGAAATTCTCCTTTTTGATGGGGTCTTTGCCTGGTTTGGGGATTAAGGTAATGCTGGCCTCATAGAATGAGTTTGGAAGTTTTCCTTCTGTTTCTATTTTTTTGAAACAGCTTCAGTAGAATAGGTATTATTTCTTCTTTGAATGTTTGGTAGAATTCCCCAGGGAATCCATCAGGCCCTGGACTCTTGTTTTTTGGGAGGTTTTTGATGACTGCTTCAATCTTGTTACTGGTTATTGGCCTATTCAGGTTGTCAATTTCTTTCTGTTTCAGTCTTGGCAGCTTATAGGTTTCCAGGAAGTCCTCCATTTCATCCAGATTGCTCAGTTTATTGGCATATAGTTGTTGATAATAATTTCTAATAATTGTTTCTATTTCCTTGGTGTTAGTTGTGATCTCTCCCCTTTCATTCCTAATTTTATTAATTTGGGTCCTTTCTCTTTTCTTTTGGATAAGTCTGGCCAGTGGTTTATCGATCTTATTAATTCTTTCAGAGAACCAACTTCTAGTTTCATTGATCTGATGTACTGTGTTTCTGGTTTCTAATTCATTGATTTCTGCTCTAATTTTAATTATTTCTCTTCTAATGCATGGCTTAGGCATCGTTTGTTGCTTTTTCTCTAGTTCTTTAAGGTGTAGAGTTAGTTGGTGAATGTGGGATTTTTCTATTTTATTTGAGTGAGGCTTGGATGGCTATGTATTTCCCCCCTTAGGACCGCCTTTGCAGTATCCCATAGGTTTTGGACCTATGTGTTTTCGTTCTCATTGGTTTCCATGAATTGTTTAAGTTCTTCTTTGATTTCCTGGTTGACTCAAACATTCTTGAGTAGAGTGGTCTTTAGCTTCCAAGTGTTTGAATTTCTGCCAATTTTTTTCTTGTGATTGAGTTCCAGTTTTAAAGCATTGTGATCTGAGAATATGCAGGGAATAATCTCAATCTTTTGGTATCGGTTGAGACCTGATTTGTGACCCAGTACGTGGTCTATTCTGGAGAAAGTTCCACGTGTGCTCAAAGAATGAGTATTCTGTTTTAGGGTGGAATCTTGTGTATATATCTATGAGGTCCATCTGTGTGTCATTCAAAGCTCTTGTTTCTTTGTTGATTTTCTGCTTAGATGATCTGTCTGTTGCTGAGAGTAGAGTATTGAGGTCTCCTACAATTAATGTATTGTTATCAATATGACTCTTTATTTTGGTTAACAGTTGGCTTATGTAGATGGCTGCTCCCTTGTTGGGGGCATAGGTATTTACAATTGTTAGATCTTCTTGTTGGATAGACCCTTTAAGAATGATATAGTGTCAGGGTGCCTGAGTGGCTCAGTTGTTTAAGCATCTGCCTTCAGCTCAGGTCATGATCCCAGTGTCCTGGGATCAAGCTCTGCATCAGGCTCCCTGCTCAGCGGGGAGCCTGCTTCTCCCTCGCCCTCTGCCATTCCCCCTGCTTAATCTCCGGGCCTGTCTGTCAAATGAATAAATAAAATCTTTAAAAAAAAATGATATAGTGTCCTTCTGTATCTCTAACTACAGTCTCTAGTTTAAAATCTAATTTGTCTGATATAAGAATTGCTACCCCAGCTTTTGAGGTCCGTTGGCATGGAAGATGGATCTCCATCCCTTCACTTTCAGTCTGGATGTATCTTTAGGTTCAAAATGAGTCACTTGTAGACAGCATATGGATGGGTCCTGTCTTTTTATCCAGTCTGCAACCCTGTGCCGTTTTATGGGAATGTTTAGGCCCTTCACGTTGAGAGTGATTATTGAAAGATATGAATTAATTGTCATGTTGCCTGTGAAGACCTTGTTTTTATAGCTTGTCCCTGTAAATTTCTGTTGTAAATCACTCTTGGGGTCTTTCTCCTTTTATAGAAACCACCCCCCCCTTAATATTTCTTGCAAGGTCGGCTTAGTGGTCACATATTCTTTCAGTTTCTGCCAGTCTTGGAAGCTCTGCATCTCTCCATCCATTCTAAATGAGAGCCTTGCCGGATAAAGTATTCTTGGCTGCATGTTCTTCTCTTTTAGTACCCTGAATATGTCTGGCCAGGCCTTTCTGGCTTGCCAGGTCTCTGTGGATAGGTCTGACGTTATTCTGATGTTCCTCCCTCTGTACGTAAGGAATCTCTTCCCCGTAACTGCCCTTAAGGTGGTTTCCTTGGTTCTAAGATTTGCGAGTTTTACTATTACATGCCGGGGCATTGGCCTGTTTTCCTTGATCTTGGGACGGGTCCTCTCTGCCTCTTGGACACGAATGTTTGTTTCATTCCCCAGATTAGGGAAGTTCTCAGCTACGATTTGCTCAAATATATCTTCTAGTCCTCTCTCTCTCTCCACTCCCTCCGGGATTCCAATTATTCTGACATTGGAACACTTCATGGTGTCACTTATTTCTCTGATTCTGTTTTCATGGATTCTGAGTTGTTTTTCTCTGGCCTCCTCTTTTCCCTTTTTATCTATTAAATTGTCTTCCAGGTCACTAATTCATTCTTCTGCCTCACTTACCCTAGCTGTTAGATTATCTAGATTAGATTGGATCTCATTGATAGCATTTTTAAGTTCTGCCAGTTCAGCTTTCATTTCTGCCCTTAGAGACTCTGTGTTGCCATTAATTGATTTCTCCATTCTAGCCATTGTCTTCACAATTGCTAGCCTGAATTCCATCTCCGACATCTTGGTTATATCTGCATCCATTTGTAAATCTGCAGCATAAATCATAATCTCTGAGTCTTTCCTATTTTGGGGGTTCCTCTTCCTAGTCATTCTGTTGATGGGTGGTTGAGGGAATGTATAGAGTCCAAATTATTGACCACACCCAAGGAAGATGCACCTGTTTTATAGGGATTTAAGGTTGTCAGCCTCTTGTTCTCCCAGACTGTCTTCTGGGGGAGGGGCCTGCCGTGCTGTTACTCAGGCAACCCTGTTTGGGCAGAGTTGCCCTGCCCCCCCCATGGCGGGTGATGGGCTCAGTGGGAACCGTTTTTTGGGGGCTTTTGTTCTCTGGCGGCTTTCCTTGATGGCTTTCCACGTCTCTTCCGAGAGTCAGAGCAGAAGAGACCATTTCCAACCGTCTGCCTCAGAGCAGAGAGATCTCAGTCTGTTCTTCAGTGAGCTCTCCAGACCACACTATCTCCATTTCTGTCTGTGCTGCTATAAACTGCAGCGTCCTGGGTTGTGCGCCCCTCAGCAGCGCTCCCAGTCCTTCCTCCAGGTCAGGGCACATCCCTGCCCTTTGTGCTTCTAAAACCGCCAGCCACTTCCAGTTCGCCTGTGTGACCCTGCTGCACCGGGTTTCCATCCCGGGGGCTGCCCTAAAGTCCTTGCCCCGCTGCTACCGATCTGCGAGTCTGTGCCCCATCCCCAGCGCAGGAGGCTGTCGCTCACTGGCGGTGTAGGATCCCCTGCTGCTGTTTATCCTCTGATATCTGCCCACAGAATCATGGCTCCCTGCTTTGTACCTCGAAACCAATCGTCTGCGTAGATATTCTCTGTGTAGAGATCCGGATCTTCTTACATCTCAGGCTGATTTCGTGGGTGTTCAGAGTGGTCTGGTAGATATCCAGCTCAATTCCGGGGACCAGTTGGAATAGGGTCCCCTACTCCTCCGCCATTTTTTCCCCTCCTTGATCTGGTTTGTGTTTAAGAGTGGGTCTGAGGCTTCATCCTATCGCTGTGAGGGGAGGTACCCTCCTATCTGTTCTGGTTGTTGTGGTAGCACCCACTTTTGCAGAAACAAAGACCTATTTTAGAGTCCAGATGGACTCTTCATTTTTCTCTTTTCCTTTTAGAGCCACTAAAATAGAATGACCCAGCTCTTTGGGCCCACTGAGATTTTTTTTTTTTTTTAACTAAACATTATTACAGTGTTTACATTATTACATTATGGCTCCCCACTCACCCTTCCCCCCGCCCCGAAGCCTTGTGTTAGAGATTTTGCTTTTGATCTCGTTATTGTTAAACATTTTAATCTTCTATTTTAACTCTCAATGTATGCTTACGTAGGACCCATCTAAATGGATGGTACGCAGTCTGGACACCAGGTGTATATAAATGTTTGTTTGGTAGTTAATGTCCTGATTTGGCCTAACTTTGGCTCTCAGTATCGGGATGTCCATGTTGTTTTGGGTGTGGTTGGTCAGCTTGTTTCATTATTAACATGTGACTCCATTTTTGCAGGCATGCAGGGTAGACCCGTAAAGCTATTCACAAACCATTTCCGAGTGACATCTCGTCCCCAGCAGGTCACATATAAGTACAACATTGACTACATGCCGGACATTGAGGATGGAAAAGTTCGTACAGAACTGCTTTTGCAGCATAAAGCATTAATTGGAAAGTGTCATATATTTGATGGAAGCTCTTTATTATTACCTCACAAACTACTATCACCAGTTAAGTACTGTTATTGGACATTTTCTTTTTTTTAAAGATTTTATTTATTTGAGGGGGGTGAGAGAAAGAGAGAGTGAGTGAGCAGGCGTGTGGAGCAGAGGGAGAGGGAGAAGCAGACTCCCCGCTGAGCAGTGAGCCCAGTGGGGCTAGATCCCAGGACCCTGAGATCATGTCCTGAGCCAAAGGTGGACACTTAACCGACTGAGCCATCCAGGCACCCTGGATACTTTCTTGACGTTTGTTCTTTCTCTCATATTTTCACTGTAGTAGAGCAAATATACCATTTTTGTACGATGGTTTGAGGAGACCGCCTGAAGATCTTTTGCCCATAGGCCTTGTAACAAAACCCATATGCCATATGTCGTTATCACTGATGTTCCTTCATGCCTCATTTCAGTGCTTACAATGAATTTGAGAGCAATATATACATGTAACTTTTTTTTACCTTTTCAATGGCAAATATGGCTCAAATGCTGAAGTACTGAATAATTTAGTCTTTATCTCTTGCTCTCTCTAAAACTTCAGCAAAAAAAAATTTTAGAACTTAATATTTTCTTCAGTAAACTTCTATATTTACCAAATGAATAATTTACAGGAGCTTGTTTAAGTAAAAAAAAAAAAAAGTAACTGTAAATGTTTAATTCTGACTCTTTACTTTGGTCTCATAAATCCTATCTTCTCCCTGCATGTGTCTCTGGGGGCAAGATGGCTCCTGCCGTGCTCATGTGTTGGATACCCAAGTGACCTGTTGATTTGTGGTCCAATAATGAGCTTACTATCCTTGGAAGGACTACTAGACCTTTTTGTTTGTTTTTCTTTATCTCAGAAAATGGAACTGGTCAGCCTGTTGAAAAAACAGGTTGTGAAGGTGACCATTGAATTCACCAGTGAACTCATGCCCACCTCGCCGGACTGTTTACGCTATTACAACATTCTCTTTAGAAGGTGTGTTCGTAAGATTTCATTTCCTTGAGATTTAGTTGTGTGTTGGTGTGTCAGTGGTACTTAACATAGACGTTTGCTCCTAGAATTTTGTGTTCTTCACACCTCCTTGTTCTGGGAAAGCAAAGGATCTTGGAGATGAAGTGGCACTTGAACCTCACCTAGACATGTTTAAGTTCTGTGGCTTCTCCCCAGTGTTGTTCTCCCTGCCTACCTCCACATCCCATGCCTGGTTCCTGTCTAGAAGGAGGAACAGACATCAACTATGCACATCTATGCATATTTCTCCCTGGAGCAAATTCACTTGTTTTCTACGTTCACAGCGATGGACAGATACTCAGAAGTAAAATTGGAGGCACATACTCTGCAAAAGCTGTTTTGGTTCATTTCTAGGAATGGAGGACATTCTAATGGCCTTTCCATGACAGTTTGTTGTATGTTATGGAAAGTAGGAGAAAACAGAGGTTAAATGAACCTTAATATCTACCTCACAATGTAATTTACTTGTACCAGGCACTTCCTGTTAATTATTTGTAAGACAAGGTCGCTGGCATATAATTTTTCCCCCCTAATGTATCTTCATGTGTGTTACTAAATGCTTAACAATATTTATGGTACTTTCAACAAAATCTATTTTTCCAATTTCTAGAATTTTGAAGATGATGGAACTGGAGCAAGTTGGTCGCAACTATTATAACAAGCGTGAGGCCACTGAGTTCAGCGATCATAAGTTGGTATAAAGTAGAAAGTTTCACATAATGTTTATAATTTATACACCTACATCCTATAGATTCTCACAGGTATACATACAGATATATATATATGTATGTGTATAAATGTGTGTGATCCTGTGGGTGGTAATAAAAAAGGTTTAACAAAGATAATAAAACTAGCACATCAGGTAAGTATCTATTGGAAAGGGTGTTCAAAAGAGCATTCTTACTTGACTTCTAAGCACCAATTTTAGACCCTGACTGCCAGCCCTGTGGCACTTCTTTGTTCAGAGCTTGGAGTTTGATACTCACTTCTAATGTGTTCTATTTGCAGCCTGGTAATCTGGCCTGGATATGTTACTTCTATTCTTGAGTATGAAACCAGCATTACCCTCTGTGCTGATGTGAACCATAAACTGGTTCGAATGCAAACAGCTTATGATTTAATATCGGCTCTTCGTGATGACTTCCCTGCAAAGCAAGATCTTCGGGAGCAAGTTTCTAAACAATTAGTTGGATCAATTGTTTCTACAATGTAAGTCTGCTTTAAAAAAAAAAAAAAAACCTATCCCATCACTTTGATATCTTCTCCCCACCCCCCACCCCCCAATAAGAGGTGTTCCCATAGACTTCAAATCACTCTGTGTTAAAGTTCAGAAGCAGACCCAGCACAGCAATGGCCAGAACCAGTCCGTGCTTTTCTCATCTGGTTCTATAGCACGAGAGAGGGATACAGTTTGGTTGTAGACTTCACTGTTCTTGAATTCCTAATGCTGATCCAGTCATCTGCTCTGAACCCTCTCTTGCAGTAACAGAATATGTTCCTTCCAAATTTCTTTCGCTTTGTGTCTATTTTTTAAAAAATCAGGGCTTAATTATAATCCATGAGCAAATTTCCCCTTGAAAGAAGTTTTCTATTGTTACTCTCCCTTTAGACCAGATATTTTAAGTTGAGAAGAGTGTGGACTTAAAGTTGCTTAGCCAACATCATAAGAGTAAAGTTGAGGACTCCTGCTTCCCAATTTCAAAACTTACTATAAAGCTCTAGTAATCAAGACAGTGGCATGAGGACAGACATAAAAATTGATGGAATAGAATTGAGAATCAGAGTTAACCCTCACGTTTATAGTCAGTTGATTTTCAACAAGAGTGTCAAGACAGTTTAATTAGGGAGGGAATACTCTTTTCAGCAAATGTTGCTGGGACCACTGGATATCCACCTGGGCCTTCCTGACACAATATACAAAATTAACTCCAATTTAACTCCAAAATTAACTAGAAATAGACCTAAAGGTGTAAGAGTTAAAAGTATAAAATTCTTAGAAGAAATTATAGGAGTAAATCTCGACTTTGGGTGAGGCAAAATCTTATAAGACACCAACAGAGAAGGGATGAAAAAATATAAATTGGACGTCATCAAATTAAAAATGTTCATTCTTCAAAGTCAGAAGTGAAAAACAATAGATTGAGAGAAAACATTTGCAAATCACCTATCTCATAAGCAACTTGCATCTATATATGTAGAGAACACGTGCAAGTCAAAAGACAACCCAGCTTTTAAAAAATGGGCAAAGGATCTGAATAGACATTTCTCTGAAGAAAATATGCAAATGACCAATAATCACATGAAACGATACTAACATTATTAGCTATCAGGGAAGTGCAAAGTAAAACCACAGTGAAATAACACTTCATACCCCCCTAGGATGGCTAAAATAAAAAAGGTGGATATTAAGTGTTGACAAGGATGTGGAAAAAAATCGGAACCAACCCTCAAACCCTGCTGGTATAAATGTGAAATGGTATGGTCTCTTTGGAAAACAGTATGGCACTTTCTCAACATGCTAAACATAGTGTGACCATAAGATCCAGCAATTCTCTTCCTGGTTATATACCTAAAAGAAATGAAAACCTATGTCTGCCAAAATTGGTACATGAATGTCCATAACATCCTTATTCATAATAGCTCAAAAGTGTAAACAACTTGAATGTTCATCAACTGATAGATGGATAAATAAATGTACTATATCTATAAAATGTATTATTGGGCAATAAAAATTAAGTGACAGAACATGCTACAGCAGGGATGAACCTTGAAAGACATTAGGCTAAGTGCAAGAGGGCAGTCAGGAAGGGCCATGTATTGTATGATTCAATTCATGTGAAATAGGATGGGTAGGCAAATGTGTAGGGATGGACACTAAACTGGTGGTTGCCTAAGGACTGGGGGAGTTTAGTGGAAATGAGAAGTGACTGCTCGTGGTTGTGGTATTACTTTGGGTTGTGTTGAAAGGTGAATATACGAAGAATAATAAATATAGGCTATACATATAATAAAGCAGATAGATCCTGTAATTACTTGTAGGATTTAAAGCCTCTTGTTTCTTGCATGATCCCATGCAATGAATACGTTAGGAATAATACCATATGTTGTGACTATTCCACAGATTTAACAACAAAACCTATAGGGTGGATGATATTGATTGGGAGGAGACTCCCAGAACTACATTTAAAACATCAGATGGGGCTGAAATCACCTTCGTAGAGTATTACAAGACGGTAAGAAATCTTTCAGTGTATCTAAATCTTTTTTTTTCTTATTCAAATATGTCTCGTAATAATATATGCATGACTTATATTCATGTGTTACAGAATGAGTCCTAATCTTGTATATAATAAGTACATATATTATAAAATTTCTCTTTGAGGTTATTATAACTTGACTTGTACCTGTTTTCCATGTATTAGAGCGCCTTGTCTAGAGGGTAATGTCATATAATTAGAATGGCTCCAATATGACCTCTCCAGTAAGTCTTAGAAGTGGCTATGGTAGTTTTATAATGCTGGATTATTGGCTAGAAAATAAAATGTCAAGACTTCAGATACGAACACTTTGCCTTACGTAGAAGTTTCAGCCCTATAGAACGTGGTTCAAAAAGAAGAAAAAGACCAATTACCATCTGAATTGATGTCACTTCTGTGCTAAATCTCCTAACTCCTGAATTCCTCAATCTTGGTTCACAAAGAAATAAGTAAACTTAGCTTAGTGAACAAAGATACACAAATTGATGAGGTTGGTTTTCTAGCTTTGGCAGATAACAGAAAGAATTCAAGGAATTACAGGTATTTGCTGCAAATGGAAAGCGCTTATAATTAAAAAGAACAGCTTGTATTTTTCTCTTAGGAATGCAAAATCTAGTTACTTGGAAGCACTGAGGCTACACACAGCCCTGTGACATCCCTCCAAGGGATGTGCTTGTGCTCCAGACTAGGCGCTTGTTCGTTCAATCCCAAGAGCATGTAATGAGGGCCATGCCACATCTTGGGTATACGTTGGTAAGACCACTGCGTTCTCTGTTCTTAAGGAACTTGCATCCTTGTGGCAGGAAGAGAGCTGGCAGACAAGAAGAAAACCTATATTGAGGGATATATGCAGATAATTAAGAGGTATTGTGGAGAATGTCTGGTGGCTCAGACTGCTGGTCCTAGAAGTCTCTGAGGAGCTGGTGTGTGAATGTCAGAAAGGAGCAAGCTGTGCGCAGATTGGGGAGGAGAGAAGAGACCCCACTTCCAGGATGGGGCTGCCATGCCCAGATCCCAAATGAGGCTAGAGTGTTCTGTCAAGAAGTAAACATGGTTATGGACGGGACGTGTATGGGTTGTAGGATATGAAGTCAGAGGATGAGGTGGGGGCCACGTTGTATAAAGTCCTGTCTACCTGGACAAATTGGATTTTACTGTTAGATATACAGATGGATGAAGCGATGTATCTTATTTTACAGATGTGTGTTTAATGTACAGGGAATGGGCTGTCTGTGGGTAAAAAGGGAGGCAGGGACACCAGTAGGGAGGTGGTTAAGTCCGTTTAGGTCCGTGATCATGGTAACCTGGATTAGAGTGGGAGAGGGTAGGTGCAAATGGGCAGGACTTACCGATAGCTCAGATGTAGTGAGAGACAGTAAGAGTAGACTCTGGCTTTATCTGAGGAAGTGAGTGGAGGCTGGCGTCATTTACTGCAAGGGGAGAGTCTGTGTGAGGAGCTGGTTTGGGGATTGCTGGGTTGACAGTAGGCTCTGATGGAGTTGCAGACAGGGATATCAGGCTGATGTTTGTTCATTCTCCACATTTCGCCTCAAAGGTCATTGACTGAGAAGAGCCATGTTGGGTATCCCAACATCATCTGCACCCCCCAGCCTCCTCACACCAGCCTTCAGCCTCAAGGCCTTTGTGGCCACCTCCCCTCATTCTGTTGTGCCCTTTGCATTTCAGAGCATCCATCCAAATTTGTAATTCTGTATTTGAGTGATTATGAATCTCTCCCATTGCCAGTAGATGGAGTTCCCCCGGGGCAGGACAATGTTGGTTTTGTTCCTTATCGTATCTCTTACATCTTACACCATGACTAGTACATAAAAGTTCATCTATATGTTGTATATTAGTTATACATAATATATATTTATATAATATATAATAGTTCATATATCATATATGTAATATATAATAGTTCACACATGCTGGCATCACAGAGCAGTAGATTTGGGAATAATTTGAAAGAGCATTTACATGAAAGCAAACTACCTTCTTGGCATGTGTTGATAGGAGGAGCCTTGGATGTAAAAGAAATATAAGGCCATGATTTCAGCAGGTTTACTTGAGCAAAACTGATGAGCTGAAATAATTGAAATGACTTGGGTAGTCTCGGGAGGCCCTGGTGAGAACCCAGTCTAATAATAGATGGCAACGTAGTTGTGTTGTCATGAGACCTAGAAGAGTCCCAGGATCCATAGATGAGCCCTTAGAAGGAACGTACAATCCTGGCTTTCAAAGAAGTTTTCGTAATAATGCAAAGTGGGACAACAGAACTCCTATTTAGATGCAGAAGTTAATTCTGCGGGAGAGCCTTCTAGGATGTCACAGGACAGCTGTGAGAAATAAGTAGCGTGCTTCCCGAAGTTCTCAACAGGAAGAATAGCTCGTACAAAGGCTTTGCTAGACTGGGTGGGAGGAGTGGTGGTTGAGGCCCTAAAATGACACTATGATTCTGCACACATGTATATACATCTACCCGTACAAGCTTCTGCCTTCAGACTCTAGAACCAGGATAATGGGGGTGAATCCCAGCTGCCTTTCAAATAACTACAGACCACTTTAAGGAAGAAAAATGTACATGGTCTGCAACAAGATCATGAGAATTAAAAAAAAGTAGTAGTTCAGCTCAAGGGGAAAAGAGCCATGAACACTGGATTTGAAGTCTTCTTGTCTCAGGAACTCCTTTGACTTTCTCGAGATGCTTAATAGACAGATCCTACCAAAATTCCTGTGGCTAACTGATTGCCGATGAAGACCTCACTGATCAGCATGAAAGGATCTATGACAAATCATCACTTTGTGTTGGAGAGTAAAGGCACTTTGTTGTACAGGAATTGGAGCCTAGGGATAGGACCTTCTGGATAGGATGTCTTGGCACATGCCTTTTCCCGCTGGAAGAGTTTAGGGGAAATGACAGAGGAGGCGTGTTTGGCATAGCTGTGGTAGGGCAGCTCTAAAAAGTGACTGGGTTTGTGGTCCCCCGTCAGTTTGGGAATCCCCCTGAAAGTTCTCAATTATGAGTTAAGAATTTTTAAGACAGTACTGTAGTGAGAAATACATATTCCAAGAGTTGGTCCCACATCTACCCATATGAAGTCAAAGAAGGCTAGTACAGTGAGCCCAATATGTTTGTGGGTCCCGTTCTCCTCGGCCCCATGTGTTATAGGAAAAAAAGAGGCCATCCCCAGGACATCTAAATTAAGAGAACATGAAGAATATCTTTAATGTGTTCTTAAACCTGGGGAAACAGTATCCCCAGCACATCCCCTGGGCCTCTGTTGGTGATGCAAAAATGCACTGTTGTACCTATTTATGTGACTTTACTAGGGCTTGGGTGATAGTCACGCCAGTGTTTCGTTCTTGCTTCTTTTGAGCAGCGATATGATCAAGTGGTCACTGAGCTGAATCAGCCACTCTTGATCAGCAAAGGCAAATGGAAAAAGAGCCAGCAGGACACACCCCGTAAGCCTATACTCCTGGTTCCTCAACTGTGCAACCTGACAGGTACAGCAGATTCATGCATCCTTCACAGAAGACCACCCCCTTCATCCCCAGATGTTCTGACGTAGAGGTACACGCTTTCCATGGTACTCCGTGTGACCCAGAGCCGCGTTCTCTCCGTTGGCTCTTCCTCTTCCAGATAAAACCAAGGCCTCTCATGTATAAATCTATTCTTGCTTGTTGAGCAATATCTTTTTAATTTCTTTCAAAGGTCTAACAGATGATCTGCGCAAAAATTACAGGGTGATGAGAGACCTGGCTCTTCATATGAGGTTGGATCCAGAAAAAAGGCAGCATGAATTACAAAAATTTATGAACGCTATACAGACGTAAGTGCTGTTTGTGTGTGTGTGTGTGTCTCCTGAAGTTGAGACCTGTGCAGAACTCTTGGCATCTCAGATACTCCAACTAAAAAATGACAGGTTGGAAGAAAATGACCTCTTGGGGGAACAACTCTATTTGTTCTGTCAGTGCAAAGTTTGGGGAGGTCTGGAGGGGGAGAATGAACTAGAAAGATCCTAAGCGCAGATGTGAGAGCAAAGACGTGGTTTCAGAGTACTAGGGACCTTCTCTGCAACATGTCAGCACAGAGGACCAACAACAAGGCATCTTAGGTTAGAGGGGAATTTTGCAAATGGATCATTACTTTTGCTTATTTCCTTGAAGGAGGTTTGATCCTGTGGAAATATTTTTCCTTTCAGAAATAAGGAGGTACAACAGGAACTTCAACTCTGGGATTTGAAATTTGATGCCAACTTCTTGTCCTTCTCAGGAAGAATCTTGAAAGAAGTAAGAATTTTTCAAGGAGGACGAGCGGTAAGACAGTTTCAAAATGGTCCCATTTTAGTTATTCATTTAGTCATTTGGGGTCAAATGAATAACGTGGAGGAACTGACTCGGGTCAATACCTGTCACTGCTCTCTCTTCTGGGGCTACCTGTCCTCCATCTAGGAGAGAGCAAGCAGATGTTCCATTAAAATGCATAGAACATCCTTGGCATAGAGGATCCTTGGCATCTGTATTTTATCTCTGTTAGTGTTGTGGTCCTCTCTCACAGCAAAACAATCTTCCAAATGTTTCCTTAAGAGTCAACTACCTAGAATCAAGACAATCCAGAATAACCCATGATAGAATTCCAGTATTACTCCCCTCTATCTTAAGGAAGAAATAAGTAAATTCAGCCACGACTGAAGTTTAAAATTGTAACCTTTCAATAGGAAGTAGCACAGATTGGCAATGGGAAGGCTCCTCAATATATATATTGATCAGCAAAGGCATAATATATATATATATATGTGTATATATATATGTATATATATATATGTATATATGTATGTGTGTATATATATATATATATGTATATATATAATACAAATTTTTAAATGAAATCTTATCCTTTCTCTTTCAGTTTGACTCCCACCCACAATTTGCAGATTGGTCAAAAGAGACAAGAAGTGGACCCTTACTCAAGGTGAAGTCACTAGATCATTGGCTAATACTCTATCCCACAGGAAACTACAGAGCAGCCTCCTCTTTTCTGCAGAGTCTACGGAGAGTCACACCCACCATGGGCATCTCTATGAGAGAGGCAAAAATGTGAGTTGAGCCTCAATTACCTCCATTTAGAAACCGGTTGTTAGCTATCTGGAAGTGGAATCAGAAGATACTAAATTAGACGAATTGGTCGCTTTATCAAAACCCTGAAAGTTTGTAAACAAAGTTTAGTCTATTCCAGTAACAGGTAGTAAAATAGGCTTTTGTGATGTATGGTTTGTGGCTATTGAGATACATGCTAAGGAAGCCAAAAATTGAACTTATTTTTGTTTAAAGAACAAACTTTTGGGGTGTCTGGGAGGCCCAGTCGGTTAAGCGTCCAATTCTTGGTTTCTGCTCAGGTCAGGCTCTGGCTCAGTGAGGAGTTCTGCTTAAGATTCTCTCTCTCTGCCCCTCCCTCCATGTGCACATGGGCTTGCTCTCTCCCTCTCTTTAATGAATAAGTAAATCTTTAAAAAAAGCCTTTCAGCTGAAGTAACTGTCTTAACATTGTATTTTGTTTTGTTTTATATCGTGAGTCATTGGCTGCATAAAATGTTTACTGTTCATTACTTTTTGAATATAGATGTTATATACTTACTTTCTAGACTTGAAGTAAGTGATACAGTCCAATCCTATACATCTGCCTTAGAAAATCACGTGTCCTCCAAAACACAGATGGTAAGTGTCTATTTGATAGTGACTTGATATGTCTTGATACATAGTGTTATAAATCACATCTGTTCAGTTTTGAGTGGTAGTCACTCAAAATCTATCTCAAGTACCCTGTCCTTGGCAGGGTCTTATCTCCAATTCCTGTCCTTTTCTCTCTCGGAGGCCGTCAGTCTGTTCATGGTCTCCAACCTTTCAGACATGTTCAGTGGCGGGGTGGCCAGACCCTTTGGGAGAAAGTGGCCACAATTTCTGAGATCATTTCTCTGGTCCCTACTTCTCTCCTGTCTTAACCCTATAACTTTATGAACTTGTTAGACTGGCTGAGCCCCAAAGAGGCACAGTCTGGTATTTTCATCAGCTTGAACAGCTCTTCCTAGGAGGAGACTGGCCCATGCTATTCCAGAAACTGAATTTGTAGGAGACATTAGCTGACCGCTCTCAGAAAACTCAGAAATCATCACATAGAAATTTAGAATCTAGAAGATGTTGCACTTATATTTAAAAGCTTGACTTACTGACCTACTAAAATATATAAAAAGAGGGAGGGATGGGTGTATGTGTGTGTGTATGTGTATATAATCTGTACCCAAAAGATGAGAGGCTTTTTTTTAAAGCACATCTCTAAGTTAGTTTAGCCCTCATCTTTAAAGGATCTCAACAGGCGTGGAGAAATCCCAAACCAATAATGAAGGACTGGTATCCTACCTGTCAAACGCACACATTGACCATAGTCCGTTACAATTAGAAGTTATTAAACCACATACATTCCAAAACCAAAGAATTACTTGTAAGTAGCAATTGTATTAGAATAATACCGATAGAAATTTTTAAAAGTAATTTAGACCTTATAAGTAGTATGAGTCAAACCCTGTATAAAACAGCAAACTAATAATGACAGGGGACTTCGGGCCCTTGATGAATGCATTAGGAATGAAGTCTGAATCTTAATGCACTAAGTGCAGAGTGAACCAAAATAAAGTAGAACAAAATAAATAACAAAAAGCAGAAACTAAGCAGAACAACAAATCTAAAGCCAAAGTATTAAAACTTGATGTTGTCAAGAGTACAGAAGAGAGTCCCAAGGAGGCTTGACAACATTAAGAACAAGGAGAGTTCATGATTAAGAGACATGCTGGAGAGTAAAGAAATATTAGGAGAACACCATGGGCCAGGGGTGCCAGTAAGTCTGAAAACTGGAAATCAAGTTTTTAGAAAAAGAAGGAATGAACTGGTTAGTGTGGTGAAATTTTAGGAAAAATAATTGCAGATAAAATGTAAACAAAATGCATATAATGCATTTGATAGAATTCCACATTCCTTCATGTGAAAAGAAAAACTTCATCTAGAATGAGAAAAGAATGTCCCTAATCTGAGGATATCTGCCGCAGAAAGTCTTCCTAGAAGCATCATTGTTAAAAATGTATAAAATGTAAAAATATATAACGTATAATATATTATACATATAATAATACATACATGTTAAGAACAATACCTGGAGGATTTTCCCGTCCCAGTCCGAACCCCGCCACGCAGTAACTGCCCTTCCTCACGGCTCCGTGTCCTGCTGGAGGTCTGAGCGAGTGTTGGAAACTTTGCCTGCTGTCTGTACATCAGGCAGTTCCCAGAACTCCTGAGCTTGTTTGCTTGGGGGTAAAATGGGGACAGTATTGATCTCAGTAGCTTATTGAAGAATGAGCTGAGTCGGGTACAGCGCTTGGCAAGTGCCCCTTGCATGGTGTCCGGCCTGTACATGGTGACTGTCCTGAGAATGGTGCATTTCAGTCTGTGCTTTTTAACCCTCCCATGTTAACTTCATGATAAACTCCCGGAAACAGAATAACCAGGACGTAAGGACTCTGCAAGTTCAAGGGATTCATGCATACTGCCTGTGCCTGGCTCCCAGACTTTCTTCTTCCACGTGGTCACCTTCACAATTATTTAATGGACTGGGATTCCAGACCCTTTGCCCTCATGGACCAGCTATGATTGAATGAATAGACTCTGCTTTATCAGTGCTCCACCTACAGTTTCCTTGACGTGGCGTCCAGTTCTCCTAGCACTGTGGTGGCGTCCTGGACAGTCTCACTTTTGCTTTCTTTCAAGGTCGTTTGTGTGCTGTCCGGTGAAAAGAAAGATCTGTATGATAGCATAAAACAATACCTGTGTGTCAGTTGCCCGATCCCAAGCCAGTGTGTCATCGCACGGACCTTAGACAAACCCCAGACGCTGATGACCATTGCGACAAAGCTTGCCCAGCAGATGAACTGCAAGATGGGAGGTGCCCTCTGGAAGGTGGACACAGGAGTAGGTTGGATTTCGTTGCCTTCTCTTTATTTCAGTTGTGTTCAGTGGAATTCGTTAAGACTCTGTTTACCTATCTGGAAAACATAATTGCTTGATTTTGCTCCTATTGTGTTCTAACTCCATGTACTATCTTTTTTTACAAATTTCAGTTACAGAATGCGATGTTCATCGGTATCGACTGTTTCCACGATACTGTACATCGGCGGAAGTCGATTGCAGGCTTTGTGTCCAGCATCAATCAAGAATTGACACAGTGAGTGGACTTTGGCCGACGTTGTATAGATCACAGCCAGATGTAGACCCACCAGGAGAGGTGGACCCAACTAGTGTTGGTTGACAAGGTCCACGGACAAGGTGTTCTCCTCCTCTTCTGGCAAAGTTTTGCTCCAAAAGCATTTGATGTGGAAGGCTCTGTATCATTTTTCTGTTGCTGCTTACCAGATGATGACAAATATGAAGGCTTAAGAGGACACTCAGGTGTCTGCGCACAGGTCCGGTGGGCAGCCATCTGGCACCATGTGGCTCTCGGGTCGGGCACATGTTGGCCAAGCCACATTCTCCTCTGGAGGCTGGGGGTCCTCTTCCAAGTGCACATACTTGTGGCAGAATCCATTTGTTTTTGTTTGTTTGTTTTTGTAGCCAGAGGACAGAGATCCCCATTTCCTTGCTGGCTGCCAGCTACAGGCCCGTCTCAGCTCCTCGGGTTTCATCCACATTCCTTCTCGAATGCCCTGCTCCCCGAGGTCGCACTGAGTTCTTGTTCTGCTTCAAATCTCTCTTCGTCTTCTGCCATCAGAGAAAACTGTCTGCTTTTCAAGGGGCTCATGAGATTAGATAAGGTCCATCTGGAAAACCTCCTTAGAAAGACAACCATGCCATAGGACAAAATCACAGGGCAATGTGATAGTCACAGGTTCCGAGCATTATGAGAGCTGGAATTCTGCCCACCAGAGGCTCTGGTGATCAGTGAGTCTCTGCATGGGGACCATGAACACAGCAGGAAGAACTCAGGCCCCACATGGGGAAGACAGACCTAGGAATATAACCAGCAGCCTATAGGTACAGGATCTGGTCTTCATACATCTATATGTAATGGACCTGCCAAAGAAGACATGCTTTCATAGCCCATGTTTCTCCTTTGCTCCAGGCACACTTCTGTTGTCTGTGCTTAGAGTAGAATCTGCCTTCAGATGAGTTTACACACTCTTCAGTTTATAGTTTCTTGAGCATTAGGACATGTATGACCATCACAGATCACTGCTATGCTTACTGATGATCGTGGCCCACGAGGTATAATTCCAGAGTATTCTTTAAGGAGGATCCATCTTTATTATCACAAATGGCATCATTTTTTTCCCAGTCATCTTCTATTTTGATGTAGTAACATTGGTTTGCTTTTTGTTTGGGGGGGCGGGAGGTAGAAAAGAATGTTGCAACAACGGGAAGGAAATTAAGCTTTCATTCAGTTCATAGATACTTTTGATCCCTCGCTATATTCAAATGCTGAGAACAGAGCTGTGAAAATGTTGCACCAGAAAGCATGATCTCATCTCATGGAATGTACATTCTGGAAAAGAAGCAGGCAGACCAACACATTACATGTCAGGTCATCGTAATACTTTGGAGTAACTAAAATACAGGGGCTAGAAACTGGAGACAAATATTGCTCAGGTAGCTATCACTGTCCCAAAGCAGATGGCTCCCGCAAAGCAGATTATTATGGATGAGCCATTGTTTAAGACATGAGCCTGGAAGCAGGAATCCCCAGGAACACTGGCTGTTTATTCTGTGGTGTCCACCAGTGGGTGAGACGGCAGTAGTCCTGCACAGTGAAAGTGCGCATAATTTCGAGCAACGGTAACGAATGCTTCCATCCCGAATTCCTGTTTGTGTGCATTCACAATTTTAATAGACGCCTTGGGGTACAGGAAGAGACCAATGCTTCAATCTCTGCAGGGCATCAAAGAATGGATCCTTAACTGGATCCTCGGCTACCCAGAGTGATTCCCTCCCCCCCCAGAGGTCCCAGATGAACTCAGAATCAAAATGATGATCTTTTCAGTCTTGTTTCTGAAACCGATGGCTGAGTTTTCTCCCGACAGGTGGTTCTCTCAGTGCCTCTTCCAGGAATCGGGGCAGGAGCTTGTGAATGGGCTGAAAGCCTGCTTGGAAGGTCAGTGTCCCATCAAAGTTGGAGTGCCTGACTCTATACCGGTAGTTGTCCCCCAGGGGACATTTGGCAATGACTAAAGACACTCTCGGTTGTCACAGCTGGGCTGGAGGTGCTACTGGGGTCTAGTTAGCGGCTAGAGACGAGGCATGTTGCAGAACACAGCAACAGCCCTACCACCACCACCATGGAGAATTAGCGGGCTCAAAATTCCAGTAGGTGCTGGTGGGAAATGCTGGGCTAGCCTGAAGACTTAAAAGCGGTGACAGCATCCTGGAGGCTACACGGTTGAAGTTGTTACAAACAGCAGGGGTCAGTTGGTTCTGAGTTATGGCTTATTTACCCAAGTTTCTGGTTTCCTTCCAGCCGCCCTGAAGCTCTGGTGTAAACATAACCTGTTTCTGCCCCAGGCTATCATTGTGTACCGGGACGGAGTGGGGGATGGTCAGCTTCAAGCGTTGCTGGACCATGAAGTACCACAGATCGAGTCCTCCTTAAAATCTGTGTACCCTGAAGACTCTGGGTATATAAATTGTAAAGCGCAGATTTTGTAAACTCTACAGTTCAGTCTTTGAAACGGATTTGTGACAATTATGACACGTGAATTAAGAGAGAGCATGACACAGAGGGCGTCAGTCGCTGGGTGGGGAGAAGACGGGCGACCCTTCATTCTTGGACTTTGTGCCCCACACCCAAGTCAGAGGACAGAGCAGAACTGGAACATTCCAGATTGCATTCTCCCCATGGAATCCCAAAGAACCCGTCCTTTTCTTCTAATCTCCCTGTAGGGGGTGCTTGTTAACCTCAGCTATTCATTAAAATCAACGAACACAGCCTGGCGGTGGTTTGTGTTTAGGCAGCTCATTTATTCTGGAGTTTTGTAGGTCCCAGGGCTGGGGATCCCTCTCAGCTGCCTCTTCTGGCCTCCTCTGTTTGTTGGTGGAGCCTGGTGCCCAGCATAGATATGAGCTGCCGTGACCTTGTGAGGAAGTTCCTCCCCCTTAGATGTGGGTGGCTGTGAATAGAAACGTCTTTTACTGCTTAAGTCGGGCACAGGGAGCTAGGCCATAAAGTTGGGGTGTGAGGGGAACTGCCTTCTGCAGATTCTTAACGGATCCTGTGTGAGTGGTGGTTCAATACTCTGAATGCCTCTGGGACAAGAGAGTAAGCTGGTGATGCCAGTCCTTATTTTCAAGGGTCAAACTAACTTTCATCGTGGTGAAGAAACGAATAAACACCAGATTTTTTGTGGAGTCTGAAGGAAGACTGCGAAACCCAATTCCAGGAACAGTTATTGATGTGGAGGTGACCAAGAGGCAATGGTAAGTCCCCCCCCCTTTTATTTATTTAAATAAACATTCCCTTTTACTCAAATAGAAATAGAAGGTTTTTTAAAGGTTTGCATGGTTTGGAATAGAATGGGTTGACCTAAAGATGGTTAAAAATTACATGAACAGATACACATGGGATTGTAGAGGTTTGTCTTCCTTTTTCTTCTAGAATTTAAAGTATATACCATAAACATACTGAGATTCTTGGGTTGTTAGGAAGAATCGTAGAACTTCTGGTTAGGCAGAGATTTGTCAATTGGGCAAATGAGAGAATTATGTAGCACCCAGGATGGGAAATGAAACAGGACCTTCATACAAGCCGACAGGGAGAAATGAAGGAAAATAAAGGAAAGACAAACATCGATCAGTCTAGTAGAAGGCAGGAAAGGATTAAAGAAAAAAGCAAGTGGGAAAGGATGATCAATGTAAAGCATAACGTAATAGGTATGAGAAGAAAATCCATACCTACAAGAAGCTGATGCACCTTGCCATGTCTATCGTTAGGGGGTTTGAATAGATTTCGGTGATTCTCGGGGAGAGGCCTAAAGCGTCCATCCCTGGAACTCTGAATTGCGTTTCCCTGTTGGACCGTATCCAGCGAGCCAATGTCAGGTTTCTGCCTGGAGGCATCAGGGCAGACGCTTCTGTAGAAATCCCGCGAGCGTAATGACTTGTGTCAGCGGCCACACAGCCCTTTATGGACTTGCTTTCCCAAATCATTGCCCTGCAGTTCGGCGGGCTTCTGAATGTAAAGGAAACTGTACAATGGGTTCTGTCCGTTTGTGTCATGTCAGATACTAGGTTTGCTAAGTTCTTTTTTTTTTTTTTTTAAGATTTTATTTATTCATTTGACACAGAGAGACACAGTGAGAGCAGGAGCACAAGCAGGGGGAGTGGGAGAGGGAGAGGGAGAAGCAGGCTTCCCGCCGAGCAGGGAGCCCGATGCGGGGCTCGATCCCAGGACCCTGGGATCATGACCTGAGCCGAAGGCAGACGCTTAATGACTGAGCCACCCAGGCGCCCCGCTAAGTTCTTTTTCTTCTGAAAATAAGCTGTAGTCTACAGTCGTGTGTTCTGCAATTCCAGGTATGATTTCTTTATCGTGAGTCAGTCCGTGAAAGATGGTACTGTCACTCCCACTCATTATAATGTCATCCACGACACGGTTCGCTTCACTCCAGATAGGATCCAGTGTCTCACCTACAGACTATGCCACATGTATTATAATCTGCCAGTAAGTATTTTTTATATGCATTTTCCTTTAGATCTGTATGATTGTCCAAAATTGAAGCTATACTTTTTGAACCTTCTGAAATGGTACCTCTGAAAGGTTAAATTTAGATAGAAAGTTTAGAAAAATTGTTGTTCTTCTTTCTGCTAAAGGGTGTCATTCGAGTTCCTGCTCCTTGTCACTATGCCCACAAACTGGCTTACCTTGTGGGCCAGAGTATTCACCAGGAACCACACCATTCCCTGGCAAACCGTCTCTTCTACCTGTGACTGGCAGAAGACAGCCTGACGACGTGTTGAAAACCAGCATTTGTAAATTTATTTTTTTCTTTTTAAGCTGCACTTCTGAAATACTCTTAGATGCGTAGTTCGAAGACACAGATATATATATTTGGGGGGAGAGAGAGAGAGAGAGAATGAGCTGGGAGGGGCAGAGAGGTGAGGGGGAGAGAGAATCCCAAGCAGGCTCCACTCTCAGCACGGAGCCCGATATGGGCTCATGACCCCGTGATTCTGACCTGAGCCTAAATCAAATGTTGGACACTCAACTGACTGAGCCACCCAGGTGCCCCAAGATGCATAGTTTTAAACTCTAATCATTCTGGACAGGACATGGAGGTTCCAAGTGGTGTGCCCTTTTGTCGGGACGACCACTGACTGAACATGCTGCTTCTGTTTTCCAGGCAGGAGAACAGACCATGAGGTTTGTGTCTTGCAACTCACCTTTGAAGTGCATTAATGACTTTATGATTGGCCACGCCTGAACACTTGGTACTTCTGAGCAGGCGACACTACGCATCATCGAGATTGGGCATTAGTCTCATGAACAAGTAGACTCTGCTTGGAAAATGATATCTTTTTGAAACCTTTTATTTTTTAAAGGACAGCAAAGCTCTCAAAATGTCAAAATTAAATGGAATTTCTTTGTGTTATTTCAAGTTTTATAGGAAAGAACCTATGGAGTTGGCAGCTCTTGGAACATTGAAGTTGTTGTGTCCCTTTTTCCACAAAGAAGGAAAACACAGAGCTCGATGAGCGCTGCCTTTTCATGTGTTCTCTTGTGCGTATTCCAAGGGGGAGGACACTGTGAGCAGGGCCGTAATCAGCAGAGTCTTAAGTAATTGGTTAAAATGAAGCTATTATGTTTCTCCTGAAAACGGTGTTTTCTCTCCCCCTTGAAACTATCTTGAAATAGATTCAGGAAACAAGACGTAACACTTTCTGTTTTCTTATACTCCTAAATAAAATAGTATTTTGGCCGATGGTAGGGAGTAGATTAGCTTCAGGCATACCAAAAAGGGTATGGTTAAAACAATAGAATTGCTTTGGTTCTAAGTTAATCAGTTTAGGTTTACAACTTGAACCAGTCTTACAAGAAATAAAATTAAAACAAGTCACTTAAAAATGCCTTGTACTCCAGGTAACATCTTACCTAGCAGGACTGCCCATAATGATGAGTAGAATACAGAGGATGGGTCCATCATTAAAGATAAATTAAGGCAACATGTTCTTTTCTGATGCTAGAATTTGACTTATGATAATACATTTCTAGACATCTATTTAAAAAAAACAGGAACAAATCCAAAGTAGTTATTAAAACTTTCTGAACATCTCCCATATGTACAATCAAAATCATTTATAACACTATAGAAAAACTTCTAGACTTATAAATTTAAAATGATGTGACCCAATAAAGAGATGCATATTAAAATCATTGAATCAGGTCTTGTTATTTTAGAAACATACTCTGGTCTTAAGTTTCTTAATCTACCGGCTAGAAAAAAATTGTTGGTTTTCTAAGATACATGGCAATGTTTTCGTGACTCAGGCACTATCTGAATTTATTAGCCTACCTGTGCTTCATAAATTCCACGAAGGAGGCTGGTAGTCAACATTTCCAGAAGAAAGCCTTACCTTCCCAAAGGCTTGTAAACCACATTTCTACAAAGTATCACAGTGCCTAGTTTCATATTGCTGAGTAGGTGCTGAGGGACTAGTTAAAGGTCTTTCAGGAATGGATTTGGCCTAACTAGCAATGAAATATGTAAGAAAAATGAACTTCCCGACTCTGGGAATAGTGAGTATGTGTATCAGAGAGCAGAGCGGAAGGTCAGAAGAGGATACTGAGCAGCACTGAAGATGCGGCGAGGCCCAGAGGAACATAGCACGGTATGCCGCAGAAGGAAATCTAGAGAGATTGCTCTGTTAGGATCGGTACCAACTGCCGTTGGACATCATCTTGTCTTCCATCACTGTTAGGTTAACTGTAGATTCTTTGTAAGTGTCCTTCATCGTTGAAGTGACGGTGATCCTTCTTCAGGCTGACGATGTGGGGGTTCCTGGATCCGTTCCCTATTGCTGCTGTAGCTGATTACCACAAACCTAGAGCCTTCAGGCCCCACAAATGCAGGATCGTCGTTTTGTAGGTTAGCGGTCTGGCGTGGGCTAAAACAGGTCAGCAGCGTGTTCCTTTCTGCGGGCGCTGCCAGAGAAGGCGTCTCCTTGCGTTTTCCGGCTTCCAGAGGTTGGCTGTGTTCCTTGCCCCATGGCCCCTTTCTCCTTCAAAGCCAGCAATGGCTGATTAATTCCTTCTCCTATCCTTTCTAAAGCTGGCCCTTCTTTGCCCACTTCTACTAGTAATGACCCTTGTGATGATACTGGGACCACTTGGATAATCCAGGATCATCTCCCTATTTCGTTAGGGGATTGGCAAACGTAGTTCCCTCTGCAATTTTTTTTTTTTTTCTTTTCCTCTTTTAGTCTTCCCTTTTTTAAATTTTTATTTTTTTATTATGTTCAATTAGCCAACATATAAGACATCATTAGTTTTTGATGTAGTGTTCAACGATTCATTAATCTTCTTTCCTTCTCTATTCCTTTTTATTTTTTATTTTTTCAAGGTTTTATTTATTTATTTGACAGAGACACAGCGAGAGAGGGAACACAAGTAGGGGAGTGGGAGAGGGAGAAGCAGGCTTCCCGCCGAGCAGGGAGCCCGATGCGGGACTCGATCCCAGGACCCTGGAGTCATGACCTGAGCTGAAGGCAGACGCTTTTGACCGAGCCACCCGGGCGCCCCTCCTCTTCTCTTTTAATCTTCTCTTTTAATCTTCTCTTCTCTTCTAGAAAGGCAGACTGCCACGTGAAGTGCCTTATTTGGCTGTGTCTGGAGCCTTGGAAGTTTGTCCTGTGTTCTCCTACAAAGGGACCTTGAGATCTAGTTTGGAGATCCTAGCAGGGGAGCGCAGCTGCTCATGTACCCTTGACCTAAAAAAGCTCCTCCTCTATGGGGGAAGGTCGTCCTCTTCCACCGAGCACTCAGGGTCAGGAGGGACCCACATGGAGCAGGGAGGGAGGAGGGGGACACCTGCCCAGCCCGCTAGATCAGTGGAATCAACCCTGCTGATCAGTGGGGTGACAGACGTCGCAGCCACATTGCTCACATCCCCATCTGCCCCTTTAATGACCCTTCCCCATATAAGGCAACATCTGGGCAGATGCCAAGGATTCGAACATGATCATCTTTGTGGGGGCTGAGGGAGGCATTATTCTGCCACAGAGACCTTGCCCAGGAGTGTCAGGGATCAAGGACAGATTTAAATGGAGAAACCCCTCCCTCCATAGGTCCTTAGGGAGAGAATAAGCACGACCCCGGAGAGCCCCTGCTGGAGTCTCAGAGGACAGAACTCAAGCACCCGCACTGTGTCGTCCCGTGTGCCTCTCCCCATCGTCCTCCTTACTCTGTGCGCTGCTGACACCTGACCTGCCCGGGGTGGAAGATCCGTGGGGGACCCCTCAGCTCCCCTCAGCTCCCCTCCCTCACTCACCCGGCTCTTAGTGCTCCCTGTCCCGCCCCTGCCACGGTCTTTGTCCCCCGGCAGGGCTGCCTCAGCCTCCCCCGGTGTCCAAGAGCCTAGGACAGATGGCCACCATCGCCTGCCCTGAAAACAGCAGCCGTGTTGGCAACCAGGGAGCAGCTTGGCTGCAGCAAGCCCCGGGCCGTGTTCCCAAACTCCTGACCCACAGAACTACACAGACTCCTGGGGATCTCAGAGGGATTCCCGGGCTCCAGGTCAGGCAGCCTGGGCTGTCCCTCCCTGGGCTCTAGTCTGGAGATGAGGCTGATGGTGACCTCTCATTGTGGAACATCTGCTTGGTGCCTGTGTTGTGTGCAAAGCCCGCAGGGAAGTAGGAGAAAAGTCTGCGGACGGCCCGTGCCTACTCCCTGCCCACAGCCTTTCTCATCCCTGTTGCTCGGTGGGCAAGCGGCTGCTGCTGAGTCCCGGGGAAGCGTCCTGGGGGTTTACGCACGGCCGTCCTTTCTCTCCTGGTCCTGCACCCCATTTTCTATGGTCCTGAGTATGGTCTGCTGACTCAGCCGTCCTCACCATCTGGGGCTCCCGCTCAGAAGATGACTCTGTCCAGCACTGGAAGCATCGGTGTGGATTATTATGTTAGTTCCTGGAACCAGCTTCCCCCTGGGAAAAGCCTCAGGGCCCCCCTGCCCCCAAAACTCTTGCTCACCCCCCAGTCTCCAGATTCTAGATGTGCACCTCCAAACTATAGGCTCGCTCAGCCCGTGGGTCCAAGCTTAGGCTGAAGGTAACTGGCTTGTTCCAAGGAGGGCTCGGGTCCACCAGAGTGGAACACCCACGAGACGTGCTGAGTGCTCACTCGCTGTCCCTGGGGACCTTCATGTGCTGTCTCCCCACCCGCCCCCCCGCCCCAATCAGGGCTGACAGAGAGGGAGGAACCACAGGGTGAGGTGAAGGCCCACCCTCACCACTGCCACAGCGGGAAGCGGGTTGGTTTGGCAGGGCTGTCCCTGGCCTTTGTCTTTCTGATGTTCTGAATCTGGAACAAGTGCTCTCTGAGCTCCGGTTGCCCCTGGGTCCCTCTACAGGGATCCACGTGGAGGAAGCAGCTGTCCCATGGAGGCCACGTCCCTGGGCTCAGGGCTTCGCTGTGGAACAGGCTGCAGCCTGAAGGGGAGGCTCGGGGGGGCATAACGAGCACCCTGTCTGTGAGGAGGGAGTGTGGGGTGCAGTTGTCTCTCTCCAGGGTCCCCTTCCTTTAAGTGCCCCTGGTCCTCAGGCAGCAGGGGGCGCTGTGGGCCTGCCCCGCTGACACCCCTGGGGCGCAGCTGCGGCTCATTCTCAGCCCTGGGCAGAGAGCACTGTCAGAGCTCAGGTGTGGGAAGACATGGATCTGCAGGACTCCCCCGCTCTCCCACGGAGTGGAGCAAGTAGGAAGCAGAGCTCCGGGGGGCGTGTCCATCACAGCCTAGACCCCTCCCCTCCCCCTCGTCCCTCTCTGCCCCGGTGGTCAGCTGCTGGCCATTTCCTTCTTATCTGAGGGGCATAACATGACAATGACTTCAGACTCACCATTCCTGTGTCTCTCCTTTTATTTCAGGGCCCTGGGCACAGTCAGCACTGTCTCGGGAATCTCAGCGTCGGGGTATCCTGGACAGAGAGTTACCTGCCTTGCACTGGGCAGGGCAGCATGTTTGGACCCTGAGGTGCAGGCTGGTATCCACAGCTCCCTGGTGCTGCCCCCCAAACTGTGATGCCTGGAAGTTCTTGGCGCTCACCTCATTCCGACACTATGGTTCTGCTTGCCACTTCAGTCCGTTTTGGAGTGAACCATCTTATTTTCAGTGGAAAACTTTGAGCCTATGTAGAATGATCTGTTCGTTGAATGGTGTAAGAAGTGACCTCCTAGGGTTCCTGTGTGAGTTCTATTCCTCGGGAAGTGGTCTTGATGACTCATCCCATGTCTTCAGTGACTATAGGATTAGCCATGCTTTTCTGCCTGGCTTTGGACAAGCAACTTAATCTGTCTGCAAGCTCGCAGAGGAGACTAAGCTCCCTTTACAAGTTTGGACTAAGTGGGCAAAGGCCAGTTAAGTGCTTGGGACGCGTGGGGGAGCGTGGAGGGTGGGGGGTCTTTGGAAGGACCTGAGAGACTGTACAGTGAACTGAACAACGTGCCAGGAGGGAAGTGACATGGCAGCGCCCCTGTGTCTCGCACATCCCCTAGATCCTGCTGGAGACATTGAGCCCCTAGACCTCTGTGATGTAAGAAATAATGGCAGGCACACAACATAGAACCGAGAAAGGAATGCCCACGACTGAGGTTGACTGGGGTCGGCTGTGACGATGGGGGCAGCAGCTGTGATGACAGTGGCCACAGCAAGGACCTCAGAGCTGCACGGAGGCTCGTGCTTGCTGAGTGAGGAGGTTTGCACAGAGGACGTGACCCGGTGATGTGGGGCCAGGCCACCAGCAGGCCGCCACGCAATGATTAGTGACAGGTAAAATGACAAACACATTCCAAGGACCTTCTGTGAATAATACTTCTCTCTGGCCTCACAAAGTGCCCCTTGAGGATGGTACTGGAATTCCTGTCACTCCTGTTTCAGACACGAGGAAAGGGGCTCCTAGAGAGGTTCCTTGATCGGGCCTGGGTCACGTGGCACGAAGGGCAGGACTGGGCACGGAGTAGACTGTGCAGATTCAGATCCCCAGTGTGGAGTGTTGTTCTTGTCCTGGCTCCAGAGAATCTCCGTCCTGCGCGCCAGGTGCGGCGGGGGGGGGGGGGGGGGGGTGAGCAGTTCGCTCTGGTGAGTAAGAACCTCACATCCTCTGTCTCCATGGATCCTAATTATTCTGCGGAAGATACACATAAAATAACGACATAATAAATTCTCCCCTAATAGGAGATCCCTGGAACAGATCACCTGGGCACGCTCTGGTCGGGAAGTTCTTGGAGGCTCAACTGTAGGAGACTGCCAGTATTAGCCAGAGCCTCCGGGTCATATTATTCATTATACTGTTTCAAGAAAATTCCTTTTAGGGGCACCTGGGTGGCTCAGCTGGTTAAGCATTCTGCCCTCAGCTCAGGTCATGATCCCGGGGTCCTGAGATCCAGCCCCGCATCGGGCTCCCTGCAATGGAGAGCCTGCTTCCCCCTCTCCCTCTGCCCCTCCCCTCTGCTCATGCTCTCTCTCTCTCTAATAAATATATAAAAAATCTTTATAAATAAATAAAATCTTTTTAAAAAAAAGAAAGTTCCTTCAAAAATGAGACGAACTTCTGTGTTTAAGTTTATTTTTACGTTTTTGACCTAACAGTACGCACATGACTGCAAGACAAGTTTTCACCTGAGATGCAGTTTACGTTGAACTGTGTGTTATAAATGCCCGAGGATAACCTGTCATGCACTGTGGCCTGAGGATATTCAAAAGGATATGATCTGGCTCATCACTGCAGTGGAGATGGCCGCTGACAGACCCCAAGTTTCTCCCCTCCAAAAAAGCAATGAAAAACTGTCGCAAATTGCCACCATCAACCTTTTCAGAATTCTGGAGATGAACGGAAGCTTGCAGCAACAGAGGGAATGTGGATTGCAGGAAAACAGCAGCTGAATCTCGCTCAGAACCATGAGTTTTGTGCTGTTCTCACCTGCCTTGTCCCACGCCCTGCTCTGCGTTTCCACAGCGGTGCAGAAAGCGGAGAGCCCACATTCACGGTGAAGGTCGGCAGTGCGGCAACTGGCCACCAGGGGGAGCACGGGGGGCGGGAGCCTCCTCACAGCTTCACTCCTAGGACAGAATCACTACCGGACCTACCTGGTGGGTCTCTGTCAGACCGCACTCGTTCAGCAGGCTGTCTTTGACCTGACTTGGAGCTTGTCCAGAACAAAGAGCCTTTTCCCTGGCATCACTGTCAAAATGAAACAAACAAACATATAGGCAATTGTTTAACTTGGGTTTGCTTAACGTGATGGATAATAGTTGGAGCCAAAAGTAGGCTAACAACAAGCTTAAAAACTGAGAAAGAGTATTTCCATAGGGGCTTTGAAAAGCCCTGACTTAGTCCTAGAATGTGTGCAAGTGTAAAGTTGTATGCATGCTCAGGAAAGACTTGACAAGCCCCCATGTGGTCCCCTCGGGCTGACCTTGATGTTCTGCGCAAGCAGGAAGCGAAGGTCACAGCCGTTCTCAGTTGCCAGCTGAGTTTTGAAGACACGATTCAACAGCCCCACAGGGCCCCTCGGCAAAGACGGAGCGACTTCTCAGTTCAGGCTGTTACTGAAATCTCTAGCCAGTCAATGGCTGGACCACCAAGTAGCCTAGCAGGGACTACAGTGGTCCCACATGACAAAGCGTACAGACTTTGGAGAATGAGTTCAGAAACGTCACTCACAAGAAAACAGCAATAACAACAACAACAAAAAGAGCAAAAATATGCAATCCTGGGGAGGGGCCAGATCTGATTCCCAGAGTTGCCATATCATTTTAAATGTCCAGTTGATGCCCCCCCACCCTCAATAACAGTCATAATAAGAGACCTACAAGGAAATTAGAAAGTCGGGCTCTGTGCAGAAAAGAGCTGGCCATAGCAGGGATGAGACTGCTTTCCTTAGAAAGGTCTGCTTCCTAGGTTGGCCGTTGGCTGAAGTCTGGGACAATGGAATCAGGAGCGTCCCCACCATCCTCTGCTAAGAGTGGCTTGCTGTGCCCAAACTGTTTGTGTGAACACTGGTTTATGCTGAGAATCTCTTACCTGCTGGAACCCTGGCATTCAGGTTAAGTGCTAAATGACCGGTCCCCACTAAAAAGCTCTGGGCGCCCAACTCTCTAATGAGCTTCCCTGGAAGACCACATTTCACACATGTTGTCACAAGTTATTGCTGGAAGAATGAGATGCACCCGAGCGTCTCCACGGCAACGGGATTCTTGAAAGCCCGTGCTTGGTTTTCTCTGGACCTCCTCCCATGTGCCTTTCTCCTTTGCTTCTTTTGCTTAGTGTGCTTTCATGGTAATAAGTCATAGCCGTCAGCATGACTACATGCTGAGTTCAGCGAGTCTTCCCAGAGAGTCACAGATGGGGGGGTGCTCTTGGGCTGTCCCCCAACCCCCCAATACACAAGAAGAAAAGCAACCAAAGAAGCTGGCCCTGAAAGAAGTCCGGACACTGGACAAATACTTTCTTTTTTAAGATTTTATTTATTTATTTATTTGAGAGCAAAAGAGAGAGAGAGAAAGAACAAGCCGGGGGGGTGGGGAGCGGGGGGAGCAGAGGGAGAGGGAGAAGCGGGCTCTGGGCTGAGCTTGGAACCCCACACAAGGCTCCATCCCAGGATCCTGAAATCATGAACTGAGCCCAAATCAAGAGTCAGTCACTCAACTGACTGAGACACCCAGGCGCCCCTGGACAAATACTTTGTATCAGCTATTTTAAGTCCATTCAAAGACTTAACGGAGCTCCTAGTTTAAGAACTAAACCTTAGGACAAGAATTATGTCTCTCCAAGTACAGAATACCCATGAAAAAGATATACAAGAGAACCAAATATTACTTGCGCAGTTGAAAAGCCTAGTCACGGCTGAAAATGTCACCAGACGGGCTTGTATTGGTTTCCTGGGGCTGCTGTAAGAAATGACAACACGCTACATGGCTTCAGACAATGGAAGTTTCCTGTGATGTGCTTCCGTGGGAAAAGCTGGAAGTCTGAGGTCAAGCTGTAGCCTAAGAAAGGGGTGGGGAATGATGCCTCCTCGCCTCTTTCTCGCCTTCAGTATTCTTCTGGACGCCCACGGCCTTCCTTGGCTTGCAGCTGGAGGTACCCCCACCTCCGCCTCTGCCATCACATGGCCTTTGGCCCTGTGTCTGTGTGTCCAAACCTCCTCCTCTTGTAAGGACAACAGCCTTTGCATTAGGGCCCGCCCTAATCCAGGGTAACCTTATTCTAACTTGATTATACCTGACAAGACCTTACTTCTGAAAAAGGACACTTTCACAGGTACTGGGGGTTAGAGCTTGAATATATATATGACTGAGGGGGAGAGGGACACAGTTAAACCTACGACAGGGCTGAACAGCAGATTGGAGTGGAAGGAAGACAGAACCAGCATATTTAAGGATAGAAAAATTGAGATCTGGTCTGATGGACAGTAAATTAAAAAATAAGGGTGGGAAGAAAAGATGAACAGAGCCCCAAAGACCACATCATACTATCAAGCATACCAATATATGCCGCTGAGAGAGTCCCAGAGAGACCTAAAAGAGAAAGGGAACAGGGAGAATATATGAAGGACTAAGAGCCAAGCTCTCACCAAATTTGATGAAAAACAGTAACCAAAATATTCAATAACATCAAGCGGGATCAACTCACATCACATTCCAATAGTTGAAGGCCAAAGACAAAGGATTGTGAGAACAACAGAGAAGTGACTAATTGTGTACAAAGTCTCCTCAGTAAGTTTAACAGCAAATTTTCCTCAGAAACCCTGGAGGCCAGAAGGCAGTGGGATGAAATACTTAAAGTGCTAGAAGACACAAACCTGCCACCCGAGAATTCTGTATCTAGCAGGGATGTCCTTCAGGAATATAGGAGACATGAAGACATTCCCAGATAAACAAAATCTGAGAGCATCCATTGCTATCACCAGTCTTGCAAGAAATAGTCCTCACCAGTCAGAATGGCTAAAATTAACAAGTCAGGAAAAGATAGATGTTGGCGAGGATGCGGAGAAAAGGGACCCCTCCTACACTGTTGGTGGGAATGCAGGCTGGTGCAGCCACTCTGGAAAACAGTATGGAGGTTCCTCAAAAAGTTGAAAATAGAGCTACCATACGACCCAGCAATTGCACTACTGGGTATTTACCCCAAAGATACAACTGTAGGGATCCGAAGGGGTACGTGCACCCCAATGTTTATAGCAGCAATGTCCACAATAGCCAAACTGTGGAAAGAGCCAAGATGTCCATTCACAGATGAATGGATAAAGGAGATATCGTATATAAACACAATAGAATATTATGCAGCCATCAAAAAATCCCCCAAATCTTGCCCTTTGCAATGACGTGGATGGAACTAGAGGGTATTATGCTAAGCGAAATAAGTCAATCAGAGAAAGACAAGTATCATATGATCTCACTGATATGAGGAATTTGAGAAACAAGACAGGTCCTAGGGGAAGGGAGGGAAAAATGAAACAAGATGAAACCAGAGAGGGAGACAAACCATAAGAGACTCTTAATCTCAGGAAACAAACTGAGGGTTGCTGGAGGGGAGGGGAGTGGAAGGAATGGGGTGGCTGGGTGATGGACACTGGGGAGGGTATGTACAATGGTGAACGCTGTGAACTGTGTAAGACTGATGAATCACAGACCTGTACCCCTGAAACAAATAATACATTGTGTGTAAAAAAGAAGAAGAAGAAGACAGTAGGAAGGGAAAAATGAAGGGGGGCGGAATCGGAGGGGGAGACGAACCATGAGAGACTATGGACTCTGAGAAACAAACTGAGGGTTCTAGAGGGGAGGGGGGTGGGGGGATGGGTTAGCCTGGTGATGGGTATTAAGGAGGGCACGTTCTGCATGGAGCACTGGGTGTTATGCACAAACAATGAATCATGGAACACTACATCAAAAACTAATGATGTAATGTATGGTGGTTAACATAACATAAAATAAAATTTAAAAAAAGATGATGGCAGCTAAACTCTTGGATATATTAAAAAGAAAAAAAAAAAAAGCAAATTTGTCCATGCTTTCCAGCAAATGATCCTGGGTCAATTTTCTGGATGGAAATCTTTAAGCCAACCTCAAAATCCTATCCAAAAATCAGTTTCAGCTTGATTGTGGAGCTAATCATATAAGGTAGACCAATAAACTTTTAGAATAAAACAAAAGAGAGTGTTTTCATGACTTTGGGGGTTGGCACAGATTATGTAACTGGCGTACAACAGTGCTAATCATGAGGGAAGAAATAGCTATTTTAAAAGGAAGAGCTTCTGCTCATCAATAGATACCATAAAATGATAAGCCACGGAGTGGAAATGCTTTCTGCATACACATATCCAATAAAGGACTTGTGTTGACAGAGAGAGAGAAAACAGAAAAAAGATGTGAATATGCACTTCACCAAAGAGAATGTCCATTGCTAAAACTCAAACGAAAATATGCTCAATCTTATCAGTTTTCAGTGAAATGCATTTTGACACCCCATGTGATACACACACACCAGAATGTCTAAGTGAAAGTTGTCAATATTCGGGGCTGCTGAGGATTTGCAGGAACTGGGAACTGCCCACCAATTCCATGGAATAAGGTATGGTAGAGGCTTACGGGGGGGATACCACACAGCATTAAAAATGAACAAACGACCAGTACCTGCAACAATGTGGATGAATCTCACAAACATAGAGCGGAGGAAGTCAGACACCCGAGTATCTACTGTTCGCCGGGTTATGTGCGAGGCTAGTTACACACATTGTCTCATTCAGTCCCAATCACAAGACCTTTAGTTACTATAATTGTCCTATTTTGCAAACAAGGAGACTAAGGCTCAGAGTGTTTAAGTGTCTTGTCTACACTCAGAGCCAGTATGTAGCAGATGATGGACTGAAGTGCGGAGCTCTGGGCCTCGGAACCAGAGTGCCCAGCCCGCACTGAGGTCCGAGGCCAGGGCTGGGAGGCATCTCCAACCTCTAGGCGGTGCCCACGTCCTTTCTCCCTGGGTTCAGAGCATAATGGATCGTCTATGGGAAAGGACACAGATGTGTGTCTTGGGCAGAAGAACAGCATTATTTCCAACAACCAGGAGAGAAAATTCTATTCTCCATGATGTCGTATCTCCTGATTTCTCTTTGCTTTTAGCATTCTAGTAATCAAAACTTGGACCTGGAGTGGTACAATATCTGATGGAAGGCATCTTCTCGTTCAGAAAGGTAAGATGTGACTGAGTGGAATGTGAGTACCAGAGGCTGTGTGGTCTCAGAAGAGCATTTCAGGGGCGATGGTGCATCTCTCCTTCTTCCTTTATTATCCTGTCCTTTGGCCCTCAAACCTCTAGCTGAACACTGTTCAACAGACAAAGAATGCAACCCACAAATGGAAAGCACATACATAACTCTAAAAAATTTGGTAGCCATATTAAAAAAAACAGGAAAATTAATGTTAATAAAGAGATTTTACCTTGTCTGATATATTCAGAATGTTATTGTTTCAATATGCAATTAACATACAAGTTAGCAAGGAGAGATTTTACATTCTCTCTTCTTAAGAAATCTCCAAGGAATATTTTACCTTATAGCACATCTCAATTCACCCCCTCCCCAGAGCTGGGCTAAATAAATAGGAATTTGATTTGATGCCTGAGGCATCAGAAGGCGGCATAACCTGTCTTAACCTGGATGCAGGGTCTGGCTCTAATTCAGTGTATCCAGGGTCCCTCCCAGAGGAGCCACATGTTCTACTAATAGAAAAAGGCAGTTTTCTAAGCCTCCTATAAAAAAACAACAACACTTTAGACTTTAAATGCTCACTAACCTCATATGGCTGATGGCTAATGGACAGGGCAGCTTGGGTACAATCAATTCCACACAATTCTCTCTTCAAAGTTCCTTGACTCATACCTAACAGTAACATTTATTGAGTGCTTAGTGTATGCCTGGCATGGTGCCCAGCGCTTTACATGCCTCCTCTCAGCGTTAACCCTAAGAGGTAGATATAATTGCTGTTTTACATATGAGAAAAACAAGACACAGAAATGCTAAGTGACAAGCCCAAGGTCAAGAGACTTATAAACGACAGAGGTAGATTTTGAACCCCATGCAGCCTGGCGTTCCAGCTCAAGCATGTAATCGCAAGGCTTTGCTGAGTACTTAAAAAAAAAAAAAAAGTGCATTTTTATTGTAGGATAATACTTTAACACATAGGATTCCTTTACAAACATGATATAAATATTAATCAAAACATTTGGCTAATCCAAACAGTCTACACCCACTTTACAGAAACGCCTATTGCCTCTCACACTAAGCACCTTGCTTGTAAGACTACTTATCCCAGTCATTACACAGAGCATGTAGTTTTAAGAAATGCTACAGGCGGGCGCCTGGGTGGCTCAGTTGGTTAAGCGACTGCCTTCGGCTCAGGTCATGATCCTGGAGGCTGGGGATCGAGTCCCGCATCGGGCTCCCTGTTCAGCAGGGAGTCTGCTTCTCCCTCTGATCCTCCCCCCTCTCATGTGCTCTCTCTCTCTCTCAAATAAATAAATAAAATCTTTAAAAAAAAAAAAAAGAAATGCTAAAGGCACAGGAAAGGCAAAATCTCAGGTTCGGCTCATTCGTGTTACACAATTTGAGTAAATGCCACACCGAGCCAGGGACGCGCATACCCTGACCGACCCAACAAACCTGGCCCCAGTTTGCCCCGAGCAGAAAGGAGGGGAGGAGTGTTCCCTGCTTGGGACTTTCGGGACCAACGTCCTGGGCAAATTAGACAGCAAGTTGATCTTTCTGCTGAAAAAGTATAGGCTGGTCAGACCCTTGCAAATGGGAAGGTAGTTGCCCACCAGCTCACCTGATACCCGCACGTTAAGAACGGATTCTTTTCCATTGCAGGTGATCTACCTCTTGTCAGGTCGTTGCCCACCAGCTCACCCGATACCTGCACGTTAAGAACGGACTCTTTTCCATTCCAGGTGATCTACCTCTTGTCAGGATCCTGAATAATTTGACCTTTGGTTCCAGTGTTGGTCCTAGTCAAGGTTACCGTCTGGTTGGCACCATCCAGTGGGCTCCTCACCTGTCTCCCCCCAACCACCGCAGTCCGTCTGGCCTCTTTTTTTTTTTTTAAAGATTTTATTTATTTATTTGAGAGAGAGAGAATGAGAGAGAGCACATGAGAGGGGGGAGGGTCAGAGGGAGAAGCAGGCTTCCCGCCGACCAGGGAGCCCGATGCGGGACTCGAGCCCAGGACTCCAGGATCATGACCTGAGCCGAAGGCAGTCGCTTAACCAACTGAGCCACCCAGGCGCCCCCGTCCGGCCTCTTACCCACACTACAGCCCAGGGGCGAATCTTTAAAATGCAGATATGATGTCAAGCCTCTCCTCCGGTGCCAGGGACTGAAAACCCTTCACCGATCTCCCCCACCTCCCCGTGTTCCATCTATGGGTCCATTGGGAAGGGCTGTGGTTTATTTTTTTCCCCAAGTTACGTCCTTCCTACTCTTTATGTGTTAAGATGGTCTTCCTTTTTATGAAATGATAGAGACAATGACTGTGTGTCTGTTCATTGGTTTTCTTGTCCTTAATAACCAAAACAGAAAACACATTTGCTTGGGGGGGTGACAGTTGGTAATTTCTGCCGCTGGTTTTCGGATTTGAGTCTTGTGTCCATTACCTCCTAGCTGTGTGACCTTGGGTAAGCAAGCTGGCCTCTGCGCCTCCCTGCCTCCTTCCAGGGGAGGTTGGGAGGATGAAGCGATCTAACCCCACGGAAAGCCCCCCGCTCACCCGGCTCCAGGAGCTCCAGCGGCTGGGAGAGCGATCTTCGTTACTCACGAGGCAACAGCGCCACCCAGTGGCTCTTCATCCCTCCTGCAGACAAGCCGCCTCCGCGCAGCAATAGGGACGCTCAGAGGGCCGGCCGTGGGCGCGCACCTTGTACTGCAGCCAAGGCTGAGCCCGCAGCAGGGAGAAAAGCCATAAATATTCATGCGATCATATAAAGCTCAGCCTGTCTGTCTCCCTGAGAATAGAGTTTGTTCCTTGGAAGCTACTGTCCGAGCTGTCAGCTCTAGAAGAGGAGAGAAAAGGAAATCTCTCTCCCTGGCCACCCCTCACCCCCCAAGTTCCCAGGGGCTGCTTTCTTTGGCGGGGGTGGGGGGGGTGGGGGGGACGACAGGGGGGCAAGCTGTCTCTTCGAGGGGGCTGACAGGGAAGTGGGGCCCGGGCTGGGTGTCAGGTCACCTGCAGCCACAGGCTCTCCTTGCCTCTGGCTTTTCTGGGAGGTCTGAAGAAGGAAAAAGGACAGTCAGCTGAACGTGGGAGCCCTTTATGTGACAGTCACACAACAGGGACAAATGTAAGCTCTGTGCTCCCTCCGGGAAGGGTCTTGCACGCCGACAGAGCCGTTCGCCCCTTTGTCCCCAGACGAGGAGTTGCAGGAGAGTCTGTGAGACCCGGGAGCCACAGGAGCACCATGTCTTTTCACTATCCTGCCTCCGGGTGAGAGACTGACGCCGATTTCCCTTTCCGCTCTGAGCTCTGAGGCTTCCATCTAGCCTGTGAGCCTGGGAAGGAAGCTCCACAAGGGACAAAGAAGGCTGGCTCTGGGAGTGAGTGGGCTTGCGTTCAAATCCCAGCTCTGGCACTTGCTGACTGTGTAACCTTGGGCAAGTCACTGTCTCCTTGACCTTGTTTCAGCATCTGTAAACTGGGGGTGACAAGAGTACAGCTCTCAAGGATTGGATGTGGGATTTGAGTGTGCTAATCTACCTAATAATCTCCGATGTCTGCAGAGGCCAGACAGGCCTTGTGGGAGAGTTGGGCCGGGTGGGGTGCAGCAGGGACTGGTGGGGACTGCGGCAAACCAGGAGCACAAACCCCACGTGATGGGCGCAGCTGCTGCTGGTCAGCATTATTTGATCCAGAGCACTCAAGGCCTTTGACCCAGGGTTTCCAGACAACCTCAAAATCCTCAAATTTGGGTGTTGCTGGTTTGTTTTTGCACAAGAGTCTGTGGATGGGCTTTGGCACTCTGGGGCTTAGCTGACCTGGTAGAACGGATTTAGTTAGTAGGGAAGTGTGGTAGAAAGAAACATGACCTCAGTGCTGCCAGTTTTTCTCCAATGTTCAAGAGAAACAGGAAATCAGCTGCATTTTTCAATGCTGGCAATTAAACAGCATTTTAAAAACAATGCACCGGGCTGCAGACAAAAATCCTGTTAGCTGTGTGACCTCGGGAAAGTCTCTTAACATCTCTGAGCTTCTGTTTCTTCATGAATAATGACTGTAAGACTCCACCTTGCTCCTGATCTTAGCAATTGGCATAAATTACTTATTTAACCTTTCCCTCAATATGATGAGCCATGTATCGCTTCTATCCCTCAGTTTACAGCTGAGGAAACAGAGGCACAGAGAAGCTAAGTAACTGGCCTGGAATCCCGCAACCAGTAAGCGACAGGGCTGCTCTGGAGGCTTCAGGATGAGAGAGTGCATGCAAACTGTCAGTGACTATTAGCTACTGTTATTTTATCATTGTCATTATTACTACAATTATTAATAACAGAAATGGCTCAAGGTCACTTCTCATATTTAATTTGATGACCAAAGCAAGCCAGGAAACTTCAATCTGCCAGACAAAGACCGGGGTCAGCTCTAAATTATGCGGTATGTATTCTTGCAGGTTGCTCTTGACCATCTTAAGCGTTCCTTTCTCCATAGGCACCAGGCTACCCTGCCAACGGGTTTCCCGGGACGATAATTAGATTTAGACCCCTGGTGCCGTGGACGGATTTTCATTTCAGGGTGACCAAGCCAATCATGACCTGTAATTTACAGCCTGAGTTGTTCTGAAATCAATATGGATTTGCTCTTCACCGAGGAGACTATAAAACATGGGTGACAAGAGGCCCCGAAAAACAGTTGACATGGGAGCAGAGAGCTTGCTGGGGCCTGGAAAGAGGCCAGGCTACTTGAGAGACAAAGCAGAGGGTGTGAGAGACCCACCTCTGTCCAGCAGGCTGTGGTCAGAGCCGCCCAGAGTTCCCACTGGGGTCCACATGGGACACAGTGTGGCTGAGAGAGTAGATCTGTTTGGAAGTGAAGCACGGCGGAAAGAGAACAAGTTTTAGAGTTGGATAGAACTGGATTTGTAAGTCAACCTTGCAATTTTCTACCTGTGGTTCTCTGGGGGCATTGGGCGCCATTCCCTGGCACTCAGTCTTCTCATCTGTACAATGGGCAACTCACTGAACATATTGCAGAGATGAAGATGAGATGAGTCAGCGTTTGCAACACATTTTTTTTTTTTTGTACTGCACTGTGAGGCTACCAGCACAGTGGTGGAGAGGCCGTGGAGTCAGGAGGACCCGGGGTTGAATCTTTCCCCCTTCGCCTTTAGGCACGATCACCTCGGTTAGGTCACTCCACCACTTTGAGCCTAAGTATTCTTATCTGGGGATAATAATAGAAGCCCCTACCTAGGGTGGTTGTAATCATTATATCAGATAATGCACACGAGATGCGTGCACAGAACACAGCGTGAGCTTAGCAAGAAGAACGCATTATTTTTGCCAGTCTGATTCTTACCCATTATAAGCCAGGCACAGGGGAGGCTCCCAGTGAAGACGGGCTCAATTACATGACGGATCGATGTCTTCTTCAGGAAATAGATGGCATCCTCAAACTGGGCAATTTGAGGAGGGTTTAATTTTAAAAATTAATGACACTGAAAACATTCAAATAATAAAATAGTCATTAACATTATACATACATGCACTATTTGCAAATATGTGCATGGGGCATCAGACAGCCAACATGGGATAACACTGTATGACAGGGCTACACCAGGGGATATCACGCTCTCCACCCATTTAGCAAACATGGAGTAATCACACTATATGCCCAGGCTTGTGATGCAGACCTGGGACACATATGACCAAGACATGGCCCAAGAACCTCTAGATCCAGTGGGCAAGAAATAGACTCTCAAATTAAAAGAAGACACAATCAAGCTCAACCAATTTTTAATAAGACGTGGCCAGCAGGAGGCAACATCTTATACTGGTTATGCACTTGGGCTTGGAAGCCAGACCAGCCTGGCTTTGATGGGGCCGCTTGCACAATGCTGGATGGAAGTCCCTGTACCAATCATGGGACCGTGTCAAGCCTCAGTTTCCTCATCAGCGAAGTGGGAATCATGATTGCATGTGCTTCAGAGGATCACTGTGAACACAAAACACGGTAATTTAAGTAAGTCACCTCCACCCTCCAGCAAGGAGCTCATTGATACCTTGAATGCCGTGTGTGGGACCCTGAAGAGAAGACCCCACTGAGCCGTGCCTGGACTCGTGACTCGTGGAAACCACAAGATATTGTGTGTTATTTTAAGTTGCCACATTTGAAGTCATTTGTTATGTGGAAACAGATCACTAAGACATTAGGTAACTTGCCCAAGGCTACATAGCTCGGTGGTGATAAGAGCCAGGATTCAGAACAAGAGGGAACCACCATACTTAGTCAAAGGTAACAGCCAGAGGGGTTAAAATGCAAAAGATTTTCCGATTAGCACTCGGTTAACTGGAAAATTCAATTAATCAGAATCTCTAATTCCTGGACCTTATGATTAGTCAGGGATTTTCTGGGTTAGAAATCAAGTTTTCCATGGCAATTGGGACCTATGCTGCAGATGCCCTGGAGAAAGGCAGAGAGCCTGAAGCTGGGAAAAGGTTCTCCATTGCATGTCACGCAAAGTTCTGACTCAGACCAGCCACGTTTCCATCTTGAAAATGCAGTGCTTTGCTTACTGAGCCCCAGCCATCGACTCTGGGCTTCTGTTGTGTTCCTCCCCATCAGATCCCAGGGGCTGAAAAAATGACATCTTGGGACATATGACATTCCTTTTAAAGATAGAGTATGGGGCCGCCTGGGTGGCTCAATCAGTTAAGCGTCTGACTCTTGATTTGGGCTCAGGTTATGATATCAGGGTTGTGGGATCAAGCCCGGCATTGGGCTCTGTGGTCAGCGAGGAGTCTGCTTGAGATTCTCTCTCCCTCTTACCCTGCCCCTCTACCCCCACCCCTCTCCCTCGCACTCTCTCTCTCTCTCTCAAAATAAATATATATTTAAAAAGAGCATGACTCCAGTGGAAGGGGGTGTCCACCAACCAAATAGCCACCCCCCATCAGTGTAACAATAGTAGCTTGCAGTCATCCAGACTCTCCTGCGCCGGACCCGGAGGCTCCCTGAGACTGCAGTTTCCCCAGACAGACTCACCACTGGCATCTCTTCTGTCATCATTCTTGAATATCTATTCACCGTCTATTTATTGGGAGTCAGGGAAACTGCGTTTCTCCTAAGAAAATGACAGGCTTTTTGCAAACCCAGAATGTGGACTCACTCAGATACAGCAGGAATGGAGAAAGAGATGTTTACTCATTCATTCCCTGGGGCCAGCACAGATCAACGGCCTGAAAGCACTGGGCAAAATGTTCCACCCTCTTCTCTATTCCATTTTCTCACTTCGCTTTTAGTCTCCAGGTTCTTGAGAGACACATTAAAGGCATCAACATTTGGATCAAGAAATAAGCCTCACTTCTGGGATTGAGCTCTATGCCCCGCACAAGTGCACAAATCCTCAACAGACCAGAGCTGATGCAGGTGGCCAGAGTTTTTCAAATTTTCGCCAGTGAGTTCTCTCTGCCTCCAAGTGCAACTTGCCAGCTACGTTCAAGCACGTGCAAACCTGAGGGAACTGGCTCCACACTCCCAATCTGGTCTTGGGCTGCTTTGGCACCTCCTGCCTGAATGGCTTGCCCCTTGACCTTGTCAGTCTCTGCAGAGCACTTTGAATAGATCATCTCATCTTTTCCTTCCTATCACCTTGTGAGGCAGGTACTATACCTCAGACTTGGTCCAGATGCCTTTGTTTTCATATTTCCAATTCGATCCATTCATTATTTGAGATGTATTGAGAACCCACAATGACAAATACTGAGTGGTGGATTAGACTAAGCCCCTGCTCTCATGGAACTTGAATTCTAATATAAAGATAAAAGAGATAAGCAAGAAAAGCCAGAAATAGATTTTAAAAGGTACTAAGATGTGAAGGAAGCACAAGAGGATCTTCTTAATGAAACCAGAGAAGACCTGTCTGAGGGGCGGAGCTGAGACAAGAATGGAGAGAAGGAGGCAGCCAGGCTAGCGCTTTGAGGAGGAGCACTACAGGCACAGGGAAGAGCAGGTGCAAAGGCCCTGGGGTGGGAATGAGTGAGACCCACACGAGGAAGAGAACAGATGCAGTTAGGAGGCTGGTGCACCGTACGTGTGCTGAAACAGAGGCGGGGGGCCCATGTGGCATGAGGTCAGAGATAGGATCAGCAGGGGTCAGTAGGACATTTGAGGATAAAAGGAACTTAGACTTCATTCTGCTGGCCACAGAGAGCCACGAGGAGGAGCAGCAGCGCGATCCAAGTTATATTTTTCAGTGATCTCCCTGATGGCTATGGGGGAGATTGGAAAAGACCGTTCCAAGAATGGTAGCAGGGAAAACAGGTGGGAGAGCCGGCAGTGGTCCTAGCCTGGCCACCCCGAGGGATTTCTTGCTTCATCCCACTCCAGGTGCATTGGGATCCTGGCCTTTAACTCAGAAGCTCGCTCTTGCCTCAAGGTTTCTCACACGGCGCTCCCTCACCTCGCTCAAAGATGAAGAGGACAATCCCCTTCAGCCTCTTTCTCTAGCTACCTCTCCAGCTCTTTTTTTTCTTTGAGATTTTATTTATTTGGAGAGTGTGAGTAGGGGAGGGGCAAAGGGAGAGGGAGAGAGAGGATCTCCAGCAGATTCTGCACTGAGAGTGGAGCCGCAAGCGGGGCTCGATCCCAGGACCCTAAGATCATGACCTGAGCCAAAATCAAGAGTCAGACACAAACGACTGAGCCACCCAGGCGCCCCTCCTGCTCTTTCTTTATACAGTCTTCCCTCACGTCTGCTCACCTGGGATACCTTCTCGGATCCCACATCCAGGTGAATGCCCATGGCATCTAGTTCTTTCTGTTAGAGCTTGCATGGAGCTTGCCAAGCCCACTCACCCCACCATCCCCTCCGTGAGCCTATGAAGGCAGGAACTGCATCATTGCCATCCTACATAGAAAGTGCATGAGAGGCTCTCTGCAAAGAATTCATTGATGGAATAATATTTTGTTAAAGTTAGTGGCAATTTGAGCTTTATGCTGCTAACCTTAAATGATTTTTAAACAATTAAGTAGGGTCAGTCTTTCAAACCAATGTGTTTATAGAGAAGTAACCATAACTGGCAGCATGGCTCATCGGTGCTAGGGATGTCGCTAAGCATGCCAACTCCACTCACTTAATTATCTCAATAACCGTAGACACTGGGAACGTTCACCCCACTTTTCAGATGGGAAACTGAGGATGGAAGTGGACAAGAAACTAGCCTGAGAATACCTTATATAATGGCGGTAACAATTGGAGTCCACGTCCGTTTGGATGCAATGCTCATGATCTTATGACTGTTGATTCCTGAAAGTAGGCACAATCTTTCCTCTGGCAAGAATCCACCAAGTGGCAGCTTCAGAGGTGGAGAAGGCTGCGCTGTGAAATTAGCCAGAGCTCCCGTGTTCCAGGAGATGAGCATCTGGTAGGAGAGACGGCAGACCCTGGGGGGACATGTCAGTGTAATGTTGATAACTTGGGATCCATATGGACCAGTTGAAAGAAGTGTTGATCATACAGGAATTCAGTAAAGTGGCAGGATATAAAATCAATACACAGAAATCAGTGGCATTCCTATACACCAACAACAAGACAGAAGAAAGAGAAATTAAGGAGTCGATCCCATTTACAATTGCACCCAAAACCATAAGATACCTAGGAATAAATCTAACCAAAGAGGCAAAGGATCTGTACTCAGGAAACTATAAAATACTCATGAAAGAAATTGAGGAAGACAAAGAAATGGAAAAACGTTCCATGCTCTTGGATTGGAAGAACAAATATTGTGAAGATGCCAATGCTACCTAGAGCAATCTACACATTTAATGCAATCCCTATCAAAATACCATCCGCTTTTTTCAAAGAAATGGAACAAATAATCCTAAAATTTGTATGGAACCAGAAAAGACCCCGCATAGCCAGAGGAATGTTGACAAAGAAAAGCAAAGCTGGTGGCATCACAATTCCGGACTTCAGGCTCTATTACAAAGCTGTCATCATCAAGACAGTATGGTACTGGCACAAAAACAGACATTTAGATCAATGGAAAAGAATAGAGAACCCAGAAATGGACCCACAACTCTATGGTCAACTAATCTTCGACAAAGCAGGAAAGACTATTCAATGGAAAAAAGACAGTCTCTTCAACAAATGGTGTTGGGAAAACTGGACAGCCACATGTAGAAGAATGAAACTGGACCATTTCCTTACACCACACACAAAAATAGACTCAAAATGGATGAAAGACCAAAATGTGAGACAGGAGTCCATCAAAATCCTAGAGGAGAACACAGGCAGCAACCTCTTCGACCTCAGCCGCAGAAACTTCTTCCTAGAAACATCGCCAAAGGCAAGGGAAGCAAGGGCAAAAATGAACTATTGGGACTTCATCCAGATAAGAAGCTTTTGCACAGCAAAAGAAACAGTCAACAAAACCAAAAGAAACCAACAGAACGGGAGAAGATATTTGCAAAGGACATATCAGATAAAGGGCTAGTATCCAAAATCTATAAAGAACTTACCAAACTCAACACCCAAAAAACAAATAATCCAATCCAAGAAATGGGCAGAAGACATGAACGGACATTTTCCCAAAGATGACATCCAAATGGCCAACAGACACATGAAAAAGTGCCCAACATCGCTCGGCATCAGGGAAATCCAAATCAAAACCTCAATGAGATACCACCTCACACCAGTCAGAATGGCTAAAATTAACAAATCAGAAAATGACAGATGTTGGCAGGGATGCAGAGAAAGGGCAACCCTCCTACACTGTTGGTAGGAATTGAAGGTGGTGCAGCCACTCTGGAAAACAATATGGAGGTTCCTCAGAAAGTTGAAAATAGAGCTACCCTACGACCCAGCAATTGCACTACTGGATATTTACCCCAAAGTTACAAATATAAGGATCTGAAGGGGTACATGCACCCCAATGTTTATAGCAGCAATGTCCACAATAGCCAAACTATGGAAAGAGCTAAGATGTCCATTGACAGATGAATGGATAAAGAATATGTGGTGTATATATACTATGGAATATTATGCAGCCATCAAAAAACACGAAATCTTGCCATTTGCAATGACGTGGGTGGAACTGGAGGGTATTATGCTGAGTGAAATAAGTCAGTCAGAGAAAGACATGTATCATATGATCTCACTGATATGAGGAATTCTTAATCTCAGGAAACAAACTGAGGGTTGCTGGAGTGGAGGGGGTGGGAGCCATGGGGTGGCTGGGTGATAGACATTGGGGAGGTACGTGCTATGGTGAGTGCTGTGAATTGTGTAAGACTGATGAATCACAGACCTATACCTCTGAAACAAATAATACATTACATGTTAAAAAAAAGAAGAAGAAGATAGTAGGAAGGGAAAAATGAAGGGGGGGAAATTGGAGGGGGAGATGAACCATGAGAGACTATGGACTCTGAGAAACAAACAGGTTCTAGAGGGAAGGGGGTGGGGGAATGGGTTAGCCTGGTGATAGGTATTAAGGAGGGCACGTACTGAATGGAGCACTGGGTGTTATGACCAAACAATGAATCATGGAACACTACATCAAAAACTAATGATGTAATGTATGGTGGTTAACATAACATAATAAAATTAAAAAAAAAAAAAGAACGAAGTGTTGAGATCAAAAGAACAGTTTAACAATCCCAGGAATTATTGCAAAATGACTCATGTTCACTTAGTGTAATTCTCCAACACTGTGGACTCAGAGTCCAAGGAAATATTTCTTGAGCCTCCTTTTCTATCCCAGCGTCAGCCCAAACCACCTTCTGTACTCTTGATACACTTCTTTCCTTTCTGCGTTAAGATTCCATATCACTGAAGCTCCGAACAGCTGACAAAACGCGAATCAACCCCTTTGACAGTCTGTGAAAGCCGTGGGTCTTCTCCTGGCGAAATATTCCAGTGCACGCAGATACTCGTGCGTGCACACGCACACACACACACACACACACGCACGCACACACACACACACTGTTTTCCCTGGTTTGCCTATCATTTCACGCAGTCCGCAGACCTCCTGATTCTTACCCACGGTTTCTGAGTGAGAACCCCTGCCACTGGTGACCTGAAAAGCCTTCAGCACCTTAGCAGTTGCCAAAGGAAAAGAGCTTCTGCGCTTTCCAAGCGCACAAGAAAACTTCAGAAATTTATGTAAAAATAGGTACACTCCCAGCCAACCAAACCCACCCCTTGCTGCTCTGGAAGCTTGTCCTTCTGCGCAGTGTCCAGCCTGAAATGGCTTTCTCTTCCAAGGTGCAGGAAACTCTGTAATTAGGAGAGCGGATGACAGTGGCCTCAGCCACTCTCCAGCTGTCGGCATGCTAGCAGAAAAAGCTGGAGCCAACTCTCTCCTGTTTTGGTCTGAGTTTGGCTTCTCGAGACCCAGGGTGCTTTCAGTTCCACCGTGTGTCATGGTTCTGGAGACCGGTGGTTCTCAACCACCGCATTGCCTCAGGGCTGGATGGCCATGAGTTTACCAGGGATATTGGAAAATAACTTGAACTCGTGGTGAAATGTCAAAGTGGGCCAATTATTGGCTTAAAAATTAATTTGAGGGGCACCTGGGTGGCTCAGTCATTAAGCGTCTGCCTTCGGCACAGGTCATGATCCTGGGGGTCCTGGGATCAAGCCCCGCATCGGGCTCCCTGCTCAGCGGGAAGCCTGCTTCTCCCTCTGCCTCTGCCCCTCCCCCTTCTCAAGCTTGGTCTCTCTCAAATAAATAAATAAAATCTTAAAAAAAAAGAAAACAGGGCGCCTGGGTGGCTCAGTTGGTTAAGCGACTGCCTTCGGCTCAGGTCGTGATCCTGGAGTCCCGGGATCGAGTCCTGCGTTGGGCTCCCTGCTCGGCAGGGAGTCTGCTTCTCCCTCTGACCCTCCCCCCTCTCATGTGCTCTCTCTCTCTCTCCCTCATTCTCTCTGTCTCAAATAAATAAATAAAATCTTAAAAAAAAAAAAAAAAGGAAAAGAAAACAGGGGCGCCTGGGTGGCTCAGTCATTAGGCGTTTGCCTTCAGCTCAGGTCATGGTCCCACGGTCCTGGGATCGAGCCCCGCATCAGGCTCCCTGCTCGGCGGGAAGCCTGCTTCTCCCTCTCCCACTCCCCCTGCTTGTGTTCCTGTTCTCGCTGTGTCTGTCTCTGTCAAATAAGTAAATAAAATCTTAACTAACTAACTAACTAATAAATAAATAAATAAATAAATAAATAAATAAATAAATAAATTTGAGAATTTTCAAGTTTCCCTCTAAAATGATGCTATTTTTGGGCGCCTGGGTGGCTCAGTTGGTTGAGTGACTGCCTTCGGCTCAGGTCATGATCCTGGAGTCCCTGGATTGAGTCCCGCATCGGGCTCTCTGCTCGGCGAGGAGCCTGCTTCTCCCTCTAACCCTCCCCCCTCTCATGTACTTTCTCGCTCTCTCAAATAAATAAATAAATCTTTTAAAAAAATAAAAAATAAAATAAAATAAAATGATGCTATTTTCAATGCCTTGTTTTCCTGCAGGTGACGGATGGGTAGAAATGGGCAGTGGGTGCCATCTGGGGAATTCCGAATGACCCTATGGTACTCACGTGACTCTGTTGCACCCTGCATGGTTCCTGATTTGTTTTTATGTTTCGAAAGGCCTTAGCTAGCCCCAAGATTTCTTGTCACCATTTTTACTCCTTCTAGAACAATCCTTCCTAAACTCCAGTTATTTTAATATCACCTTCAAGATTTTTGGCCCTATCTTTAGTTATACCTTATTTTTTTATTATGTAATGTTAATCACCATACATTACATCATTAGTTTTTGATGTAGTGTTCCATGATTCATTGTTTGCATATAACACCCAGTGCTCCATGCAGAACGTGCCCTCTTTAATACCCATCACCAGGCTAACCCATCCTCCCACCCCCCGCCCCTCTAGAACCCTCAGTTTGTTTTTCAGAGTCCATAGTCTCTCATGGTTCATCTCCCCCTCCAATATACCTTATTTTTTTCAACATTTATTCCAATAGCCAACCATCTAGAGTCTTGGCCTAAGCAATAATAATCATGAAATCATGTGGTTGATGTGTTTGTTATTTCCCCTCAAGACACATTAAAATAAGTGCACAACTTTAAAAATAAAAATCATTATCCATGCACCATGAAACATCATTCCCTATGCCCCTCTCCCCCCGTCGTACGGTTACCACATTTTACGGATGCATTGTTCTAGTAAGTGCTTTCATGCACTGAAAAGAATTAACTCCAGTCCATTTATTCATTTGTAAATTCCATTTCTTCTCTTAAAATCATCTGTTAGAAAGAATAACCTGTTAGTTGCTCACTATGTACCTGAACTTGTGCACACTCATTATTTCGTTTAATCCTTGCAACAGACCTTTGAGGTTGCTACTGCTCTTCCCATTTTACAGATGGAAAAAAAGAGGCTCAGAGAGGTCTGAGGGTCTTGCCCAAGGTCACGCAGCCTAGGCCTTTCCGGGAGGACCGAACCAAGTTCCTATGTTCGGGTAGTGAGGACCTACCAGCCATGCTGGGGATGCTGGCTGGCCTTCTCCAGTATCTGGGTCCTGGACTCCACGGTGCCTCCATCTCCTCTAAACAGTCAAACCACACTGGGGACATTTGTTTGTGAAATATGTCCTGTGTTCCAGCAGCCTAGGATCTTTCCAAGAGTTTCTCAAAATTCAGCAGAATAAATATCAGATTTTTTATTGCCCACCACATAATAGGAATATAACTTATTACTGTTACAGCACCAGACTTTCGGCAGCCTCCATAAATCTGGCACTCCAATTGACTCTATATGCATTTAAGGAAAACCCGGCCCACGTCGGGGAGCAGTGGATGTAATTGGAATATGGAGTGGGGCTTTTGGATTAATCACATTCTGAATATTAACTGTGCATTATGCTGATTTCCTTGTAAATAGATGCAGAAACCCCAGCGTGTGTACCTGACTCGGGCTTATACAATCAGAATAGCAAATGTCCTGAATGTGGGGCTGGAAACAGTCCCAACTGTAGTGTACGAAGCCGAGTTTCATTTCCCCTGAGAGAAAGAATATTTCAGCCCACTCCAGGAGGCCTCCAAACACAATGTATGGTTTCCCGACACCAGGGGAAGGAGCCGTGTTTGTTTTCAACTGCCTGGTTCAGAATGGATTTTGCCAAAAACAAGAACACATTTTTTTTTTCAGTGAATTCTTGGAGGATTTTTCTGGCCCTAACACTTCTTTAGGAATAAGCCATTCTGTCTGTCTTTACTGGGGAGGCAGTGGGGTCAAGAGGTGGTGGAGGAGAGAACAGGATGGGGAGCGGTATGATCAAGGATTGAGGTATAGAAGGAAAATCCTGAATGACTCCCAGCTCTGACAAGGGCACCCCCCACCCCCACCCCGGGGTGACCTTGCTTCATGAGAACAGACAACATCCTCCATGAGTCACACAATTCATCATTCACAAAGCAAGCCGCGTGCCTGGAGAATTTCATCCAGCATGCCTGGCAGGTCTGAGGGGTAGGTGTTACAATTCCCATTTCACAGATATAAAAACTAAGACTTGGACAAGTCTTGCCTTGAGGAAATGTAAGTAAACCAGCCGTGGGCGAAGGGCCTGGACTTGGGCACAAAATTCAGGGGAGCACCAAAAAAACTCAGCCAATCAGGAACAGTAATATTTTAATGCCATATTTTTTAATTACTGCAAAAAAAAAAAGCTGTGATGAGAAAAATATCAAAATTTTAACTAAAGACAGGCTTGGTTAAGAGTGCTTTGCTGAGCCATGTTGGAGTCTGAGACGAAAGGAAATATCAGTACTACCGATTTATCTTTATCTTGATTAACTTGAGAGGTTTTTGTTATTGTTGTTTGGCTTCTCCTTGAATTTTGTGCCTCATTAGCCTCACCCTAGTCCCCAACCCTTCATGGGAGCCAGAGTTATCTCCCTAAATCACATATGTGCCCATGTTGGGCCTCTGATCCCATCCTTGGTGGGGGGGGGGGTCCTCCTTATTACCTGCAGGGAAGAGTCCAGATGCCCAAACGTGGCGCAAAGAAGCTTCTGGAATCGAGGGACCTCTGGGGCTCTGTGATTTACATACATCACATCATTAGTAATCTTTGGGCTGAGGACACGGGTTCTGGACATAGATGACCTGCATTGGGATCCTGTTCTATCACTTATGGCAGTGTGACCTTGGATGATGAACTTGAAGTCCCAGGACCTCACTTTTCTCTCCTGAAAATGGGGAGAGCAGCCACGCTTGTCTCATAGAGTTAAGAAAATTCAAAAAGAGGGGTACCCGGAGCAGAGGGCTCTGTCATTAAGCGTCTGCCTTTGGCTCAGGTCATGATCCCAGGATCCTGGGATTGAGCCCCGCGTCGGGCTCCCTGCTCAGCAGGGAGTCTGCTTCTCCCTCTCCCTCTGTGCATGCACATTCCCTCTCTCTCTCTAATAAACAAAATCTTAAAAAAAAAAAAAAAGAAAATTCAAAAATAAAAGGCAAGAATCATAAAAAATAATGTCACTTAATTGGGCACCAATTTTTCCCCAACATCTGGCATCCATGATAAATGCTTGGTTAAGTCATTCAACAAATATTTATTAAACATCTACTATGTGCCAGGTACATAGTGCTGGAGCTTTCGAGGCCCAATAAGTGCTAGTTATGGCTCTTGCTGTTACAACCATGGCACATGAGGTAGGTACCACTGTTTTCATCCCCATTTTATAGGCAAGGAAACTGAGGCTCAGAGGGATGAAGCCAACAATGAAATTGGAGAGCCAGGATTGGACCCCAATAGGTCTGGCTCCAAAGCCCGCTGAGTTCTCAGTGAAGTCAACTGGAGCCTTTTCTTAGTGTGCTTGTCTCTCCCTGGGGACTGCGAGCTTCCAGAGGGCCTGCCCCTTGTGTCTACCTCGGACCCCTCAAAGAGCTTTGTTTACAGCGAGTGCTCAACAAATGGCAGAATCTTGTCTTACAGAACAGAATAAACTGAATCTTGTCTTAAAGCCTTCTTGAATATGCTTTGTAGCTTGTGCCCTTGTATGCACCCCTGTGATGGAGAATGTATGTGCTTCTTCTCTGAACTCCAGGTTCTTTGCCAAAAAAAGAGACCTTGGTTGGGGTGGTAGAGATGGTGGTGTCCAAAATGAAACTTGGCTTTTGCCCCCACGTGCCAGCTCCTTCTCTAGGTTCCTGTCTCATTGGACATAGCACAGTCCATGGTTCACCTGAGACACCGGGCGTCCCTCCCCCTGCCTCCTCCCTTCCTAGCCCCTGACAGTCACTCAGCTGCCGTGTGCTGGGGGTCCTACCTCTTAAGTCTTTTCCCATCAGCCACCTCTCTCTATTCCTTCACCACCTTGGTCCAAGCTGCCACCAGCTTTTGCTTGGATGCCTGTAACCCCCTCTTCGCTGCTCTGCCTGCTTCCAGCCTGGCCCCCATCCCATTCCACTCTCTCCTGGGCAGTCAGAACCACTTTTTCAACCACAGATCTGACCCAGTCTCTCCTCTGCCTCAAATCCTGCCAAGGCTCAGCTTACCGTAAGCTGGTCTCTTGAAGTGGGGCATCTACAAAGTGGAGGCAACGTAGAATGATCCTCCTGGGTGTGGGAAGAAGGTATAAGAACTTCTATTTCTGTTTATTTTCTATTGTATCTGTTTTTGGAAGTTGTTTCTGGCCATGTTTCATAATGTACTATCTTAGTTCAATTTCCCTGGAAGCAGAGCCTGAGGCGAGGATTTGGATGCATGTGACTTATTCAGGCAGTGAACTTAGGAGGAACCTGTGAGAGAGTAAGAGAAGCAGGATGGAGTAGAAACGTAAGCAAAGGTGTGGTCTCAGCTGGAGTCCAGCTTCAGCTTGATCCAACTGGGAGCTCTAGAAGGTGAATTGCACCACGGGGGGGTTGACCTTTTGTATACCTTTGTCAGCCAACTGACCCTACAGTGATGAGGAATGCCCACTTCCAAGTGAGGCAGCTCCCTTTGGCCAAGGACAATTCTTTGGAGAAGTGGGCAACTCTTCTGCGAATGGGCATTCTGCATGGGACCAAGGGAGTGTTGACTGTACGTACAAGGGTGTAGTAAGAAGGTATTAGACCTTCCTTCTCTTTTACATTTTATGTATTTTCTCCATGTTTTATAATAGACACCTCATCATAATATATATAACATATTAATACAAGACTATGTATGCAATTTAACAATAAATTGATCAATGATTAGGATAAAAGCTCATCTCTTTTGATTCCCTAGGGGTTATAGATGAACTTGAATCTACGTCTGAGTCCTGGAATGGGTAGGACTCAAGTCATCCAGAGAAGCCAGGGCTGGGATGGGCAGGGATGCACTTCAAGCAGCAGGAGTCTGGACATTAGAGGGGTCCAGGCTTGTTTATTTTGGAATCCAGCATTTGAACACTTTGGCCCAGTCTCTTCTGGTCCCTCCATCACTCACTGGGAACATGAGAAAGTAATGATTTCACTGAGGGAAGCCCTTGCAGTTTTAGAGGCTCTAGTAATTCCAACATCTTTTTACCTTTTCTTGTGCCTCAACCCTTAATGGATCCTCCAGATGCTGTGAAATCCACAACCTATCTCATCCTTGGTGGAGAACGGCAGCCACAGTGGAAAGTCCCATGAGAACCAATGGTGTAAAGACAATCTGCTTTGAAACAATAGTGGTTCCCACTCTGTGCCCAGCTGGGCTCTGCATGCAAATTATTCTGATTAGAGATAGAGAGATAGAGAGAGAGCACAAGTAAGCAGAGTGGCAGGCAGAGGGAGAGGGAGAAGTAGGCTCTCCACCGAGCAGGGAGCCCAACGTGGGGCTCGATCCCAGGACCCTGGGATCATGACCTGAGCCAAAGGCAGCCACTTAACCAACTGAGCCACCCAGGTGCCCCTGATTCAAGCTTCTGGGACGGCACTGGAGGGTCTAAATTCAGCTCATATCTGGGATAGAGTGCAGTAAAGAAGGAGGGACTCGGAAGTCACATACAGTTGGGACCCAACCTCACCTGGGCCAACTACCAAATCTTATGAGCTCTGTGCCCCTGGGCAGCTTACAAAATTTGTCTGAAGTCAAAATCTTTCCCCAAAGCCAAACCTGGGACAATGAACCATGAGTGGAATAGTAATAACTGAGCATTTGCTACATGCCCAAGACTGTGCTAAAAAAGATGTGTGTATCTATATGTATATGGGCATATATAAAATGTGGGTATATATACATACAGATATATATTTTAATTTAATAACCTCAAAAATCCTGTTAGCTGGGCACATTGTCTTTATTTTATCGATGAGGGACCCGAGGCTCAGAGAGGGTGAGTAACTTATGATAGCTAGTACATGGTAGAGCTGGGATTTGAAGCAGAACAACTCACCTCTTCCCCTTCCCTTCATTGCCTCACAGATCCTCCTTTCTTAAGTTATCAGCACCCACATGCAGACTCTGAAGCCTTCTGAGATGGTGAAGGCCTTGTTTGCAGGCATTTGGAAGTCATAATTAGCAAGCAAACATCATCTTTATTAAATTCCACGTGGTAGCCAGCTGGGTGTAGAAAACTGCACAGATCTGATGGTTTGAATGTCTTCTTTATCCTGGTTGGTGCCTTACCTAAATTAAAATCCCCTGAAGGTACTGCTGTCTTAATTAACAGTTTGCCTTGTTAACACTGTAAACATTTTCTTGTTGTGGAGCGGGTCATGCTAATTAAAGGCACAGATCTCGCTGAGTGGGAGGGCAGTGTGTGTGTGTGCCTGGTGAGAAGCCCAGCCTTTTCTGGTCAGCTGTGGTCCCCACATTTCTTCTGGGAGTTCGCTGAGACATGGGGCTCTGGAAGGACAGCTGCGTCTACCTAGTATGCAGCCATTGGCTACCCATGGAGGTTGGGGGCATGGGTTTGGAGCCATAGAGCCCTGGGTGTGTGTTCTGGGCCCTCTGTGTGCCTCAGTTTCTTCAGCAGTACTTCCCTCGTAGGATGGCACAGTACTCACCTCCTGAGCAGCGGTGAGGATTGAATGAAGACATGTGTACAAAGGTACTCAGCATGGGGTGTGGCGCTCGAGAATGAAAACTATTCTCTCCTCTCCCTCCATGTGCTCTTGTGGATACTTTTTATGCCTTATTGGCCAGTGAGCATCATTATAATGTTCTTCCTTAGTGGGGACATTTTCCCTTACGAGTCCCACCTACTCAAGGAAAAAGCCAACAACTCACTTGTAAGCATGTGGCCCAATCCTAGGACTCAATCTTGAAAGACTTGGATTGTTTTTGGTTTGCAAATTTTTTATTAAAGAATAACATATGTGTAGAAAATCACACAAAGCATAAGTATACCACTTCTTAAATATTTACAAACTGAACATATTCCTGTATCCATGCCTAAAACACAAAAGAGAATGTTACCAGCTCCCCTGAAGACCTTGCTGAGCCCACTTCCCCTCACTATTCCCCAAGAACATCTACTGTCTAGACCTCTAGAGCACAGGCTAGTTTTGATAATTTTTGAACCTGAGATAAATGGACTTATGCAAAGCTATATATACAGAAAAATTAATGGAATTTCTATTCATGGAAATATAAATGGAATGGATATAAATATAATCAAATGAAATTATATAAAAATACATAAAGTCTGTATTCTTTCATGTCTATCTTCTTTCATTCAACATATTGTTTGTGAGTTTCATCTGTGTTGTTGTATTAGTTGTAGGTCATTCATTCTTATTTCAGTGTACTATTCCACTGTGTGATTATACCTATAGTTTATTTATTCATTCAACTGTTTGTTCACATTTGGGTTGTTTCCAGTTTTCAGCTAATACAAGTAGGGCTTCTGTGAATATGCTTGCACATGTTTGTTGGTGAACAGATATGTGCATTTCCTCTGAGTAGAGTCGCTGAGTCATAGGTTATGTGCGTGGTTGGCTTTAGCAGATACTGTGAAATCGTTTTATGAAGTGTTTATACCAATTTATACTGCCGCATAATGTATGAGAGTTTGCAGTTGCTTGGATGCTTGGTGTTGTCTGTCTTCTTAATTTTAACCTATTATGGTAAGAGTGAGAGATACTACATTGTAGTTTTGATTTGTATTTCCCTGATGTCTAAGAACGTTTTCATGTATCTTTTGGACAGTTGGATATTGTTTTTTTGTGAACTTCCTGTTCATGTCTTTTGCCCATTTTTCTTTGGGGTCATCTGTCTTTTCTCTTACTAAGTCATAGGAGTTACAGTGACCCTTGAACAATGCAGAGGTTAGGGATACCGACTCCCTGCACAACTGAAAATCTGTGCATAACTTTTGACTTCCCCAAGACTTACCTGCTAACAGTCTACTGTTGAGTAGAAACCTTACCAATGACATAAACAGTCAACTAACACATAGTGTGTAGGCTATAGGCATTATATACTGTATTCTCACAATAAAGCAAGCTAGAGAAAAGAAAATGTTATTAAGAAAATCATAAGAAAGAGAAAATACATTTACAGCACTGTACTGTATTTGTTGAAAAAAATCTGCATACAAGTGGATCCTTGCTGTTCAAACCTGTGTTGTACAAGGGTCAACTGTTTTTTTTATACTTTGGATAGAAGTTTATTTTGAATTTGCAAATATCTATTCATTCTCCTGGTCGTCTTTTCATTCGCTTCATGGCATGTTTTGATTACTGTCAAAAGATGTAGTTGTAGTCCAATTTATCAGTATTTCCCTTAGTTAGCTCTTATGTGAACTGTTTAAGAAAGAAATCTTTGCCTACCCCCAAGGTCATGAAGACGTTCTCCTGTTTTTCCCTCAGTGTTTCATTGTTTTACCTTTCACATTTACCTGTATAATCCATCTGGAATTAATTTTTGTGTATGGTGTGAGGTAGGGTTCAAGATGAAATTTTCTTTTCCACATGGCTATCCATATCCAATTGAACCATTACCAGTATTTGAAAACAACGTCCTTTCCCCTCTGTTTCCAGTGAGCCTTCATTATTAATTAGGTGATTATATATGTGTGAGTCCATTTCTGGACTCTATTTTGTTTCATTGGTCTATATATCTAACAATTAGGAAACTTTCATGTGGAAGAGAGTTTTGTGAAGGAGATACCCCCAAGGAATCCATTATTGGCAATGGCTGTGGGAGAGGTGGAAAGAAATCCAACCAGTTTCTGGAAGCAGCTGTGGCAAGGTCCTAGAGCCTTGGTGGTATGAATTACAGGGACTGTAGCTTCAGTGGTGTTAGTTGTAGGGTCTTCTCTGGAGCAGGCCAGGGGTGTAAAATGGGCATTGCCCTTGGCCACGTAGACTTGAAGCTTCATCCTCTGTTCCTTCCATAAAGCTGGATGCAAAGAATTTGAATCCTCTGTGTTTGCCTTCCCCTGAAACCAGTTTGCCCCCGTGTGCTCCTTCCCCTGTAAGCTGTGAAATACAAGGTCTCCTTGTAATACTTTTATACACTGCTTGCTGCAGTTTAATATATGAGACACTGCATCATAGTCTGGAGGTTCAAAATTACCTCGAAGTAATCATTTCCTAGAGGGCTGGTAGTAAACATTCTGTCACACAGCTATAGATTGTCGCCTGTCGCCATCAATCAGCCCCCAGGGAGATATTAGGGGAAATGATAGGGGAATGAATTGAGAACTGGTGCACATGGCTGCCAGGTCTCTGCAGAGGGAAACAGGCTTGGTGGCCCGTGGCAGGCTGCCTTTGTGGGGGGTAGGCTCTGTCTGCACCACAACCCGAGGTTGTGGCTGAGCCCTGGGTGGCCTGTTGGCATAACTCACCTCCAGGGTCATGGGATCCTTCAGCCTCATCCTGACCTCGGCCTTTTGACATCTTCTCTGCATCCTTCAGAACAGAGCCATCACCTGTGCTTGCAAAATTGTAACAATTGCTATATATGAAGACTCACTCTGCACTAGGGAGTCAGCTAACCCTTTTCACGCATGCTTTTATTCATCTTCAGAGTGACCTCAGGATGGAGTTAAGTTATATTAGCTCCATTTCACAGTTGAGAAAACTGAGGCTTGGAAACGTGGGGAACTCTGCAAAGTCATACCGCTGGTCGGTGGCAGAAGCAGGATTTGAACTTGGGTGTTCTGCCTCCAGAGGCCAAGCACTAAGTCGTTACATACTACCTCTGTTTAACATCCAGCTCTACACAGAGCCATTGGCTCACATTCTCCCTGCACTTGTACGCATGCTGTCCTTTGTACGGATGAAGAAATCAAGGCTTTCAGAAATGCAGCCACATACAAGATGAGCACGTAGATAATATTGCTGAGGTTCCACTCCAGGGTTCTCTGGCCACACACCTAGACCTTCCTCCCTGGGAAGGCAGGTAGAAGGCAGGTAAAACATCAACTGCCTGCAGAGTTTGCAGGACATGTGCAGGTTCATCCAGAGGACCTAATGTCTTGCTGAACTTTGGCCTATGTTCCTAACAGGATCAGATCAGGACTTGGAGACTGAAGCTTTTACAATCTGGATGACTCTTAAAAGAGAATTGTTAATAAAACTGAGGTAGGAGCCTACATATTTATTTAGCAGGTCCATTCAGGTGAGGGGTCCTGAACCTTACATCTCATGAACGTCACGGCCAAACCACTCTGGTCCCCAGTCTCTGTGGGATTCCACCTTGTTTGCTAAATCTCTAACGATCAGAGATCTAACAATTTCTTGCCTCAGTTGGTCCTGGGTCAGAATCTCTAGGATGGGGCCAAGGCATCAACCTTGTGCTTCTGGGGCAATAATGTTGTGGAAAAAATAATTCTCACATCTCAATGACTTACAATAAGAAACATGTATTTTTCTCAACTCTATGTCTACGGATGGGCTAACGTCTGGTCAGTTTCAGTTGGGTGTAACTCTAGGCTGTGCATCTGCTCTGTGTGTCTCATTCGGGGACCAGCAGCTCTCTGGGGGCGTGCCCTTATTATAATGGTGATGTTAAGAGTGCGGGAGATTGTGATGCCCCTTGAAGCCCAGCTTAGAACTCTAAGACCATCACTACCTCCTGCACGTCACTGGCCAAGGCAAGTTACATGACCAAACAACAGCGGGGCAAGGAAGGAGACTCCACGGTACAAGTCACACGGGCAAAGGGCATGGATGCATAATTCTATCAAGGAGGGATGTGGAGATGGAAACAGTAATATAATTTACCAAAGCTGAGAACCTCGGATCCTAGGAAAACACCTAACCATGTGCCTGGTTAGAGTAGGTGCTCAATAAACGTCATGTATTCTTCTAGAAATCGCACTCCCATGGATCCTCTGAGGCTGTTGCATGGGGGCCATTCTTCCCCCATGATGGGTTCCAGGGATGAGTTAACTTCCCACCCTGGCGTACATTCAGTCTCCAGGGAGACAGGGCTGCGCTGTAATGCACCAAAATGCTTTGAATTCCTAGGAAGAAAGATCCCAACTGGAGGCTGCAAGAACGATTATCGACTGCTTAAATATCCATTTGCCCATCCACCACTCACAAAGTGCTCTGTTTATTTGCACACTCTCTGTAATACAGCAGCGGAGGGAGAATTCATTAAGGCAAATTGTGAGGGTAGCTTTCAGAAAAGAATTCATCTCTCTGTTCCACGCACTGCATAGTTCCCTGTTTAATGAGAACTCTGCAAGTCCATTTTCCTTAAGGGTTTAATAAAAGTATAATTTAAAAAATTAAGACAGGTGGGGAAAGTGCCGAGGGAAGCTATTTCTCCCATTAAGGCACAGAGTAGACCTTCTCAATACGGCGAGATGGGTAGGGAGAGGAAAGACTCCGGGAGCTATCAAGAGTTCTTTAAGGTTACATAAAACTCTGGCCTGGGTTTATGTGGCTTAAGGATTCCTGTCGAACAGATAGGAATTAGATTTATTGGTTGAAAAATGGGACTCTTACTAGCTGGCAGTTTAATTAATGCTGATATAGGAGCCTGGCTTTCCCTTAGAATTTGAACTACAGAGCCCGGGGAAGGAGACATTTACATTGTTACAACTTTCTGAATAGTCTTGGTTGCATTGGGAGGGGAGAGGAGGATAGGGCGTTGGAGGGAGGAAGGAAGGGTCTTGGGGTGTTGGTCGCCAGTGTGTGATTCTCAGCTCCCTACGTGTGGCATATGGGGGACAGACTGATCACCGCAATTTGGTTTCCTTCTACCCTGCTGTTGCTCCCGGCTTCCTGAAGCGAGGTGGAACCTAAGATCTAATCATTTAATAATATATAACAACAATATGTAATTATATTACTATAATTGAAGAAGCTAAGAAGTAGTACTGCTCTCGTGTTTGATTGCTTCTTTTGGTTCATCTTCTCTGGGAAGCTAGTGCTGTTATCATCGTCCCCATTTTACAGACCAGGAAACCAAGGCTCAGTCAGACAGAAAAATGCAGAGCTGGGACTTGAACCCCTGGGTTCGTGTCTTAAACCCTGTGCTACCATTTTCTACATAACTGATAGGCCACTGGGGCTCAGAGAAGTGTGGTAAAACCCTCCAGGCTGAACAGCAAGTGAATACAGAGTGAGGACTAGGTCTCTTAGCCGGAAGCTTTCCCTACTACATCTCTCAAATTTAATACGGGGATTCTGACTCACTTTAATATTAATCTGTATAACACTCATTAAGAAATATAAATGTGCTCTCCTTCCTCATTTCGAAAGCAATAAGTGCTCTCACAGTGACGGGGAGGGGGGTTACCATGTCGCCTGCACTCCGCTGAGGGCTGCGTAGTCTTCATTTCATTGAGTCGTCACCATTACATACCAGGGGAAGGTATATAACTAGCTCCACTCTCAAGATATGGGATCTGAGGCTCTGAGAGGTGAAATGACTTGCCCAAGTTCACGCAGCAGGAAGCAATCCAAACAGGATTCGGACCCAAGTCTATCAGAAATTCCCAAGCCTTTGCACTGAACCCCAAAGCTAAATAGACAGGATCGCTGGGTCTTCCTCTTCTTTGCTTTGCCAATGTTCCAGGACGCCTTCACCCGTGGTAATTGAGAGGTGGTCGGTGCAATGCTGTCTGGCACACCTGGGAGTTATTTTTAGCAAGTTCCTGTATAAATCCTTCTCTGAAGGTAGAAAGGAGTCTGCTTTCCTTGGTGCATTCCCTGGTTGGTATATTTTTTTTTATGGTCTCCTTGGTGCGCTGTGTTGTAAATCAGGAAACCCTTGCTGAGATGGACAGGTCCCTGCGTCAGCAGCTTGGGGAACGCTCTCGTCTCTGCCTTTCTTGGCCTGCCATTCAGTAAGTGATCCTCGAGAGAACCAGATTCCTTTTCGACCAACAAAATGCCTTTGGTTCCCTTCTGTGTTCAATTCAGAAGTACTGGGAAAAGTTTTTTGTTTCCTTACCATGTTGTCAAAGACGTTGGAGAAATCAATGGAGAATCAATGGAGAAAGGTCAAGAATCAGATAATGCCCAGAGAATGGAGAGGATGAATCATGTTCACGTTATTGGAAATTCATGTTCACTCTGTCAAAGTCAGTAACTGGTTTCAAGTAAGTCAAGTTGCTTTCTACCTTAAACAAAGAAAGTAAGTGGGCAGGTTTTAATTTTTCAAGGACACTTGGAATTTGCAGAAGTTTCTTTTGCCTCACACAGACCTCTTCAGTCCACGTCTTCATCCATGCCAGACATCACTAATAGATCATGGCACTCTGGCCTGCTCAGACCAGTTGTGACCTTACAATCCTTCCCAGGAGAGGGTGTCAGGCAGCCTCCATCACTGGTCAAAATTGGATTAGAGGTGAAATCAATGTGCCAAGCCTGGCTGGATGCTCTTTTATGTCCTTTGTGAATTTAGGCATCCATGTCTTCCTAACAGACTGCCTCGGATCCAGGCCAAAATGGACTGAGTTCAGATGCTAACCAAGGCATCTGATAGAAAAAGAAATGATGCTCTAATTCTTAAATAATGAGAAATGAAGGTTTAGAGGAGAGATTTGTCAAAGATCACATGGCCAGCGAGTGGGGGAGGGGGTTAGTAGATTCGGGAGTCTGCTAGACCCAGGTTTGCGTCCTGCCGATACCGCTTCCTCATTGGTGGTGTCAGACCCCTGAGCCTGCAAGTTTCCTCATCTGTAAAATGGGAACAGAATGCTCCCCATTGAGCTGTGGTGAGGCTTAAAATGAGCTACGATATATAAAATGCCTATCTAGGAGGGTCCCTGGGAGGTAGAAGTATCTAATAAATGTTAGCCATTATTTTTTCGGTTTTCTTAAAAATATCTTATGCCCAGGGGCACCTGGGTGGCTCAGTTGGTGAAGTGCCCGACTCTTGGTTTCAGCTCAGGTCATGATCTCAGGTTGGTGAGATCGAGCCCTGCCTTGGGCTCCATGCTCAGCGAGGAGTTTGCTTGTCCCTCTTCCTCCCCCTCTGCCCCTCTCCTCGCGTGTTCTCTCTCTCTCTTTCTCTCTCTCTAAAATAGAATAAATAAATCTTTAAAAAAATGTATCTTATGCCCAGAATAACTTAATATGCATCATTACGAAATTGGACAACTCTGTGAAGTGAGTGCCACTATTCCCATCGTATATCATGAAACAGAGACTTGGAGAAATAAGATGGCTTTCCCAACATCATCCAGAGAGGAAACAGAAATGCCAGATACAGCAGAGAACAAGCACTCGCTTCCATAAAGTCGCACAGGGCATCCCTCTCTCCACGCCTTGTCTCACGACCATCCTTTTAAAATCCCAACCTCAGGGCGCCTGGATGGCTCAGTCGGTTAAGCATCTGCCTTCGGCTCAGGTCATGATCCCAGGATCCTGGGATCAAGCCCCATGTCGAGCTCTCCGCTCAGCAGGGAGCCCACTTCTCCTTCTGCCTGCCCTTCCCCCTGCTTGTACTCTCTCTCTCTCTGTCAAATAAATAAGTAAAATCTTTAAAAAAAAAAAAAGATCCCAACTTCTACCTGCATATCTGTTCCTGCTTTTTACCTTTGGCACATTATCTTGCTATATAATTTACTTATTTGTCATGCATATATTTTATTGTCTCCCTCACTCCTACTTGACTCCAAGCCCCCAGGGCAGGAAATTGTATTTATTTTGTTAGCTGCTATATTCACTGGTCTGAGCACAGTGCCTGACACACAGTAAGTGCTCAGTAAATATTTTGCAGAATAAATGCCTGGCTCAAAAGCTTCCTTTATATATCACACTGCTAATCCTAAACAATTCATAATCAGAGCTATCATTTGTTGAATGCCCCCCCAGTGTTCTAGGCTTCCTGAAGGCATCAAAAATATATTATTGCTGATTTTTACTGTAACCTTTCATGGAAAGGAGGACTATCCAGGCTTTGCAATTGAAGAGACTGACAGCAAGTTTGCTTGGACTTGGTGCCCATCAGGGGCAAGTGGGAGTCAGATCTCGGTCAGCTGGACCCCAAGACGGGTTCTCCTTCCCCAGCCAATGTACTGCAGGAGCGTGGTTCATTCACAGAGAGAAGGAATGTGCCTCGGTACATGTAAATGGTGCTCGCTTTCGGCAGCACATATACTAAAATTGGAACGGTACATGTAAATGTATCTACATATGTATAAAGCATGTGGATGTACAACTTTACTCGTATAACACAGACTGTAGCTGTTTTCAGGGATGCCATCACGGAGTGTCACAAATAGGTGGCTGAAAAAACAGAAATTTATTGTTGTACCTTTCTAGACGCTAGAAGTCTGGGACCAAGGTATCAGAGGGGTGGTTCCTTCTGAGGAAAATCTGTCCCGAGCCTGTCTCCTTTGGCTCATACATGGCGGTCTTCCCCCTGTGTCTCTTCACACCATCTTCTCTCTATCTTCTCTCTTGTCTTCAAATTTCCCCCTTTTTGTAAGGATACCAGTTAAATTGGACGAGGGGCCCACTCTACTCCAGTATGACCTCATCTTAACTAGTTACATCTGCAATGACCTTATCTCCAAATGAGGTCATACATTCTGAGATCGTAGGGATTAGGACTTCAACATATGAATCTGGGGAGAGGGCACAATTTAACCCATAATATGCATGTTATGAAACATACATAAAAATGAAATTTTAAAAGGTATAAGATAAATAGAAATATTCTAATGTTTTCTTCCGACACCTCCAGTGGATTGTTTTTTTAAAAAAACAGCTTTAGGGCACCTGGGTGGCTCAGTCGGTTGAGTGTCCAACTCTTGATTTCAGCTTGGGTCATGACCTCGGGTTTGTGGGATCGAGCCCTGCATCAGGCTCCACGTTCAGTGCAGAGTCTGCTTGAGATTCTCTCTCCCTCCCTCTCACTCTGTCCCTCCACTTGTGTGTGCACACTCGAAAGAAAGAAAGAAAGAAAGAAAGAAAGAAAGAAAGAAAGAAAGAAGGAAAGAAAGAAAGAAAGTCTTTTTAAAAAGAAAAACAAAAACAGCTTTATTGAGATATAATTTATACACCATGCAATTCACCCCTTTAAATGTGCAATTCAATGGTTTTTAGTACATTCACAGGGTGGTACAATTATCTCCACAATCAACTTGAGAACATTTTCACTGTCCCCAAAGGAAACCCCATACCGTTAGCAGTGACTCCCCATTTTTCCTCAACCCCCAGGCAACCGCTAATCTACTTCCTGTCCCTACAGATTTTCCTATTCTGGATATTTTATATAAATGGGATCATATAGTATGTGGTCTTTTGCGACTGGTTTCTTCCACTTAGCATCATGCTTTCAAGGTTCATCCCCACGGCATCTATGGATGAGTTCTTCACATATTCTGGGTACAAGTCCCTTACCAGATGGATGATTTCAAATATTTTTCTCCCAGCCTGTGGGCTGTCTTCTCCGCTTCTTGATGGCATCCTTCGGAGAAAAAAAAAGGCTTTAATTTTGATAAAGTCTAATTTATCTACCTTTTTCTTTTGACATTTCTGCTTTTGGTATAAGATCTAAGAGGGCTTTGCCTAATCTAAGGTCATGAAGATTTATTTATTCCTGTGGTTTCTTCTAATGGAGGATGAGCTGGGCCCTCTCCGAAGTGTGTTGTGTTATTTACCTGTCACTAGTGATGATGAGGAGGAGGAGGAATGCGGAGCTAAGGGTTTTCTGTTTACTACCTTATTTTATCCTCAAAACATCCCCCTAAGGTAAGAATTATCACCCTTGTTTTGTAGACAGAAATGTTGAGGCTCAGAGAGACATACCTGTAATAAGAGACAAAGCACATATTTAAACCCAAATATCTCTGACACCAAACACTGGCCACTTCCCAGCCCACCCACCCATGTCAGCTCCCGGGTGGGTTCAGAATTTTGACAATAAGCTGTTCTTACATTGCCATTTACATTGGCTGCTGAACTTCATAGTTCGTGAGGACAGTACTTGTAAGCGGACCCAGATCTGCCACATCACAAGAGCTAGTTAAGACTGATCTCTCCTATGGGCCTGGCTCTCTTCTGGTTATCAGGAATAACCTCATAACCTGGTGCTAACCATCTGGCTAGAATGAACACAAATTTTGCCATCAGACAAAACTGGATTCGACTCCAGCCCTTGCCATTCACACTCAGTCGTGGACAGGAACACACTACTGAACTTCCCTGGATCCATTCGCTCAACTGTGAGGTGGGGATAATAAAATTATCATGAAACAACCCAAAAAAGTTATAGTTTTTTTGTTGTTGTTTTTATCAAATAGAGAGATTGAGCATCGGAGAGGCAAAGCAACTTGACTAAGGTCACAAAGCTATTTAAGTGGTAGAGCTGGGATTTGAACCCATGTTCATTAGATTCTGGGGGTGTAATGTATATCTGCCATGTTACACGGTTCTCCACAGAGAGAAGTAGCTATAAAACTCACAGGGAATTTGTAAAAAAGATTATGAACCCAGTGAAGTCTTCACCCAACTGGTGAGCACCTTACACTGAGGCTGTGTGGAAACTGCCCTGTGACAAAAAAAAGGTCCAGACTTCCCTAATTCCCACCGGCTTCCTACAGAGCCAGTCTTCCCAAGTTCTCCTGCAACACAGGAATTTGGAGAGCCCTTGGAGAGATTCAATTTCTCTAATATCACCAGGCACAAGAATTTGGGAGACATGAAAGGTAGCGGTATTTATTTCATGAATAGATAACAGCAAGCTATTCAAAGGAAGCAGTGGTAGGAAGATGAAAAAGCTATTAATACAGTTGGAAGCTCATCTCTTTTGGAGTGGTCAGCGCAGCCGGGGAGGACAAAAACGAGAAAATATTGCAGTGGGCGCTCCTGACAACACAAATTATTCAGGAGATATTAAAGTGCATTGTTCACCATCGTAAACATTTTTTTTATGTTTATGAGATCTGTTCAAAGGCATCTTGATGGATGAAACCCAATAGCATTTTATGTGCACGTGCGCAAGCTGACATTTCTTTTGTTCTAGCATCCTTTGTAAATCATTTCTTTGAGCCAATATACTCAACGCTGGTTAGGCTGGGCCTACATAATGCAAAGTGAAGCCCATGCCCTTGTTCCTTGGGGGACTGTACTATTCTTGATGTTTGCTGTGCTGCAGATGGGGGTCTGGGAAGCAGGGAGCTGACGTGAGGCAGTCTGAAGGGGACAAAAGAAGTGCTGCAGTTCTGGGAGGAGAGAAACCAAGAGGACCATGGGGAGGAGAAGGATGTAGCAGGATTTCCCAGGGTGTGATGGGAACTGTATGTCCCCCTCCCCCCCAAGAGGGGCCCCAGGGAGCAGGATTTGGAGAATCCTTGCGTGCTTCTGACCGCCATGGAGGTTCACAGTATAAGGGATCCTGTTCAAGGCTGCGTGGTTCTTGAGGGCAGGCCACAGACCCCCCAACATGGCTTGCTTCCGCTCACTTCCCAGTCCTTAACCATAGCACGACACCTGCAAAATTCGGGTGCCTTAGAGAAAGCTTTCAGAAATACAACTCAGAAGTGATAAAACTGAGCAAAGCCGTTAAATACCGTAACTAAGCCATGATATCACCTATACATGATTGATAGCTTAATTACCTTAAATTAAATGAGTTGCAATTTAGTTAATAATTGGCCAAATTAGACAACTTACTGGTTTGATCAAAGTTGTTTTTTTTTCTCCCCCCCCCCCCACTTGAATTGGCTTATTATTTGATTTAAGACTCATGCACACAACCAACTTAACCCTAAGGGACGAATTGAGTTTTGAATCCATGACCCGGTTTTGTAGACTGATGAAGAAGGCCAGCTGGGAAGTCAGATGCCCCAGAGTTACATCCTGGCACCCTCACTTTCTGGGACTTTAGGAAAGTCACTGACCCTCTCTATTTAAGTTTTTGTTTTCTCCTCTACAGAAGAGGAACTGTAATGCTTGAACCTATTGTATTGGTTTGTACAGATGAGTTGACGTAATGCAGGTGAAAGGTTAGCACGGGCTGGTGCATAGTGAGTTCCTACTAAGTGTTGCTTACTACGTTGTCATCACCATACCATCATCATCATCAGAAGGAAGAAGAGGAGTTCACAGGTGAACCACAAATCTGCCAGGCTCGGGGATGCCAGCCTAAAGGAAGCTGGACTCTTTGTGATATCAACAGAAGGAACGTACCCACTAGAGATACATGATTATCTTGCTGGGGTGGCTGTATGCTGACCACTGACCCAACTATGTCCCCAAGCTCACTGTACTTGGTTGTTGGGTTTGTTTAGGACATGATCTGTAGTTTGCGGAGTGCAGCGGCTGAGGGATGACAGGGTGGCATGCACCCTTCCAGGCACCACGTCACTAGCAAGGTGTTCACACCGAGGGATCCAAGGCCCTGAAGCTTCCCTATGCTGATGCGACCCATAGTCACACCAGCGCTCATCCTTGAGACCAAAATGGTGATTGGGACGTTGGACATTGGCTCCGGATGCCCAAGCCCTTTATGATGCTCTTAGCTTCACGTGTTACTCTGATCCCTATTCTGTTTCCCTTCTTAAGGCAAAGTGAATCTCACGCCTGGTGAGCCTACCACGCGTCTTATGGATTTCAGTGACAAGCTGAATCTGAAAGGCACTGCAGTGGTTAAAAAATATCTGGACTTTGTTTGGCATTGCCACTTATTCACTGGGGAGCTTTAGGCAAGTAACTGAACCTCACTGAGCCTCAGGTTCCTCTCCTACAGAATGGGGACCAAGTCACACACTACAGAGAGTTGTAACTCATTAAATGAGATAACATGTGCCACTTGCCTAGAACAGTGCCTGGTCCCAAACTGAATGATGATTATGTAAAATGCCCAGTATAATGCCCTATGCTGAGTCTAGGCAAGGGGATTTTCCACAGACTCCTGCCCATCAGGGAATATCCCCACTGGAGCATACTCTGGGTCAGGAACTAAATCCCCAGGTAGTTATAAAGTTGGTCCCTGCTCCCTATTTAGCTTTCTCTCTAGACTCTCACTCGGGAGTTTCAGTCTGCAAACAGAGCATGTCATGAGGCCAGAGAATGTCTAATTCAGGTCTAATTCCCTTCCCTATTGTTCAGCAAAATGTCGTAAATACTGCCATGATTTTTGGTTAAATGTAGGACACTCATTAGAGAGTTGGAGACAAAACCTGGACGGGTCTGATGATGTCATATGGTGATGGCTAGGCTGAGTGTGGATTCTCTCCTTTGTGCAGCAGGGAGCCAGGGGAGTGTGGTCGCGGGGAAATCGGAGCTCTTCCTTTGTACCCAAACAAACAAAACGAACAAAAACCTGCTAAATCCTCACCTTGACCCTCTGAGTTTAGAATTCGTGTGCCAGACAGACTGAAGGACAGGACGATTGCAGTATATTGAGACTTGATACAGGTCAATTCAGGGAGCACAACGAAAATGGAATTGACAAGCTTCCAGCACAGAGCACGTCTTTTGTCAATTTTACTGGCCAGCCCAAACACCTCCTTAGTTCAGTAAAATGTTCAGCCAAATCAATCTAATCCCTTATGTCCCAACAGCCAAAGTAGTCACAGCTGGTACAAGAAGAGGCTTATCAGGTTTAAAGGGGATGGCGTGATTCCTCTGTAGCTGGGTGGTGATGTCCCCTGAGAGGACATGCTAAGATGTGTCTGTGGCTGGCGCTTCACCCAACATAATGCATGAAGTGGCTGACTTGGGGCACTTTTCTCCTAGCTGGAGGCTGTGCTCTCCTGACTCCAAATCTCTTCCATGAAAACCTCCTCTGGGACTATTCTGAGACTTCTGGTCGGCCACTAACTGTGTTATTTCTCGACCACGATTCCAGCTCTACATGCCACCACTGTTCTCCCACTTGAATTAGAAGTTGACTTGGTGTCACCCAAGCAGCCTTTCCGGTCTCTTCCGGTTGATCACCAAGCTTGCCAGAACGAATTCCCCCAAGAGTTGTCACATCCCTGCTGTCTCAGCGGGCCATCGCCCCCCAGAGCACCACTGCGTTCACACTAGGTCTGCAATGGTGTCTTGCCTGGTGTCCCTGCCCCCGGTCTTGCCTCTCCATCCTGTTCTCCACACTGCAGCCAGAATGCTCTTTTCAAGAGTCAAATCTGATAACCTCATTCTCTGGCTTCCAGACCCAAACCCTATGTCCCGGCATTTGGTGCCGGTCACAACCTGGCCTCTCCCCGAGCAACCCGTTCTTAGGCTGCTAGTCCTTGCTCGCCCCTACCACGTCACACCTCCATGCAAAGCTCCAGGCTCTCTCAGGCTCTTCTGGGGAATGGAGTCCTCAGCCTGACACCGCAAAGCCCTAGTAGGTGACCCCATTTCTCCTGCCTCCCATCCCCTCCTTCAGGCCCTGTCAGCACGTGGGATTGGGACGAGAGGGCCATATTTCCCTGGGAGGTACCTCAAGGGAGGGCCCTACCTGCGGTTCCCGCCAAGATTGATGAACTTTGCAATGATGAGGTTTCTGGGGGCATTTATTGACGTATAAATCAAAATCCAATTTATGTGAAGGAAAATCCCAGCTGGCTTACATGGCAAGATTATGAAACAGTTTTTGCCTGTGCGCAGCCTCTCATATGATGCAAAATGACTTTACCCTCCACAAAGGAAACTCGGCTCTTCAACTCCTTCCGGCATTTTCCTGGGGTGACCCTGGCCCTGGGTTCAGTTTGAACACTTCCAATATATATGGCATTCTGAGGTTGCCAACTTATGACCCTGGTCTAACTGAGGAGGGGAATGGAAGTGCAATTTATTGAGTGCCTACTGTGTACCAAGCACATCCCTACAATATCCTATTTTAAGCCTCATGACGTCATCAGGGTACTTGATGTCATATTGATGGACTTACTCTCCACCACGAGACTGTCTTTCCATTCCTTTCCTGAAAGAATGTGTCTGTTATGTAGTCTGCCTAATGAATTACCATGCACTTAACAGCTCACAGCTACTCATATTTATCACCTCACCATTTCTCTGGGTCAAGAGTCTGGACACAGCTTAACTGAGGCCTTTGTTCGGGATCTTACAAGATTGCAGTTACAGTGTTGACCAGAGCTGTGGTCTCATCTGGGGCACAACCAGGGAAGGATCTGCTTCTGAGCTCATTTGGCTGTTGGCAGTGGCCCTTCACTAGTGGGCTATAGGACCAAGGACCTCAGTTTCTGGTTGCCTTTAGGCTGGAGACCACCTTCACTTCCTTGACACACAAGCCTTCCAAACATAGCCACTTACTTCTTCCAAGCCAGCAAGAGAGAGTCTTAAGCAAGACAGATGTTACTAGTCTTATGTAGCTTACATAAGTGCCACCGTTTCACTATCTTCATTTTTTTCTAAGATTTTATTTATTTATTTGTCAGAGAGAGAGAGGGAGAGAGAGCACAAGCAGGAGGAGTGGCAGGCAGAGGGAGAAGCAGGCTCCCCACCAATCAGGGAGCCCAACCCACGGGGCTCGATCCCAGGACCCTGGGATCATGACCTGAGCCAAAGGCAGACGCTTAACCGACTGAGCCACCCAGGCGACCCCATTCTGCTATCTTCGTGGCAGTGACTGGTTAGAAGCCAGACACAGGTCCTGCCCACACTCAAGGGGAGGGGCCACACAAAGCGTGACTATCAGGAGGTGGGGTTCATGGGGGCCACCTCAAAGCCTGTCTGCCCCTGAAGGGTTAAGATGCTCAAGATCACTCAGCTAGTTGTTTGTGGAGTTGGGATCTGACCTCAGAGGCCACACTCTGACTATTATGCTGTCCCATCATCCGATTCCACAGTCCGTGAAATTCAAAGCAAAGCTTTTTCCTGGGAGATTTATCCTGACACTGAATCTGGGTCATTTGTTCATCTCTGGAGCTTCTGTGGGTCATTAGTACCCAAATCATTAAAACTGGAATAGAAGGAGGCAATTCTTCAAAGGACAACTGAGGTATGGGGACTTGAAAAGGGGAGGAGGTCCTAGTGTGCCCACTCCTGCGGGACATCTGTCTGACACATGTCTCCACAGGCTGTTCTCTCACAGAGAACACGTTTTCTCAGATGGAGCCCAAGTGATCCACTGTGGCCTTTGGGAGAAACTCACGTGGCCGCTCAGGGGTAAATGTCACCTCAGGTCTCTCTCTGTGTGGTCACCTTTCACAAAAGAGGGCTTTGCCATCTGCCTTATTGAATAGAATATTGCCACTGTGTTTTTATTTTTCCACCAACACTCGCAGCCTCCAATTTGATGTTTGGAGTTCTTCCAATTCTTCAGTTCTGAACCAGACTTGTATTAACTCCTACATGGCTGTCATGTGCAGTTGTATGGGTTGTGCACTGCATAAGGGATACCTGGCTAAGAGGGTGAGTGGATCATATACAAAGTCCACATACTGAGCTCGCTTTTCCAAGGGCAATGAACATAGTAAATATCCCTTTCCCTTTTAGTAACAACAGTCCAGTTTTGTTTTGTTTTAGGAGCCTCCTCCCTTTACTCTTCAGCCTTCATACTGCTCATTAAAGCCAGGGAAGGTTTGTTTCTGCCTGAGGGAAGAGGCACCTTTTTCCAGTTCACATACCCATCTGGGCTTGCAGTAGCCTTGATGACTATTTTCAGGATAGAGAACCTTCTGCTGGACTGGGGTCATGACATAATCTGCCCAAGTTGACTTTGACAGCAAGCAGCTCAAAGTGGTTTTTTTTTTTTTTTTTAAGATTTTATTTATTTATTTATTTGAGAGAGAGAGAGAGTGTGTGTGTGTGGTGTGTGTGTGTGTGTGCAAGCAGGGGGAGGGGCAGAGGGAAAGAGAGAATCCCAAGCAGGCTCCATGCTGAGTGCGGAGTGGGACCTGGGGCTCAATCCCATCACCCTGAGATCATGACCTGAGCTGAAATCAAGAGTCAGATGTTCCACCCACTGAGCCACCCAGGCAGCCCCTCACAGTTTTTAAAACCAACTGGGACGGCTGCCCAATCACGGTGGAAATTCCACTTTCAGCATGCTCCCCCTAAACTCCCAAGTCCATACGTGGCATCATTTGCTAGAAGGATGAACAGCTTCGGCTGTCATGTGCCTTTAAATAAACCTTAAAAGCGACAGCCAGGGTTGGGTTCAATGCTGATTTTCAGTCATAAATGCTGTGCTAGGGCGGTGAGTATTGAAAATCCACATTAAAAAATATGCAATCAACACCAGCTGTGGTGCAATTAAGCTCAACTGATCACAGGTGTTCATACAGATTCCATGCACACACGCTTTCTTTAAAATGCAGAGTTTGAAAAATACAAGATGAGGTCCATGGACCATTAGCACCAGAATCCCCCGAAATCCTTCATAAAAATGTAGACTGTCTATCCTCCCTCTAGCCCCATGCATCCAAGCATGTGCAGAGCAGGAGCCCAAGAATCTGACTTCTAGCAAGAACCCAAGGCTGTTTCCATGCACAGTGCCATTGAAGACCACTCGTATGCAGGAGGGGCAGCATTCTAAAGGCTCCTGGGAGACTGAGAGATGCTCCTCTGGTGAAGTGTCCATATTTTTTTTTCAAGATTTTATTTATTTATAAATAAATAAACACAGAGAGAGAAACAGCTAGAGAGGGAACACAAGCAGGGGGAGTGGGAGAGGCAGAAGCAGGCTCCTGGCTGAGCGGGGAGCCTGATGCGGGGCTCGATCCCCGGACCCCGGGATCATGACCTGAGCCGAAAGCAGATGCTTAACGACTGAGCCACCCAGGTGCCCCATGTCCGTATTTTTTTTTTAAACAAAGTCCGGGTAATTCTCATGTGCAACCACATGTGATCTGTGATGAATGCGGAGGTGGACTTCAATCTGTTACGGTCACAAACCAATCTACCAAATGAGCTTCTCCAGGGCAGATACCATGTCTGATGCATGTCATTTCTCCAATGCTCACGAAACGTTGAATCCAAGAATGAATCAGTGATTTAAGTAATGAAGTGGCAGCCAGTGCTTATTTGTTCAAGTAGACCAGGTGCTAGATTCAAGATGTCTACAAACTCTCCATCATGCCTCCCTGGACAGGTGGGCTCTCGTCCTCTTCCTCTTGAGTCTGGACTTGTCCCGAGACTTGCTTGACTAATAGGATATGGGGGAAGGGATGCTGTGTGGTTTCTGATGCCGGGTAATGAGAAGCTCGTACTTTCTGTCTGGCTCTCTTGGAATGCTTACTCTTCGACCAATAACTGCTGTGCTCTCAGCTGACTTCCAGTACCTTCTCCAGCTACGTTGGACAGTCCAGCTTCCCTGAGCCTGCACATGAGTGCAGCCCCCCAGTGACTGGCTGATACCAGGTGAAGCAGAGGAGCTGGCCAGGTAACCTACAGGGTAGTGAGAGATAATACAGTGTTTTCAGCCACTACACTCGGGGGTGATTATTACGCATCACTAGACCACAAGCAGACCACCAGGATATTAGGACTCTGAAATCTCTAGATAATGAGAGAGTTTCTTGCAGTCATCGGTTGCGAGCTGCCCTTGGAGGGAGGTGAGGAGGTATTTATTCCTGGTACTTCCTGTCCCGCAATGAGACAGAGCAGGCTCCATGGGCAGAGGGACACTTGACACAAAGAACCCGATCAGCAGATGGTTGGAAAGCAGCCGGGTACACAGAAGTGGTAGGTGGTGACAGAGTCTGGGGTGCAGGGGACACCCCGGCATCTACTCTCCTGTCTCAGAAAGCAGCTACTCAATTCTGGATAACTGTAGTCATGAAAGAATATGGCTACAGAGTTAACAGTTCTTGTGGCCTTCCAGGAAAAATCAGAAGGCTGCATCTTTATGTAGATTTCATGATTTTTTAAAGTTGGCAAGTAACTCAGATTAAAAAACAAATTCTGGGGGTGCCTGGGTGGCTCAGTCCATTAAGCGTCTGCCTTTGGCTCAGGTCATGATCCCAGGGTCCTGGGATCGAGTCTCGCATCAGGCTCCCTGCTCAGTGGGGAGCCTGCTTCTCCCTCTTCCTCTCCCCCTGCTTGTGCTCTCTTGCTCTCTCTCAAATAAATAAATAAAATTTAAAAAAAAATTCTATGGAGCCAAATCATGCAGGCCAAACAAAAACATGCGTGTAGGCAGATGTTGTCTTGATCAGCACAAGACGGAGCAGAGAGGGCACTGAGCCCCATGTAATGTTTCTTAGAATGGGAAGATGTGGCAAGACAGCAGGAGGTGGGTCATGAACTTGACCTTAAGTGACAGATTTACATGGGGGTAGCTTTCAGGAAAGGGAAACCACAAAGGTGAAGGCCTAGGAGCTGACAGTTTGTAGGATGCGGGAGAAGTGACTAGTTTTATAGTAAAGCCTAGTTAATGTGAGGGAAAACAACATTAATCTTACACTAGAAACAAATAGAGCATGAGGCTAATTGGCCACATTAAGTGCATATATAATTTCCACTTCTTCACTCTTGGTAAGAAATGTGCACTGAAGATTCTAATCTCAGAAAGAAGGGGGCAAAAAACAAAACAAAACAAATCTATGTTTATTGACCGGGATCCTGTTTACTCTTGTGTGACTGGGCTAATCATTTAAATGTGATGCTTTATCTTGATCTGTACCGTAAGTAAGCAAAATATGTTACAAGGTGCCATTGTTTTGAATTTCCCATATCCTACCTTTCATAGCAGGGGATCAAGTAAAGACTAGATAGCCTACACTCAAGCAAAATGATTTCCCTTAACCTAGTCCACTGGCTGAGTGACCTCAGGCAAGTTAATTAACCTCTCTGTGCTTCTGCATTTTCATCTGAAAACCGGAGATGGTGTTAGAACCTACTTGATCCCAGGGCTGAAAGGAGTTCGGTGAGAAAAGACTTATAAAGTCCTTAGCCCAGTGCCTGGTACAAGCCCTTAATACACACCAACACTCACTTAGCAAATCTCAACCTTGATGACTGAAGTCTAATGAGAACCAACGATTCATGGATTTGGTCTATGTGTGTGCCAGATTCAGATGTTAGTTACTGCTCCTCTTTACTTGTGATCCACTACCCAGAAGATCGTGTCACTTGCAAGTGGTGAACCGGCTTTTGTAGTTCTCTCTATAAGCTTGCCCTCAAATCGGATTCATTCTCAGAGGGACTGCTCAACCCATTCAACCAACCACTTACTGTAAGTCGGGTCTGTACTAGGCACAGAGATGAAAGAACTAGCCCCCGCCTCACAGAGCTCACAGTCTAGTGGTGGGAACAAGAGGAGGAAAAAAATGGGCATTGACATCTCAGTGAGATCCCAAGTACACAGGAAGCTGAAGGGCCACAGAGGAGATGTTTCCATCCTGCCCAGCCTGGGGATCAGGAAAGGAAACTGACATCTAATGTAAGTCCTGAAAAGAAGAAAGGGAACAGCCAGGAAACGGAACAGGGAATGGGAAGACTGTCTCGGCTCAAAAATATCCCAGGTCTGGAGAACTACAAATAGTTCAGCCTTGCAGGAAAGGTATGTGTTTTGGTGACAAAACAGGGAGAAGAGAGGGAGGAAAGTCATCAGGGGCACACACAGACTAAGAAACGCTGTTGGGGTGATGGGGAGCCATTGAAGGCTAGAAGGGGAGGGTGACCAGAATGGTGTTTTGCAAAGATTGAACTTGCTGCTCTGCAGAGAATGAGTTGGAGGTTATGAGATTAGGTAAGAGACTAGTTTAAGCAGCCGACACGGTCATTCAAGTCTAAATGAGGGTGGTGGCAAGAAGGAAATAGATCAAGATATATTTAAGGGACATTAGCAATAGGACATGGAGGCCCAGTAGAGAGGAGGAGGTGAGATGTCAGGACTGACTCCAGGTTTAGGAACCAGGCAGATGGTGGAGCCATCTTGTGGGACTGGGCATGTGTGGGGTAGAGATGTTTAACTATTAGTTGGCTCTTCTTAACCAGGCCACACACCTCTTTAGATTAAATTCAAAAAGCTCAATTGGTCTTACCAGCCATTCTTACCAAAGCTTGAATCAGGGTAATTATTATTCCAGAGAGGCAAGTTGCACACATTCTCATGAGAGCATCCTCTTAAAAATGCCCAATTTTATGCATGGTCTTCAAACTCAACCCAACAAGATTTATTCATCACCTGCCCTGGGTCACTTGTGGTGCCTGTTTGGTTCCTCCCCTTATAGGACTTACATTCTGTTTCAGAGTTCTAGTATCTTCTAAAGTGCTAAATCCTCCTGTCCTCTATTAGTGCTTGAACAAGATTAGGAGTGTATCAGTTAGCTATTGCTGTATAACAAAAATGCACTCAAAACTCTTTGGCTTAAAATTGCAACCATTTATTTAGCTTGAAATTCTGCCACTGGCAACTTAGGCTGGGCTCAGCTGGGTGGTCCTTCTCATCTCAGCTAAACACATTCTTACATCTGTGTTCAGACACAAGTTGGGTAGACAGATTTACTGACCCTGGCTGGACTCTTGCATGCTTGAGGACTTAGCGGGGGTTACTACTCTGGATTGAGTCTGACTCCCATGCTCTCATCCTCCCACAGGCTACCCCATGCCATTCATGGGACAGCCAGGAAGATTCTCCAGGGAGAACGGAAGTGGGCACAGTTTCTTGAGGCTCAGGCTCGGAATTGGCCTAATAACACCTCCACTGGTGTTCTGTTGGCCAAAGCAAGTCACAAGGTCCAGGTGGATTCTGGAAGTGGGGGATAGGCCCCGCCCCTTGGTGGGACCTGCCGCAGAATCTCATTGCAAAGGGCAAGGGCAAGGGGAGACGAAGATTTGAGGTAATTTGGTAATCTACTCCAAGGACTCAAGCGCTTCTAATTCTTCCGTGGTATAAATGTAACCACAAAAGAGAGCTCTAATCAGCAGATGATGGCAACAGTCACATTTCTTATCTCTTCCAGCCAAACAGGAGACTTACGGAGACCTGCCCTTTTCCAAGAGGGGATTCACTCTGTCCCTTCTGGCTGCTGGGTCAGTCCATTTTTTTCCATTTTAATTTTCTGATTGTGGACATTCTGTTATTTTCATCCCCCAGGAAAACAGCCTGGGATCCTCTGCACAGATGTCACAGAGATGAAATGTCAGCAGAGTTCACTGTGACCCTGGAGGCGGGTGCCCCCCTCCTCACTGTCCATCTCCTTCTCACGGTCGCCTTTGGCAGGGCTGGTCTGCACTATTAATAAACGTTCTCCTCAGCATTTTCTCTTGAGGAAATAGTATCAGATAGTCTTCATCTATCTCCCCAGCCCTAGTCCTGCCTGGCTGGAGAGAAGGTCTCCTGACATGAAGATAAGAAATCCCAGACACCGCTGCCATGTAGGGGAAGCTCGAGGGTCCATTTTCCTTATGAAAGGTCAAATTGCTTCTTTTTGCGGTGTTGGAAAAGAAAAGAGCCAACATAATGTGCTTTCTAAATGCCAGTGATCTTGACGTCCCTGATAAGGAGAAGTCAATGAAGGAAGAGAATGGCTCAGGAGGAGAGCTGACTTCTAAGTGCCAGTGGGAGATGTGAAGCATTTTTAATCACTCATGTTAAAGGCTGTGTTTAATTCAATCCTGGGTTAGGGTAATGCAATTATTGCAGCTTAAGGAAAATTCCTACCTTGTTGCATTGAATAGAAGCAATAGTAAGTTTCCCTCAAGAGGCTTGGGAGCCGAGACAGGCCAGTCACAAACTAACCCTACCACCTTTTCATTAATTATTCTTTTATTCTTTCTTTGCGTGTGTCTTGAGTAGCCACTATGTGCCAGGAACTGTGCTGGGCATAAGGGATGCAGGAGAGGTAAACAGCATTCTGCTCTTGAGGAACTCACAGCTTAATTGGAGAGCAGGACAGATCACCAGATGACAGCTACAAAGAGTGAAGGAAGTGCAGGGTGTTACAGAAACATTTCCATGGGAGGATCTAAGGAACATCATTCCCTGAAGTTCTTCCCTCAAGCAGTAGATGCTCCAGGAAGTTGTGAGTCAGTCCTAGCATATTCACCACTATATCATTGGTCCCTGGCCCTTAGCAGGGTTCATTCCTCTTTGTTGGTCAACTTGGTGGTGTGAATCCAACACTCTTGCTCCATGGGGCCATCAGTCCTTCCCCAGACAGTCCATGGATTCTTACACCTGTGTGCCTTGGCAAATACCATCTGGAATCTTATTCTCATCCTTAAGCACCTGGAAAACTCCTATGTACCTTTCAAGACTCAGACCAAATCCCTTCTCTTCTGCAAAGTTTTTTTCAAATCTACTGAGTAGGTCCTATCCTCTCTACACAATGCCTCTAAGCACCTTGTTTATATGTTCAGTTTGGTCCTTATCTCAAAGGACTATTTTATTGTACTCATTTATCTTTTATATGTTTCTGTTTCTTTCACCAGGTCAGGGGCTTCTCTGGAGCAGGATCTGGATGTTAAAACCCTCTCTATCATCTGTGTGCAGCCCACAAAAGCAGCTCAACAAATGTCCTCTGTCTGGATTAGAGACTATGTGTTATGATTGGGACCACAGAACAGTGGACACCATCAAGATAGTTGCATTTTCTAATTCATGGGGATGATGGGATAGATTATGAGACCCAGTGAAGACTGAGAAGAAGGGCATCATTCTATCTTCCTCTCTGCTGTGGGGACAGCATCACCTGCCTTGTCTAACCTTAGGGAGACCGGGCAGGCCAGGCTTCATGTCTTGGTGCCATGGCCCACATCCAGGAGCAGATGAAGTATTGTTCTCTGAAGACAGTGTGGGGATCCTTGACCCAAACACACCAGGTCTCCATGCCCTAGCTGGGCACAGTGGTAGATGTGTGCTTTATGGGCATAGTTCTCACCATGCACATTAGAAAAGCCTATGAACCCTACCTTCAAAATATTTCCAGAATCCTACCACTTCTTACCACCTTTGCTGATACTACCCTGTTCCACCACTTCTTGCCTAGAGGATTATAATAGCCCCATAAATGATTCTCTGCCTATGTCTATGCTCCAACATCCACTTTTTTCCCTTCCAATCTAATTTAGACCCATAAGTCAGAATGATCGTATGAAAATGTAATTCAGATCACATCCCTCCTCTGTCAAAACCTTCCTATGCTTTCCATCTCACTCAAAGGAAAAAGTGAAGTCTTTATGATGGCTCTCAAGGCCCTATAGGATTGACCTTCTCCTCACCTCCTGACTCATCTCTAACCTTCCCTTCCCTCTTTCACTGTGTTCTAACCACATGGCCTTTGTGTTCTTCTTTCATTATGCCAAACATTTTCCTGCCTCAGGGCCTTTGCACTTACTATTCCCTCTGCAAGGATAAACATCCCTAAACCAACATGGCTCATTTCCTCACCTCCTCAGGTCTTTACTCAAATATCATCTTATCAAAAAAGGCTTCCCCAGTCACCCTATGTAAAATAGAATACACCACAACCCCAGGAATTTCCTGTCCTCTCATTCTGCCTGATTTTTCTCCTTAACACTTGTTACCACAGACACATATTTTTAAATGTGTTCTTGTCTGTCTCCTTCTGCTAGGTGTCAGGTTTATAAGAAAGCAGCTTGGGCTGTGTCTGTCTACTATTGTATCTCTAGCCCCTGACATAGCACCTGGAATGCGGCAGGCACTCATTTCATTTGATAAATGAAAAATATGCATGAACTCTCAAACAGCTCTGTGAAGGAGATATTTGGGGTTATTATCCCATTTCTTTTTTTTTTAAGATTTTTATTTATTTATTTGAGAGAGAGAATGAGAGACAGAGAGCACGAGAGGGAAGAGGGTCAGAGGGAGAAGCAGACCCCCCCGCTGAGCAGGGAGCCCGATGTGGGACTCGATCCCGGGACTCCAGGATCATGACCTGAGCCGAAGGCAGTTGCTTAACCAACTGAGCCACCCAGGCGCCCTATTATCCCATTTCTTAGATCAGACAGTGGAAGCCCTGAGCAGGGAGAGACTTGTTGAGGCTACTGGGCTGCTGGGATACTAGAAAATAGTCTTGAAAGGCGGCTGAAGCAAACAGAGGTATTTACAGGGAGCACTGCACCCCTCATAGAGGCCAGGGCCTCCAGAAGGACTGGAAGAGGGAAATGGAAGCTATCAGGACCTGCAGGGTAGGGCTGTCACTAGGGTGTGCTGGTCCCAGGGCAAATGTTTTCTGTAGATCTCCTGTCTCTAGAAACACTGTGAGTCAATCCAAATCAGCATGTTGGCAAATAAATAAATAGAAATAAATAAATCAGCATGTTGGCATATTTTTGTGGACCATTTGCATGAAGTGCCATTAAAGAAATATCATACTGGCTAGTGTGAACCATTAGCTCATGAAGCTCCAGGGCCATGGACAACCACAATCTTTGGGGCATCTGGTCAACCCCATACATGTGGTGAAGGATCCCTTCAGGAGAGGAGCAGACTGGAGCTTCTATGGGTGCTGGTCTGAGTTTAAGGTGCCCTACCTGGATGGTGCAACCAGCCCCAGCAGGTCTCAGGCTCTAGAGAGGGGCCTTAGAAGGTTTCCAGGAAAGCATGAAGGCATTCCAAAGTGTAAGCTCTCCTGAGTTGTGGGGCCCTGCTAGTCCGAGTCTAAGGGAAGTCTCTCCATTTCCCTGTCTCTATCTTGGCCACATGCTTCCTGGGCCCAGCTCTGGCCTCTATTTCATTGTTCTCTCTCTGTCTGCAGACTGGCTTCCCAGAAGAAGACATCCCTTCTCTCCACTGCAGCCACGGCTGCCCAGGTCACACCATTGCCAAAGTACAGCACAGACTGACTAGCAGCTCTCAGTCCTAATTCCAGCCTTCTGGAAGAACAGCCTTTTCAGCTCATCTATCAGGTGTACATGCCTGGTCCAATCAGCAGGGGCAGGAGGAGGGGTGAGGGGAGCAGGATAATGGCACAAACCTGGCTATAGTTCTCAGAGCACAGGGAAGATAGGTGGGGCAAGTGGCCTCCAAGTGTTTACTACAGCTTGTGAGGAAAAGCACCCTGATATTTCAACCTGGATATTCCAACCTCCAAAGCCTATAATCTAGAACAGCAATGGTGCAACCGAACACCACCCTTCTTAGACCCACCTGAGGGGCTGACGGGGCCACAGGAACCTGGCAACAGCAGCGAGACTTTATGAAGTAAGACCCACACACTGGATTTCAAATCTTTTCAGCTTATTCCTCATGAATTGGGAGGCAGGCTTAGAGAAAGTGACAGCATCCTGTCTGCAGACAAGCTGACATGAACAGCAGGCCACCCTCTGAATGCCCAGGTGCTGCGTGCATGCGCAATCACCTTCATAAAAACCGGCAAATTACACCAGAATGGAAGCAGGTTAATTGGTTTATTTGATCCCTGGGGCCTATTCAGGGCACCTTCTTACAGCCTGTAACTGGGCAGGACTGGGGATGGCTTGGAACTGAGCATCCAGATGCTGTCATTAGCCCAGACTCCCACCTCAGCAGTTCTGCCTCAGTCTCTATGGGCCACTTGATGCTCGGCCAGGATGTGCTGATGCAGCACAGCAGGAGTCCTAGGGTCAACCGGGGAGTGGCTGAGCGAGCTGGTGGAGAAGGGATGAACTGGGGGGAGGCAAGAGCAGATTTTAATAGTCCAAAGGGCTGTCTTATGGAAGAGGGTGATGGCCACAAGCGAGCAGACTGAGTCTGGCTTAAGAAATGTTTTCCAAAAAACGGAGCTTCCAACACCAATGTGATTAGGCTATGTTACAAAGTAGCGAGCTCCCCGACACTTCTAAGTATGACATCAGAATGGAACAGGATCGGTAATTCTAGTTGTCCTACAACTGTGAAAAATACCCAATTTGTTCATCGGTATAGAAGATTAAAGAGCCACAGCAACAAAACAAACATGAGTGCATTGGAATAGACTCTCCAAGGGTCCGGCTTAGTTCCTGTCACTACTAGCAGACTGTAGCCTGTCATAGCCTTTTTCTTTCACCCTTCCTTTTTTAGCTTCTCTGCCCTCTTTCAAAATCTGATTAAGATGTCCTGGGTCAGTTTGGATGAGGCCCCCAGGATCCCAATGCGAGGGGAAAAAATATTTGTGCACAATGGTTGGTTAGGACCACGGACAGCAACAAAGCATTGATGCCTCCCTTGGCTACTAGGATTAGACTCCAACATCAGGCTACACCCATTAATGGCCCTAGGTTGTCAGGGAGCCATATTTAAACAGAAGTTGTGGGTCCATCTGGCATAATTGATGCAATTGGGTTCTTATATATCCATTCACTCCATTCATTCATTTATTCTGTCATATGGCTCCAGAGAGAAAGAAAGGAAAGGATAGAAAACATAGTTACCTGATGACTCCCAATTCTTACAAGGCCCAGTGGTTTTCCCCACCATTGGGATCCAAAAGATTCCCCTTCATCCATTCAATCAACCTCCTTTTACCTGAATCAGTCTAAGGAGGTTTCTGTTCCTTGCAACCAAATGATTCCTGATAAAGACAGCATCGTTGGATTAAGAAGCCTCATTCAATAAATGACAAGTCTTGTCGTTCTGCCCCCTGTAGAGTTCTGGGCATGGAAGATTCCGATATCCAGATGCTGATAGCGTAGATGAAGGACAGAGCTTGGAGCAGGCCCTCATGAGACATGCGTCCTGGTCACAGCCAGAAATGGGCTTACTCCATGTGGACAGAGGCAGCCCCCATCATTTTGGGGAAGCAGTCAAGCAACACCAATAAATTAGGTCCCAGTGATGCTTGCTTTATTGAAGCACTCAGTTTAATGAGTCTTTCTTTGACACACAAAATTCTACTTGCACCATCAGCAAATGTGACCTATTTGGTGTGAATAATTCAGTGTTTTGCAGGGGTTCTGACTTCCAGTGAGAATGCCGCACTGTCAAAGATTGTTAACTAATCCTATGGAGCAGAACTGAGCTCTGGTTCACCTCTGAGTTTGAAAACACTTGGGAAAACAGTAAAAAGAGAATAAAAAAGAAAAATACTTCCCTCCTAACTAACAAAAGAAACCACTCTCCCCAAACTCTTCCAACACACACATCAGTGTGCAGCAATTCTCTCCCCCAAACCTTAAACTTAGTCTCAGGGGATTTTGGTACAAAGAAATTTCTGAAGATGTATTTCTAAATGAGGAATTTTAAATGGAAAAGTCCAGCTCTGGATAAATGTGCTGGCTGTTTCTGCCCAGAGAAAGCAGGGACGAGGAAGTTCTGACCACTCACAGCTCAAAAAGCTTTTTTCCCCTTCTTTCTGTCCAGCTGTGTGATGTGGGGCAAGTCACTTCCCCTCTCTGGGCACATTTGCAAAACTAAAGCCTCAGGTTAGAGATCAGAAATCCTTAACCAAGAATTCAGGGTGGTCCATGTGTGGTCAGTGTAATCTCTGAAATACTGTGCTAAATTCTCTTTGTATGTGCATTTGGGGAAGGGGAGAGGCTCTATAGCTTTTATCAGATTCTCAAAAGTGTCCAGGACCTCTGAAGCTGGAAAACTCCTGGACTGGACAATTGCTAAATCTCAGTTTGGCCCTAAATCAGGCCATCATTCCAATGTCTTCTGTGAGTCTGGAGAGTTGTGTTTCTGTACTACTCATGCTGGGGGCTTAAGGGGACTAAGAGTGCTTTCACCTTCCAAGCTTCACAGCCAAATTAGGGGGCCCAACCACCAGATGCAGCAGGTTTATGTTTGTGTGTAGGCTTCTATCAGGGGGAGAGGATATTCCTTCATTTATTCATTCCACAAATATTTATTGGGTCCTCCCATGTGCTAAGCCTTCCTCTACCCACTGCCCTTCTGCAACTCACAGTCTAGGAGATAGACCACGGAAAAACAATCACAAATACCTCTGATTCCAAAGGGACAAAGCCTCTGAAGGGTCACTAAGAATTTTGGTGAGAGATTATAAGAAGTGACCTGTTTTTTTCTTCACTGTCACATTCCACACATCCGATGAGTGACAGTGAAGTTGACTTGTTCTTGCTCATCAACTGAATGGGGAGACCCATGAAGGAGAGGGTAGGGGTGAGTAGGACCCAGTCATGTGCTACCCATAAGGATATAAAACCAAACTGCACACTTCCTGCACTGGAAGAAGCCTCAGGCTCCCAGGGAAGGGAGTGGGAGAGGGGATGCTGTGGGGGTGCTCCAGGTGCTCTCAAGGTGAGAACTTTGAAGAACAATGCTCACTTGAATGTGTAACTTTATAGCACTGGAAAAAAATAACATCATTCATTTGGCATCACACCTGGTGTTGCACAAAACAAAATATAACAGAGCTAGCTCACTTATGGCTGAGACTGTTGATTCTCAGCCCACAACAGGATTCAAAGCAGTCTAAATACAGCAAGCAAGCAAATCCAAACACACAAACCAGGTAAATTAAGGGGTGATTACATCCATTTGTGTTTCAGAAGCACTCTGATTTATAAAGGGCTGTCTTAAAATAGCGCCCCTGAAGTATTTACAGATCTGTAACTTGCTTGCTAGAAGGGCTGCAGATGGGGAGGGAAACCTAAAACAAAAATTGCAGAATTCCTGGTCCACTGAAGGACATTATAAAGAATGTATGACCTGACTTAAAGCTATACATGTGGAGGGACTTACCCATGAGGTAAGGAGAAGCACGCCTACAACCATGCTCTGACACCCAAGAGCTTTTCTCAAGGTTTCATTATGTAGGCATGATTAATTAAGTCATTGATTTAATTTAAACCATGTGGTTGAACTCAATCTTTAGTCCCTGTCCCCTCTCCAGAGGTGGGGTGTGGGGCTGAAAGGTCCAACCTTCTAATCACTTGGATGGTTCCTCTGGAAACCAATCCCCCCACCTCCTGAAAACATCTAGCTCTCCCCTCCTTTCACTCCCCACCCCGCAAAAAGAGCTCATTATGAATAACAAAAGATATTCCTATCACTCAGGAAATTCCAAGAGTTTTTGAAACACTGAGCCAGGAACCTGGACCAAAGCAGATATATTCTTTATTATATCACATTCCCTCCACCATGCTGTCTCCTGCAATAGAAAGCTGAAGGAAGGTCTTAAGGGGTCAAATTATCCACCCCCTGCCTCCAGGTGAGCCTGTGTTTTAATCATTGAAGACAGCTAATTATCATTTTCAGAAAAAAAGACAAGGAGGGGCACCTGGATGAGTCAGTCGGTTAGGCATCCAACTCTTGATTTTGGTTCAAGTCATGATCTCAGGGTTGTGAGATTGAGCCCTATGTTGGGCTCCACATTGGACTCTGCACTGGGCATGGAGCCTGCTTGGGATTCTCTCTCTCCCTCTCCCTGTGCCCCTCCCCACCCCCTCCCTCCCCTAAAAAAAAAGAAAAGAAAAAAGAAAGCAAGGAAATATCATAGGCCAGAAGAGACCCCAGTCAGCACATTATGGCCACGCGTTTCCAGAGTCCCAGGATGACATGGCAATAAGGACATGCTCTCCATGGGGGACTGGCCATCTTTCTTCTCCAGCTATTCCCATTTGCTTTGATTAAACCTCTCCAGTCTCCCCGGTAGCCTGAGAGAGGACTGGCCACCAAGAGTTAACTCTTTGGAAAGATCCAGGATGGGAAAGAGGTGGTTCCTAAGTTCTACCACATTAGGATGCACTAATCCATTGTACCTGATTTTGACTGTTCCAAAGATACTTCATAAAGGTCTGTGTTTGGAAGGGTTTGTAGATTTATTACTTCTGCTGAATGTGTCTTCCCATACTTGAATGTACTTCATTTTCTTTCCCTGCAATTACTCTGAAGTTACACAGTCAGTAGCGCATGTAATTGTAGACACTACAACCCACAGACTCCTCTTGACATTCTCAAAGGCCTTTCCAAACCTGACACTGCCCTCTCTTTTTCTTTGAAAAATCTTCTCGTGTTGCCTTTTTCATTAATTCATTCATTTGTTCATTCATCTCTGCCTTTTCCTGGACTGCTTTTTCCATATTGTTTAACTGGTGAACTCCTCCTCAGCCTTTAAAGTCCAACTCAAATGTCACCTCCTCTGAGAAGCCTTCCCTAATTGCCTTCAAGTCTCTCCTCCACATTCTAAGATATATATTCCATATATATCTTAGATGTTAATCTGTGCATTTATCACAATCTGTTATGATTATTTAATTACATGTCTGACCAATTCTCCCGGACTGAAAATCCACTGAAGGTAGGGGCTGTGTCTATTTCCTCTCTGATTCCAGAACCCTCATTACTCGACACTGAGTAGAAACATTTGTGGAGTGAATATATAGATGAAACCTGACCTACAGCAAGCATTGCCTATTCCATCCATAGAAGACTGTTGATTTCCCACTCAACAACCACTTCTCCCTTCTTTCTTGCTAATAGAACCCCAATTTGATCTAGATACGTGGCCCCTTTCCCAGCTCCAGGGGGATGGATGTTGGTTGTTTCAATACAACCATGGTAATTCCACAACTCTGGCCAGTGATTGGTTTAAGTGTATGCATGGGTGCGGCCGTAGCCAATGTAAGGCAAGTGTGCTGGGTGTGAAGATTGTGGGAAGAGGTGTCCTTTCTTGATAAAAGTAATTGCACTAGGGTTGCTGGAGTGGGGGTGGGTGGGAGGGATGGGGTGGCTGGGTGATAGACATTGGGGAGGGTATGTGCTATGGTGAGCGCTGTGAATCGTGCAAGACTGTTGAATCACAGATCTGTACCTCGGAAACAAATAATGCAATGTATGTTAAGAAAAACAAAAAAGAAGATAGCAGGAGGGGAAGAATGAAGGGGGGGAAATCGGAGGGGGAGACGAACCATGAGAGACTATGGACTCTGAAAAACAAACTGAGGGTTCTAGAGGGGAGGGGGGTGGGAGGATGGGTTAGCCTGGTGATGGGTATTGAGGAGGGCACGTTCTGCATGGAGCACTGGGTGTTACGCACAAACAATGAATCATGGAACACTACATCAAAAACTAATGATGTAATGTATGGTGATTAACATAGCAATAAAAAATTTTTTTAAAGTAATTGCTCTAGAGAAATGCCTCATTCTGCCTTTGGATGAAATTCTAGGAGGCCAATGTCTCAAGCAAGGGCAGCCATCCTGAGACCACATGGAGGGTGGCTGTGGGGTCAAGGTGACACTGTTGTGTTTCGGGGCAAACCAGCCTGCACCCATCATATAATACAGGGGTTGGTACCCTGAGTTCGCTTTCTTCCAGAGCGGGGAGGTTTAGGTGTCTGTGGGAGGGGGCTGGCAAATTGCTGAAAGCTTGGGGCGCCTGGGTGGCTCAGTCGTTAAGTGTCTGCCTTCAGCTCAGGTCATGATCCCGGGGTCCTGGGATCCAGCCCCGCATCAGGCTCCCTGCTCCGCGGGAAGCCTGCTTCTCCCTCTCACACTCCCTTTGCTTGTGTTCCCTCTCTCGCTGCCTCTCTCTCTGTCAAATAAATAAATAAAATCTTAAAAAAAAAAAATTGCTGAAAGCTTCCCAAGACCTGGAAAAACATCCACTTATTTTACAAAAGCCAGTGACCTTTGTGAATGGTTACCCGTAGAGACAGCACAAAATTTCCTTCATAGGTTAATTCTAATGTGACAATATCCCTCACCCTGAGGAATGTGTTAAAAATACTATTCAGGGGCGCCTGGGTGGCTCAGTCATTAAGCGTCTGCCTTCAGCTCAGGTCATGATCCCAGGGTCCTGGGATCGAGTCCCGCATCGGGCTCCCTGCTCAGCGGGAAGCCTGCTTCTCCCTCTCCCACTCCCCCTGCTTGCATTCCCTCTCTTGCTGTGTATCTCTCTGTCAAATAAATAGATAAAATCTTTAAAAATAAATAAATAAATAAAAATACTATTCGTTGGAGAGGATGATCAGGATTACCAGTGTCCTCTATATGTGGTTTAGTAGACTTCCCAGTACAAGTGAAGAACATGCAGGGCGCCTGGGGGGCTCCATCGGTTAAGCGTCTGCCTTTGGCTCAGCTCATGATCTCAGGGTCCTGGGATCGAGCCCGGCATTGCATTCGGCTCCTTGCTCAGCAGGAAGCCTGCTTCTCCCTCTCCCCCTTGCTCATGCTCTCTCTTGCTATCTCTCTCTCTCTCTCTCAAATAAATAAATAAAATCTTAAAAAAAAAAAAAACAAGTGAAGAACATGCTTCCCAGTGCCTTGCCATGTGACTAATTTAGCCAAAGAAGGGTAGATTGAAATGACACTTGTGTCTTCTGTCCTAAAGCATTTAGGGGCAGGGCAGGGCAACCTCTATGCCCTCTCTTCCCCTGCTGCCTCAACCCTCAGAGCCATGTATCCTAAATGGCATGGTTACAAGAGGGCACCAGGGTTTTAGTTCAGGAAAAAAAAAAAGTTATTGTGTTAAGCTACTGATTTAGGGGTTATTTTGTTACCCTAGAGCTTGTCATGATTAATTCACAGAGTAATATATTTGGAAAATATAAACAAAGAAGGTCAGAAAAAAAATCTATGGTCCTATCAGCACCATTGGACCTCAGGCGGCCATGGTACTCTGTGGAATGTTCTTGAAGGTTCCATCTTTTAATCCAGCCCTTCAGTGAACTCCCAGGAATGTGCTGGGCTCTTTTGAATCAGTGACCATCACCAGAATTCAAGCAGACTGGTGGCCATGGTATTCTGTGGAATGTTCTTGAAGATTCTATCTCTTAATTCAGCCCTTCAGTGAACTACCAGGAATGTGCTGGGCTCTTTTGAATCAGTGACTATCACCTGATTTCAAGGGGACAGGTAGCCAGAGTCTCCAGAATGCGCAGGTGAGAGGAGAAGCTTGGAGCGATGCACAGGGAGAGACTTCACACATGTTATTAACAGCCATCATCCTCGTGGAGAATTCAGGAAAACTGAAAATCTCTGTCTGTGGGGGGCTCTGTTCCTTTCTGCTTCATGTAACATCTCCAAAGTTTCTGTGTCTTCTCCCATTAAAGGCAATTTTAATTTTTTCAGCGGGGCCAGTGGTATCTTTCTATCAACGACATAATGTATTACCACTCAAACATAATCTTGTTCATGACTTTTGCTTCCAGTATTATATCTATTTTTCATAATTTGAGTTTCCACAATTAAATATTAAACCGCAGTATTTCTCCTGAATTTATAAAAAATGGAATTTGCATTGCCCATGCAATCACAACGAAAGCCTGCCTTTTTACTTATGATGTTTTGAACTATCTTTCCATGCCAATAAACATTCTTCTACAGTATCCATTTTAATGCCTGCCTAGAATCCCAATATCTGGATTTATGTGACAAATCTTTTGCTGCTGGACATAGAGAATGTTTCCAATTTTTCAGCACTGAAAAAAGAAAAAGATCCTTAGAGCTAATCCTTGCTCATTTCCATCATTATTTGTTTAGAACAGATCCCTAAAACTGAATCTCTCCAAAGTGAATGCAAAAAAAAATGTAAGGCTTCTGATCCATACTGGTAACTTACATTTTCTGGAAAGACTGTACCAGCCTGCACGTGTAGGAGTGTCCTTTCCTCGCTCCCCAGCCTCACCTCCTTAAAGCCATCAGGCAGAGATGGAACATGAGCCCATCCAAAGCTTACCCCACAAATCTCCTTCACACAGGCTTTGTGTCTTATGATTAATGATCTGTAGCCACTGCTGACTCTATTTCTTCCCTTTGTGTTATTGAACATATCCTCACATACCTTCAAAGAAGCTTTTAAACAGTCTTGTGCATGTAGTTTCTATGGTTTGAATTTCTGAATTAGTTGTATCTTCTGACTCTCGTGGGGGCTTGGTTACCTACATGCTTTACAATTTCTAACTGTGAACTCATCTTCAGTGGGAAAATTTTCTCTGTGATTCCCAGGGGCCAAGATTGGGGAAGCTCATGGCACAGGCCTGATATTTAAATTTCTCCCCATGAATCTTTTACCACTTGTGGTCTGGGGTGGTCCACTTGCCTACAAGCCATGTGCTCAAGCCAGTGGGTAGAACTTTTTAGTGCCCCTGTCATGGATGGAAAGCCCTTTATGATTTCCTGCTTTGGGCTTTGCTAGATCTTATCCTGAGGATGCAACTCTGTTCTCCAGGCATTGGTATTATGACTTCCTGGGTGTATGTAGTTCTGATACCAGATGGACCGTATAGCTCATTTAGTTTGTTCATCCTTTCTGGCACCTGGGATTTCTTTTCCTTTATGTTTATTTTCTGATCCAAGTTATGTATTTGAAGCTTTTGATGTTATATTCTATCCTGCATTCCTATGTGCCCGGAGTGTTGAGAGGGTTCTGATATCAACTCAGCTACTCCGTTGGCTAGCAGTCTCTGAGCTGTTCCTACACCCTTCAGGCTGATTGGGCACTCTTTGATGATGGCCAGAAGCTGGAGAGCAGCTGAAGCAACAATCATTGCACCTGTTAAGAAGTCAACACAGGTAGAACACTTGGGACCGCATGGATTCATGTACACATGGCTTGTTTTCAAGAGTCACAGTCCCCATGGTATTGGGGGAAGACAAGAAGCATGTCCCAAGCCACAAATCCTCAAGCTCCTGGTTCGGGGCATCCCTTTTTATCCACAACCTTCTAAACAAAAACAACAATTAATACAGCAATCACTGTTGAGTACCAGGCTCTGCTGTAAACACATTGCATGGATTAACCCATTTTATCATCACAAAAACCCCGTGAGCTACATTTGAAGCTTGGAGTCCTGACCTCGAAAACACACGTCTGACCTTTCCTTGTCTTCTGCATCACATCCTCCCCAATTCCCCTTGAAACCCTTTCTCTTGGGATGTCCTTGGTGTGTTCAGTCTATTCTTTATCATTAAGGCTTTTCATCTGATTCTACCAATCCAATACATCCTATTTCTAGCAAGAAGAGATAACTTACACAACCACATGATTATACCTCAAGTCTCCTCCTACCCCCCTCTTTCTCTCTCTCTCTCACACAGAACTACTTATGAGGTACATTTACCACACTTAATTAACTCAATGCATTCTCCCCTTTGAAAGACATTAATTCCCCCTCTCGAGCCAGGACCACCAGCAACCTCTCTGCAGCAGTTCGGCGAACCCCAGCAAGCTAATTATCATGCAGAGTTTCCAGGTGTACTGCATCCTGGCTACCCTTGGTACCCGCTCTGGAAAAAAAAGTACAGATGCTATGCTTCTCAACCACGTCTGAACAGTGGAATTGCAGGGGGAGGTTTAAAACGATACAGAAGCCTTGGTCCCATCCCTAGTGATTCTAGTGTAATTGCTCTTCATGGGGCCCGGGCATTAAGAGTTTGAAAATCTTCCCAGGTGATTGTAACACACAGCCAGGGCTGAAAATTAAGATGAAGCAAGTTATCCCCCCAGGATTGTGTCGTGATTGCTCTGTAGCTGGATTTGGGCAGACCGCTCACCCTTCTTGCCTTACCCTGATAACCTTGGGACTTGAGGATGCATGCAGTCATCCAAAGGACTTACTGAAATACAGATTTCTGGGTCCCACTGCCCACAGAGTTTCTGGTTGAGTAGGTCTGGGGTGGAGTCCGCGAACTTGCATTTCTTTTTTTTTTTTTTTTAAGATTTTATTTATTTATTTGAGAGAGCGAGAATGAGAGAGAGTACATGAGAAGGGGGAAGGTCAGAGGGAGAAGCAGGCTCCTCGCTGAGCAGGGAGCCCGATGCGGGACTCGATCCCGGGACTCCAGGATCATGACCTGAGCCGAAGGCAGTTGCTTAACCAACTGAGCCACCCAGGCGCCCGCGAACTTGCATTTCTAACAAGTTCCAGACAAGGCTGATGCTGCTGATCCAGGGGCCATCCTTCGAAACCATGGTCTTAGAGCTCTTCTTGCTTGTTTAATGGTCCCTCTAGGTGCCATTCACTGCCATGGTTCGGAACACTATGCCAGCCTGTTCCGGTTTTCCCAACTTGTCCTTCAAGGTCTGATTCAAGTCCTCCCTTGATCAGGTCTTCCTGATGGCCCAGCCAGGTGGCCCCTGCTTTCTCTCCCACATGCTGGGGCTCCTTTTCTGTGACTCTCATAGTGGCTGATAGTCACAGGTCATAGACTTTAGGTCTAGAAAGATGCTCAGCATCCAACAGTTTTAAAACTTTACCTTTGAGCTGAAGAACTCTTTTTCACTCCAATGAAATCCTATTCCAAGCAGCAATATTTAAATTACATAGATGGGGTGTGGCTAGGAGACTAGGAACATCACCATGTATATGTTATTTCCCCCCTATGGAGTCTTGAGGCACTTGGCGGAGGCATATGAGAACTGGGGAGCATAATTTGGAAACCACCCATAGTCTAAGCCTTCATTTTATGTGTGGCAAAACTGAGACTCGGGACAGGTAAGCGACATGCCCATTCATTTATTCGATATCATTTGTCACTGACTCTGGGCCAGGCACGGTGGCAGGTCCTGCAGATGGTGAACAGGGTGGACAAGCCCCAGGCCCAGAGAGCTTTCTTCTAGCTGGGGAGAAAATGAATAAGTAACCACACAGACAAAATGACCACGAGCTGTGGTAGGAACTAAGAGGGATCCTGGCATATGCTAGAATCACATGAGTTTAAGGTCTTTGTGAAGTGACCTTTATTCTGAGTCCAGAAGGATGAGAAGAAACCAGCTATGAGTCTTGTTTGTGGGTCACAGTGAAAAGTCTGGATTCTCTTCTCAGCGGGATGGAAAACCAGGGGAGGGGTTTAAGCAGAGAAATGATCAGACCTGATCTTGTTCCTCTTGTTATTTGCCTCCTTGGACAAATGGGTCTCGATCTTTGTATCTTTTATGGCATCCACGGAGACTAAGTACTGAAAATATGTGTGCTGATGGATGGTTTCCTGAAGTCAACAAGGACTTAAAGTCCTATTCTGGGGGTGCCTGGCTGGCTCTGCCAGTGGAGCGTGCAACTCTTGATCTTGGGGCTGGGAGTTCAAGCCCCATGTTGGGTGTGGAGATTAATTACTTAAAAATAAAAATAAATAAAAATAAAGCTGTATTCTGTGTAGCTTCCCATCTTCTAGACCAGTTATCTCTTAACCTATTTGGGGTTTGAACCCTGTCAAGCGTCTGATCAGAGCTATGGAGCTTTCCTTAGGAAATATTCCCATGCACACATGCACATAGTAAGATTTGTGAGAGACCTGAAGCCCATCTCAGGACCTAGCCATCTGCTGTAGAAATTACAGCATGATACCTTTCCTTCAAAGACCCCTGATTTGGCTGGATATCATTGCTATCCTGGATTTAGAATCAGATTATCTTCAGATTTTTAAGCCCCAGTTTTCCTACTTGTAAGATGGATTAATGCATATGTCACGGGGGACTTTAAGAATTAAACAAGATAATGCAGAAAGGTGCCTAGCACAGAGGTGCCCAGTAGATATTAATTACTTGCCCTTCCTCCTTGGCAAGAAAGGAAGCAGCTCGGGGCACGTGGGTGGGTCAGTCAGTTAAGTGTCTGTCTCCCAGGGTCCTGGGATTGAGCCCCACATGGGGCTCCCTGCTCAGTGGGGAGTCTTGCTTCTCCCTCTGCCCCCCACCCCCGTTCATGCTCACTAACTCTCTCTCTCTCAAATAAATAAATAAATAATCTTAAAAAAAAAAAAGGGAAGCAGCTCTTCATGAGGCTGGATCCTACGGTTGTTAAGAACCTGGCTCAGCTGGGAGGTAGATGAGAGCGGAATCCTAGTTTTGCTTCTTGTTCGGTTTTCTCATCTATAGAATGGGGATAGATATGTAAAAACCCTTAGTAAAGTGCCTGGCACCTGGCCAGGACTTTGATAATCAGTTTCTGATAATTCTGATAATGATGAAGATACTAATATTGTCTGTTCTCTGCGACTCCACACCTGCTTGGGTGAGGAATATAGCTGGGCGTACAGGACGAATGGAAAACACAGACTTGATTCTTTTTTTTTAAATTTTTTTATTTTATGTTAATCACCATACATTACATCATTGGTTTTTGATGTAGTGTTCCATGATTCATTGTTTGTGCATAACACCCAGTGTTCCATGCAGAATGTGCCCTCCTCAATACCCACCACCAGCCTAACCCATTCTCCCACCCCTCTCCCCTCTAGAACCCTCAGTTTGTTTTTCAGAGTCCATTGTCTCTCATGGTTCGAACACAGACTTGATTCTAAGGAGGCTAGAATTTGGGCATCTCTGTTAGTCTACGGAAAACCTTTCTAGAGTGCTGCCCCATGTGAAACACCTTGGCTAAAGACGATCAGATGCTTGTGAAATCCATGTCCCTTGAACATCTCTGCCATCTTTCTGAACCCAGGCAAATCAGAGGGGAGAACGACAGTTCCTCAGTGATAGGAGATGGAACTGCCTCCCTCTGGGAATGCTGGTTAGCATGAAAACACTGCAACCCCAAGACAGAGCATAAAGACCAATGAAATGAGGCCAATGCATAATACAGGAGCCTGCTTTCTCCCCAACTTAATTCTATTTTGTTAAGTAATGATGGAATAAAAATTCAGGGTGGTGGACGATGAGATTTGCAGCTCTATTTGATCAAATGCCTATTGCTGTCGCTTTAAGCCAAACCGGTTGCTTCATAAACAGATAAATAAATCAGACATCAGTGGAAAATGAAAAGTCATGGCCAAGGATGAAATGAGACAGAAAATCATTCCTATTCTGTGATGCTCATTTGGGGCATCGCACCCAGGCTGCAGTGGGGGCCCTGAAGTGGCTGATGGAAGATTATTATGGAGTGCGGATTCAACCCAGGATTTGGAGGACGCAAGCCCTTCTTAGGGTATGCCATCTGCCTGAGCCAAGGTCATGCCAGGCAACTCTGAAAAGCCAGCAACTGACCCTCCACCATTAATGCCCCATCTGTGGGATTAACTGGGCTGCCTAGGTAACAATTTATGGGGAATCATTAACCTAATGGTATTGGTTCTCTATAAACTGCTTAGTCTGTCTCAGAGAAAATGGATTTCATAAATCTAGGTGGGAAATTCTGGGGGACTCATGAAAGCCCATCAGCAGGGTGGGGATGGGTCACCAGATAGTGAAACTCTGCCCTCCTGGTTGGGTTTGAAGGGCCTTGAAGATCACGCCTTCGTTTTCTTTTATCTGCCAGCCAAGACAGTCATTCCAATTGAAGGAGGAAGTGCCCAGGGTTGAAAAGTACAGGCTGGAAAAAGGGGTGTTGATTCTCCTTGCCTTGAGTTTCAGATCCCACATGCGACCTGCCCTGAAGATTCTGGAAAAGGGGAAAAGGTAGCATTCCCAGGGTGGGAAATTCCTGGGCTGCAAAGATCCTATCTTTCCTCATCCAAACAAGAATCAATGTACTTTAAACAAGTCAGCTTCTGCATCTGCTATGTGCCAGGCTGGGAGATTCATTGCTTTGTACAGGGGTGCCAGGGAAGCCTCTGAGAAGGTGAGTTAAAAGACTGAATGAAGAAATGGAGCCAGCATGCAATTGCTGGAAGGAAGGGCACTCAGGAGTAGAAAGGCTTCCAAGGCAAGTGCAAAGGCCCTGAGGTCAGAGCAAGTTTGGCCTGTTTGGGGAGCAGAGACTTTATTACCATGTTTGCAGGGGACAGGTCTATTTATTCCCATTTGAGAGATGAGAAAACGGAGGCCCAAGGAGATTAGGCAGATAATTCCCATCCACCCCCAAAGACGGGATTTGCAGCAAGTGTTGACAGATCTGTGCCAATCTGTGCATGTACGTACTAGGTCACAGGTCAGCAAACGATGGCCCGTGGGTGAAATCAGGCTTTCCCCTGATTTTGTAGAGAAAGTCTTATCAGAACACAGACCTCCGTGGGCATATTGTCTGTGGCTCTTTCATGCTACATTGGCAGAGGTGGTCCTGGTGGCCTAGAAAGCCTCATATATTTTTGTTTTTGGTTTTTGGTTTTTTTTTTTTAAAGATTTTATTTATTTGACAGAGAGAGACACAGCGAGAGAGGGAACACAAGTAGGGGGAGGGGGAGAGGGAGAAGCAGGCTCCCCACTGAGCAGGGAGCCCGACGCGGGGCTCGATCCCAGGACTCTGGGATCATGACCTGAGCCGAAGGCAGATGCTTAACGACTGAGCCACCCAAGCGCCCCGTCTCATATATTTTTGATCTGATCTTTTGCCGATAAAGTTTGCACAACCCCGTGCTAGACAATGATGCCTGTCTTCTCTGTTGTTCCCTTTGCCCTTTGTGGAAGCAGGTGACAGGGCAAATGCCCTGGGAATATGTGTCATCCAGTCCACTGTATGGATCGAAAAAGGAGGAGGAGGAGGAGGGAGGGGCAAAGGAGGAAAGCAGAAAATGTCTTTCATAAGCGAGCACACAGGGTTGTCTGAGGGAAGGAAGGTCCCTTGCCAGGGAGCAGAAGGTCTTGATGCCCATGGAGAGGCATTCGATTTTGGGGGGGGCCTGGGATTATCTCTGCCACAGACAATACGGGTACAGCCACTTCAGACTATGAAAAATTGACATGATTGGAGCCATTTTTGAAAAAGAGTCAGAAAGGCCACTGTGGAGAGGCTGCCTTACCTGCCTTTTCTGAACTGCACCAGAAACCCTGGACTGGGCAAAATGATAATTGTTCGTATAAGTCCACAGGACAAGGGCGCCTGGGTGGCTCTGACAGTTAAGCATCCAACTCTTGATGTCAGCTCAGGTCATGGTCTCGGGTTCCTGGGATCGAGCCCCGTGGCGGGCTTTGCGCTCAGTGGGGAGTCTGCTTTTCCCTCCGCCCTTCCCCCTGCACATGCTCTCTCTCTCTTTCTCTCTCAAATAAATAAATAAAATCTTTAAAAAAAAGAAAGTCAGAGCGCCTGGGTGGCTCAGTCGTTAAGGGGCTGCCTTCGGCTCAGGGTCCTGGGATCGAGCCCCCCCATCCCACTCCCTGCTCCGCGGGAAGCCTGCCTCTCCCTCTCCCACTCCCCCTGCTTGTGTTCCCTCTCGCTGTGTCTCTGTCTGTCAAATAAATAAATAAAATCTTTTAAAAAAAAAGTCAACAGGACAGTGGACATCCTGATCATAACACTGTTGGTTGCAGACTTTGCAAAGACCAAACAGTTAACTAATGCATCCCAGGAATTTTTTGCTTGTTAACACCAGTAAAGGAGTCGATCAATGTTTAATCCTCTTAACTCCTATAATCACCAACCCTCTTCCTTTTCCTCATAAAAATCTCTTGCCTCCACCCTCCAAGTGGGAGCACTATTTGGGGAATCTACCCGAATCTGTGCTCCCTGAATTAAAATAAATGTTCATTTGCCTCTCATTGGGGCTCCTTATTTTCAGGTTGATGAGATCATACCAGATGAGCAATAGCCCTGGGTGTAGGGGGATGCAGAGAAAGCGGGGGGGCGGGGGTGTCTCCATCCACAGCAGCCAAGCCTGTGTGTCCCGGCGAGCTGAGGGGGGGACACACGGGGCATCTTGATGTTCCACCGGTTATTGCCCCAGGTTTGTTCCCATTGCAAACCAGCCCACCTCCTTGACTTGCTGAGCCTGGGTGATAGGAAAGCCGTGACGTTTTCCCCCAGATGAGAGGATGGAAGAAGGCATCCTTCCTGTGGGGAAAGTCTTGTTGAACAGGGGGCTCCCCCTGCTGCTTTCTGCTGGTGTTACAGTGTCACGTCTGGAAGCGGATGTCATAGAATTCAGAGTAAGCCCATCCAAATTTAAAGCCTAACTCTGCCATGGGGGAGCCATCTGCTTGGAGCAAGCTACTAACTCTTCTGAGTATCAGTTTCTTCACTGCCAGAGCAGGGATGATAACACCTGTCTCCTTGAGTGTTATTAAGATTAAGAGTAAGATGGAAGATACAAAACGCGAGCCAGTTGGTAGTTGAAATTCCTACTCTCGATTTTGAAATGGGGAATAAAAACCATATTTCCCAATCTCCCTTGTAGCTGGACAGGGCCATGTGAGTATGGTATGGCCAACGAGATATAAGAGCCACTGGTGCCTTAAGCTTCTAGGAAACACATTTTTTTAAAAATCATTTTCACATTTAATTTTTTTTTAAATCAGGCTATAAAACAGTAGACACCCTAGGATCCCATTTTTGCAATCAAAAAAATGTTTGAATGTATAATATACATCATTATAAATAATGAAAAGGGTAAAGATCAAAACAGGGTGGTTATTGTGGTATAAGGATGACAGATGACGTTTTCTTTTATTCTTAGTGCCGGATGATATTTTAAAGTTTTTCTATAATGAACACATATTTCTTTTCAAAAGGACATAAAAATCTAAAATGCTATTTTGCATATTAAATGACTAAATCCCAAAATAAATACTTGTTTATAAAAATGACTATTTACAGAAGGCTTACAGAACAAAACAAACCGTGCCCTGCTTTTCCATCTATTCCCCAACCTCATCCTGTACCCTTCCCCTCTCACTCACATGTCATAAGCAACTGAAGCTCCTCAGTGTCTAGAGTGGAAACTACCTTCTTTTTCCTAGAAGGTGGGTGTGATGACCGGAGCTAGAGCAACTATTATGAACCATGAGGAGGAAGCCTCGTGTTGAAGTGGCAGAGCAACAAGCTAGAAGGAACCTGGGCCCCTGAATTCCTGCATAGCAGTTTTTGATTCTGTGAGTGAGAAAGACGCTCCCATCATGTTTAAGCCATCTTTAAATTTTGAGTTTTCTCCTTCTCGGGGTAGAACAAATCCTAATATACTAGTTGTGTGGCCTTGAGCAAATTTGCTCAGCCTCTCCGAGTCTCAGTACCTCATCAACAAAATAGGTTTAAAAATCCCAAACCCTTAGAAACGTTGTGAGAATTCAAGGACACAACGTGGTGGTTTTCTGCTGCCTCAGAAACGTTTTGTGATGATGCCCTGGAAATACAGATATTCAGGCCCCGTGCTGAAGCATTTGAATCACCAGTCTGATGATGGGGCCAAACAATATCCATTTTTGTCAAGTCTCCAGGTGATGTGATACCCAGCCAGCTTTGGGAAGCATGGGGCTGAGAGATTGACATTTTTTTTTTTCTGCTTTCAAAGTCAGAGTGAACATTAAGAGATGTGGTCTGCACGTACCACACAAGGGAGCTCACCAGCTTGGAGGGGGCCTTAGTAAGCCTCCAGACCAGTCCCAACCACCCTGCTGCAAATGCCCGTCAGCCCTCGCTCTCCCCAGAGGAAGGAATGATCTGCTGGTTAACGACACGGTGTGTACTGTCAGTAGCCACCAGCTGCTCGGTCCCATCTGAACTGCTTGCTCTGAATTTCTCTTTAAAACGCAATAGCGTCCATGGATTATGGCTCGCTGGTTTACATGCTCATGATGGATCTTTTAATCTAATTAAGGGAAGGCAAAGATTTTCCCCTGGTGCTTTCAGCTACAGAAAGCTCTGATTTTTTAGCATAGCATACTAACTGAGAGCACTTGTTTTAGGAGCCGGAAAACCTGGGTCCTAATGCTGGCTGTGTGTCCCTGAACAAATCACTTAACCTCTCTGAAAAGCCAGCTTCCACCTCCACGAGCCAGGCTTTAGGCCAAGCCCTTTGCATGCATGGAAAAAATCCCCCAACAGCCCACGAGGCCGGTGTCTTCATGATTCCCATTTTACAGATGGGGAAACTGAGGCTCAGAGGGGCTAACTAAATTGCCCAGATCACACAGTGAGTAAATGGTGTGAATTTGATAGAACAATGATATCTGGCTGATGGACTGCTCAGAGGATGAAATAGTTGAGTGTCTCTAGAGAGTTTAGCATGGCTGTTATCCACTAGGGGTACCGGTCACTATTGTAATTTAGCTACTATGTTATTTGCATGATTATGCAGTTGTCACCAATGGAGGTGGCATGGCATGGGAGCCAGGGAGCATGGAATCATGCATGAAAAGCAGCATTCCTGTCCAAGTGGAGGAGCACAGGAGACAGAACAAGATAATGGAGGGACCCTACAGACCCACAGAGAAGTCTGTCCTGGTCCAGATATAGGCTGACGGCTCAAGGGATGGATGTCTCATTGGACGTTGTCTCTTGACCCTAAAACGTCTTGGTGGTGGAAAGCCTGGTTTTTTGGTGACCACTTTAGTTACCCTGTTTGTTTGCATTCCAGCCACTCTTGGGTGCCCCAATGTGCCTGGAGCCAGACGTGTCCTTTTTGTTACTTCTCTCTGAGTCAGGAGTCTTGGGAGAGGAGAAGAGAAATCAATGAACCACCAGGCGTAAACCCACCCCCTAGAATCTACCATTAGCACCTTACTGCGCTCGCATTATCATGTCTCCCATTTATGATGTATTTCAAAGTAAATTGCAGACATCAGTCCTAAACACTTCAGCATTTTTGTAAAGCTTTAAAATAATTTGTGCCATAGAAACCTGTCCTGGCAGTCCCATGTATGTGCTTCAGATGGACACAGAGTCCCTGAGGTGGAGATAGAAGTGGGGATCTGGACTCCTGGACCCCAGAACCATCCTCTCATCTGAGCAGATACCCAGGAGCTCGGGGCTCTGAAAAATAAAGTTTGAAATTCATTACTGCTAATTTACAGAAGTGGAAACTGAGGCTTGGTTGGGGGTAAGGCCACTTACCCCAAGTCACTCATTAATTCATCAAAGACTGTTAAACCTGACTCCAGGATTCTTCCATGGTCTCCTTTGGTAAATTGAGAAATGTTGATGGGCCTTTCCCTGGAAAAATGTATGTATTATATAAGGGGATGGGATTCACAGATCTCCAAATCTATTCGTGATTGTCTAAGGGACACAGTGGACTGAGACTGGACCCTTTAGCCAGGTGGCCTCCCCAAGATGCTGGGGGAGAGGGTCCCCTGACCTGGAGGTTTCTCAGATTGTTGGGCCACATTGTACCATCTTGTGGAAGAGAACATGAGATGGGAAAGACATGGGGAAGAGGAGAGGGGACAATACAGAGAGAGAGATCAGAGATAATAAGAGATGAGAGAGGAGAATGAGAGAGGCTGAATAGAGTGGAGAGATACTTGGGGAGAATGTGGGGAAGGAAGCATAATTTTCCCTCTACCCTTCTAGGTTCTTGGCTGAGATGCCCCTGTAATGAAAGACAGATTACCAGGAGAAAAACAAACCCCAATGTTTATAGCAGCAATGTCCACAACAGCCAAAATATGGAAAGAGCCCAGATGTCCATTGTCCATGTCCAGTAACAGATGAATAGATAAAGAAGATGTTGACACACACACACACACACACACACACAATGGAATATTACTCTGCCATCAAAAAGAATGAAATCTTGCCATTTGCAATGACATGGATGAAACTAGAGGTATTACGCTAAGTGAAGTAAGTCAGTCAGGGAGAGACAAATACCATATAATTTCACTCATATGTGGAATTTAAGAAATGAAACAGATGAACATAGGGGAAGGGAAGGAAAAATAAAATAAGATGAAAACAGAGATGGAGACAAACCATGAGACTCTTAACTATAGAAAATAAGCTGAGGGTGACTGGAGGGGAGGCGGGTGGGGGAATGGGGTAACCGGGTGATGGGCATTAAGGAGCGCACTTGATATAATAAGCACTGGGTGTTATATGCAACTGATGGATCACTGAACACTACCCCTGAAGCTAATAATACAGTATATGTTAACTAAATTGAATTTAAATAAAAAAATTAAAAACACAGAAGTTTATGAGGAAAAGGAAGAGCGTAGCTGATTATGGGAGTTAAGAGGAGAATCTCTCCATCCATCTCTCCAACCGTCCATCCATCCATCCCTCTATCCACCTCTCTCTCAATCCCTCTCTCTCTGCACATACATCACCAAACATTTATGGAACATTTGCCAGGTGTGTGTTAGGCCCTGGAAATAATGGCAGAGAATATGACTACGCAGGTGTCTGTTCTCAAAGACCTGATAAAATTCTAGAGTTAAGATAAAAAATCAGCTAAATAATTAAAAAAAAAAAAAACAGATAATGACAAGGGCTTTAATGAGAATAAAAGGGAGAATTTGGTGGAGACTGAGAAGTTGCCTGATTTTTCAGATTGATTTTTTAATAGAGAATGCAAATACACGATGCAGACTTAAAAACATACATTTAATTTCTATTTTCATCAAGACGATTCATGAACATAGTTTGAGCATCCAAATAACGCAGGGAAGTGAGGAAAGGAAGTTCTTGTCTCTGTGGAAGTTGCTTCAGATTACCAAAGCAATTTTACATGTTCTCTTATTTGCTCCTCTCAGCAACCCCGTGACTGAGGAATGAGCGGCCCCATTTCCCAGATAAGGAAACTGAGGCTCAGGTTAGATAGATTTTATAAAGTCATCTTCTTAGGATATACTGGGGCTGAATCCCTCAGGCCTTGGCTTTTTATATGGCTTACTTAGGCCAACTGTAGACCCAATGAATAATCCCAAGGAAATCATTTTGGATGCATACAGAGATTTAGTTATAAGGACGTTCATCACGGTGTTATTTATAATATCGATAAATGGAAAAGAACCCAAATTTCCACCAACAGGGAACTGGTTAGATAAACAGAGGTACAGGGGAATACTATGTATAATCCTGAAATCAATCGATTGATCTATCTATCTATCTATCTATCTATCTATCTATCTATCTATCTTCCTATTTATCCTGAAAGCAATACAAATCTTTATTGGAGCTTCTCAGAGAACATCAAAGAGGACTCAGTTTTGTAATCCTTAACAACCCTCAAAAAGTCCTCTTTCCCCATTTTTATTTTCTTGCATCCTTATAGTTTTCCTGATATATACCTCTGAACTCCCTTTCCACTGACACTCAACCACTTTAGGATCTTGCCTCTCCTCCTCCTCCCCATTTCTTTCCACCTTTATTCTTTTTCTCTTACAAGATGAGAATCCCCTGTTCTTATTCATCCAGTTCTTTTTATACCCAATTTTGCACCATAAAAGCTCAGGAACCCAGGTGGTTAACACAAAATTCTTTCTACTGGTGTGGGAGGAAAAGAGGGAATGCTAAATAGGCAACCACAGAATTATCATTAGCAGGTGGAAGAGGGTTAAAAGATGTAAACAACCAAATATTAACATATTTTTCCTCCATCACACTTAAATCTTTAAAGCTTTGTTATTTTTGGACAGAGCACCTTTCAGAAAATTTGTGTCCACCGGCAGGCCCACAGCTGTGTAGGAGAGTGTCAGGAATCCTTGCTGATTGTGAAGGTCCTCGGGATGGATGTTTGCGAACTAGGGAAAGAATTCTGGAAAAATCGAAAGGCAGTTTCCCAACCATGGCCACTGGCTTCCAGAGAGGCAGAAAGAAACACACCCCTCCTCTGTTCCCTCCTCTGAATAATTGGAACTGAAGCAATGTCCTGGTTTGGGCCTCTAGGTGGATGAAAATAAATCATTTTCCTTTGGCCCCTGCTCTGGGAGGGAGGGCCTTCACAATCTTGTCTCTATTCAGAGTCAGTTTAACATAGTATTGACATGCCTACATAGAAGGAAGTGACCAAAGACAGATGCACTCAGCAAGCCCCCGGAATGGTGGGGTCTGTATTTCAAGCAGCCGCTGGAAAGGGGTGTTCAGTGGGGTCACCCACATCTGTGGGAAAGGCCTGAAAAGTGAAATTCTGAGATGTGTTCCTGCTGGAAGCTGCCAAGCTTTCTTCTCCTGGAGTCTAAACTCCTGTCTCTGGGGTGGTGGGGGTGGAATTCATGTGGCTTGGCTGGGCTGATCCCCATTCTGGCCAGGCACAACTATGAACATGTAGCCATATGGACTTAATCAGAATAGCTCCTCCTTTTGACCACAGTGATTGGTTCGATGGGGAGTTCATGAGCCAGGCTGGCCAACCAGAGCCCTTCCTAGGATTTTTCTAACGGAGTTCTTGGGAAAGATGAGTTTCCCACTGAGACCGCTTTAACAGGACAGTGCAAATCCAGCGTTGCCAATGGTTGTCTCTCATCACATCATGAGAGCCAAACATAGAAGAGAGACAACGACTCAGAGTTCCAACTCCATGTGAGTCCCAAAGGTTAGTCTGGAATTTCCAATTTCATGAGCCAGTATATTTCAATTTTTGTTGAAGTTATTTTAGGTTATCTATCACTTGCAAATCAAAAGAATCCTGGCTGATTATAGGTCCAATATACAAAAGGTTATAGGATTTTCTGAGGCCTCTCAGCTCTATAATCTCAGTCTCCACCTGCTTGGCATTCAGTTCAATTCAATTCAGTTTCATTCCATTCAATCCCATTTGATTCCATTGACTCTATTCAGTTAGATTCAATCCAACTCAATTCACCCAACTTGGGTTTTTTTTTTTTTTAAGATTTTATTTTTTTAAGTAATCTCATCACCCAATGTGAGGCTCGAACTCACAACGCCGAGATCAAGAGGCGCATGTTCCACCAACTGAGCCAGTCAGGCGCCCCTCATCCAACTTGTTTTAAGCAGCTACTATGTCCTGGACGTTTTACTGGATTCTAGGGATTCATAGATGAATAAGTGCCCATCTTTACACTTAAGGACTTGAAAGTGATTTATAAACAGTCAATGTGAGGGGGGCCCGGTTGGCTCAGGCAGTAGAGTGTGCAATTCTGGATTTTGGGGTTATGACTTCAAGCCCTATGTTAGGTGCAGAGATTACTTTTAAAAAAATAAACAGTGTGATAAATATTCTAATGTTCCGAGCACACCAGAACCAGAGAGAAACACTGATTCTTACCATTCTGATGCTATTTATTTATTTATTTATTTATTTATTTATTTATTTATTTATTTATTTATTTTACTATGATGGGAGCCAGTGCCGTTTAGTACCCAAGAGCAAGGACTTTACAGGACCGACTCATTTCCTACTGTTTGGTAGCGAGGTGACATTCAGTTAAGAGGCTTCACCTCCTGAGCCTTACTTTCTTCATCTGCAAAATGGGGATGTTAATAGCATCTATGTTGATCTGTTGTGGAAAGTCGATGGAAGAACAAATGGGTCAAGCAGCCAACATGCACGAAGTACTCCATACGTGATCATTACCTCCATTCGCTCCTCTGCCTGTGGGGAGCTCTGGGGGGGGGGTGGCAGAGAGCAGGAGTTGGGGGCAGGGGGTGGTCAGCAGCAGGATTCTCTCTACACTCTCCTTAGACACCAAAGCCCTAGGGCCTGGCACATAAAAGGCACTTAAAACAAATGTAATAGAAGTGTGTGGAATGAATAGTGAAGAATGGTTGGTAGACGGGCAGGATGAAGGGCAGAGAGAGGTCCAAGCCCTCAGCAGGGGGCTCAGTGTTAATGCCAGAATTTCTCTCTGGGAGGGATTTAGGGGTGCAGTTTTCCTGGAACCACGGGCCGGGGGCTTGACTCGAAGCCACAGGATAAGCAAAGCCCTTTACCTAAGATTCAGAAATGGAGGCAGGTGATGGAGATTATGAAAGGGAGAAGTGTTTAAATCCACTGGGGAGGGTCACTCTGTCCCTCCCCAGAACTCAGAGACCCTCTGGTCACTCAGCCTCCTCCTTGGGACAAGTGACAAAGAGCTAGGAGGGGAGCTCAGAGTCAGCAACTCAGTGCAACGACTTCATTTTCTAGAAGTGGAAACCAAAGCCCAGAGAAACTTGTCCCTGGTGAGTGACCCATCAGGTTCATGACAGATTCCAGCAGGAACCCATTTATCCCGTCACTCATCCAGGTGCGCATTCTACCCTACCTCCACTCTGGGAGATTCTCACGAGGTCTGAGCTGGGGTGGCACGGGGTAGGGGGACAACTTGAGCGTGTCCCGTCCTTCTGCCAGGCTTTTCCTTCACACCCCACAAGGCTTTCCCCGCCCTACCTCCATCCCCCTCCTCGTCTCAAGGGACAACCCTTTGGGTCTCACTTCTGAATGGTCTAGGGGCCATTGATAATTTCCTGCCTCTCCCTCCAACACCTCTTGTAACCAGTCCTGCCTCCTTCAATCCAGCCCCTAGAAGAAGCAACAAAAACTCAAGTTTTCACAGGGGCCAGGCATAGGACAGTAGGGACTGGTGGGGACTGTGACACATTGGAGAGTCCATGCCCACCTAAAGGTGGCAGGCCCTGCTGCAGGAGCAAAGTGGGCTGGGTGTGGCCAGATCTTGCATTTTCCAGGAAAAGCCAGAAATGGAGATTTTGTGTACCATTTTTTTTTTTTTTTCTGTCTAGACAAATACATCTGCTAGGGGAGTCAGTCCTCTATTTACAACTCAAAGTGGTATGTATGGCCTGCAGTCCCCCCAGGCCTCGGAGGGTCCAGATCAGCCCCACGGACAGAATGGGGTAAAATGGAGTCAATTGGGGGCCTTGGCATGAAATCAGCAGCTGAGGGAAGAGGCCTCGGCAAAGTTGCTGAGTTTCTGAAATCCCAGGCGCTCTGTGGCAGGGTTTTTTTCTGCCACACAGAACAACCTACTGCCAGGCTCCTGGATGCTGAGAGCCCAAGATGTGGAATTTACTTTGAAATGTAAATCACGGGGGAAAAGTGATATTGATGTTGCCGACTAATTAAGGGCTGGCCTGGTTTAAACTTTGGAGGGCTCCTGCCTGTCACCGGCCTTGGAGAGAGCCCGGGAGGATGCGATTTTTATTAAATCGGAGAGATGAATCAAATGGTCTAAGTAGACGGGGAGGCAGAGGGGGAACTCACAGTGGTGTGGAGACTCATGAGTTCTTCACAACTCACTTACGGAGACAGCAGGGACACGGGTCTCGGAACATTAGCCCCAGAGCCATCTCCCTTCCAGGGTCACTGATCATGGAGAGGGGATGGAGTCGTGGGTCGGGCGACAGGGCCTGGCTTTATTGGAACTGAAAACAACACAAGGCAGCCGATTGGAGTGGTCAGCTGTGATTTACCAGAGGCCTCATTTGCAGATTCTCTCTGCAGGGCCTGAGTTATGCTTGGAGACCTTCCAGAATTAGTAGCTGCCAAGACAGGGGCATTCACAGCCTCTCAAGGCCAGCGCCCTGGGGGCAGGAAAACAGGGGCTCAGGGCTGCCTCCCCACTGCCCGGGTTCTCTAATGACGGCTGATGCTTACTGCAGGCTGGGAAGATGATGCTCTCATTATTTTCATTTTACAGAGGAAGAAACAGAGCTGGAGAGGGCCATGCAGCAAGCGAGCGGCAGAGCTGGGATTGGGACCTATCTAGTCTGACTCTAGGGTTCAAGGTCTTAGCCCCTCGACTCTGTAACCCCTTGCTCTCTGCTCAGTGCCTGGCCCGTGAGCGATGCTGGGTATGTTCATTTGCTCACTCGCTCACTCGCTCACTCGCTCACTAATGCGTTCATGCATTCGCCAGCCTGTAGTACCTGCTCCCGTTTGCTATTGTTCTGGAGCCCACAAGGACCCGGCCAGGAAGCACCATTCCCCTTTTACAGATGGGGATGTGGAGCTTGCAGCCTGTTAACTGACCTGTAGGCACCAGGGGCGGGACTCGCCCCTCAGTCTCCTGACCCAGATTCTAGGATTTCTACTACTTTAGAGCTTTGCATTAAAATTGAGCTTCCTTGAAGGCAGGCAAGGGATGTTATACTGAGTTTTCACTCCTCAGGGTGCCCAGTGCAAAGCTGAACATGCTCCCTCACTCATTCCTTCAACAGGTGTGTGCCCGGAATGCCTTTCACAGCTATGCTGGGGGCTGGGGGCCCAGTAGACGTGGTCTCTCCTCCGGAGCCCATGTCCTGGGGAAATCACGGGCAGGTAAACAGACAACAACCTCAGCAAGGGATGGAGGTGGGAGGGGGCTCTGAGACCCCAGAGAAGGGGCTTTTAAATTAGTGATTCTGCCTCTTCCACCTAATGAGGACTGAATCAGGCCAACTGGAACCTGGGGTTCAGGGGTGGGGTCTGAAAGTCAGAGAAATCCCCCTGGTGTATTAGGGTATTTACAGATTCAGTCTTTGGATCCAGACAAGCTTGAGTCAGGATCCTATCTGCTTGATTTAATCGCCCTGCGTCCTCAGGAGTCACCTCACCCCAGTCAGCTGGTTTCCTCCAGGTCATACACGAAGGATGGAGGCTGGAGTGTCAGAAGAACTCTAGAACCCTAGCTATTTTTACTGTCATTGTCACCACCATAGGTGACATAGTCTATGGCTATCCATAGACTCGGAAGGCTGCCAACCCACATGTGCAGGCCTCAGCCCCTCTTCCTTCCTTGCCCCCCGACTCTTCCCTCCACCGCTGAGCACTGACTGAGCCCAGAGACACAGCTCTGCGTCTGGTGCCAGGTTGGGGCCGGCGGGGGCCAGACAGAGAGCAAGCCGAGGGTCTCAGTCTTGGCAACCTTCCATTAGATTGTGCCTGAATGATTTCTGGGCCTAGCACAAAGCCAGCCTGAGCCGATGTGTGTTGCTGAAAGGAAAATCTGAAACAAATGAAACATCATTTTTTTAAATGGCAAAGGGGGTCTCTGACCCTATGGTAAAGTGAGTGGTTCAGACTCTAGAACACAGCCGATGTGTGCCTATTAGCAGCCCCCAGGGAACTGCGCTCCCAGTATTTACGCCCTTGTGTTGTTCTCTGCCATTGAATCTGGCTGGCCCTGGGGCTCCTTTACCCAATAGCCTGTCGCAGAGGTGAGGCTGTGCCATTTCCAGGTGTAAGTCTTAACCAAAAGAGAGTTGCTGAACCCTGGCTGGAGACCATTGCCGTCCTGAAGGACTTCCCCGGGCCTTGAGCGCCCTTAGATTAGCGGGTGTTAGGTGTTCCAGACCAAGTATCACCAAAGAGAGACTTCCTACTTGACTGAATCAGGGGGATGAAAGGGAATTAATTGAAAAGGGAATGATTGGCTCGCTACGGTTTGAGACCCAGAAGGGAATGGCTTCTTCTCGGTATTAGTTACGCCCTGTTCCCGAGCCACCTGGCCATGCGCACTGCATTCTGAGAAATGCTGGCTCGGGTGACCCACGGTTTCCTGTAAATTCTGTCCACTCACGGGGTGTGGCGCCCCTTCGGTCGTGGGTCCCTCATATGTCCCTGACTCCCGGGGCCCTGAGAAGGACACCGTCTGTCCATCATCCGGGCTTTCCATCTGGAATTCCATGCCCTCCACGGGGACGTCTGGTCAGGTGGTAGAGAATAGTATTTATGGCTCAGCGGCCAGATGGAGCCGGAATGTTCTGGAGCAGAACGTAGTGATGAGTGAAAAGTCAGTGGTTCTCAGGCCAGAGCCCGTCAAGTACGGTACAACTGCGGGTTTTGCTCTTATCTCAGAAGGGATATGTTTTCAGTTTTGTGCTGTCTGGCCCCCGCCGGCCCCAACCTGGCACCAGACGCAGAGCTGTGTCTCTGGGCTCAGTCAGCGCTCAGCGGTGGAGGGAAGAGTCGGGGGGCAAGGAAGGAAGAGCACCTCGGTTTCCTGTGAATGCACCCCCCTGGCTTCTGCAGGCAGGAAGACGGTGGCCCTAGAGTGGGGGCACACTCAGGACCCTTTCAGTGCAGGGACATCACCAACTACTGCCCTGGGCAAAGGACAGGGGCATTTTGGGTTATGTGGCCCCTTCCTTCCTCACCACCAATTTCTAACCATTTTCACTTGAAATTACATACAGGACATTAATAATGATGCTGACGGTTCCCTGTCTTCCTACTGCTTGGGCCAGAGGCCTTTTTAGATCTCAGCAGTCTGAGCGATATTAACTCCAGGTGGAAATCTAATCACGAATCATGGAAAGACTGACTTTTCAGGGCCGTTGGGGATGTGCTAGGGGTCTGGCTCGGGCCGAAGCGTGTCTGTTTCCAGCTCAAATTCCCTGACACCCCCTCCCCTTGGTCATGCCTGGGATTGATTTGTAACTTATTTTCCTGTAAACAAAATGATTTCCTGTAAACATGGATTTGAATGTGATTGACAAGGAGGGGTTGGGCCTGAGCCTAGAATGTGACGCCTGTCATCCTCTGGGAGAGAACTCGCCCTCAGGGAGGAGATGGCCTGGCACGATGACATAATTCCAACAGCAGAAGCTGAATCGTCCTAGGGACAGAGGGATTCCGAGTGGAAAGATGATAATATTATGAGCGTCGCTCAAATGCATCCCCGGCCCAGGCCAGCTGCCTGGATGTGTGTGTCACAGGGCAAAGCAAGGGAGAAGCTTCTTGAAGCTTGAGAGCCAAGCAGCCGTGCTGAGATGCCTCTGATATGGTGTACCGCAAGGGGGAGAAAGCCCCTCATGCCTTGCTCTTCATCCTGGGTAACATCAACAGGGGAATTTCAGCTCATGAGAATGGGCTCCTGGTGGGGCAGGGGGGAGAGGATGAGGATGGTGCCTGGGAAAGACGGGGGCAGGGGGATAATGCCTGGTCCCTTCTATGCCCCTGGAGCCATCTTGGGAAAGTATCACCCTGGAGGAAAATTCTGGGGCACAGGACTATCCCACACAGTCATTCTGGAGGGGCTGCAGGAAAGTCCAGTGACCTGGATATTTGAACTAAGCTCAAAGGAGAAGAAAGGAGAAAAATGAAGAAGCCCTTTGAAGAATGCATATGTGTTTGCAGATCAGGAAGCAGGGTGGGTCGCTCATTGTCTTGGGACCACGGGGGGTAGCCAGAGAGAAGCACATCAAAGGACCCCAGAGAAGCCAAGAAAAGGCACTTACCTGCGGGGAGTAGCCAATTAAGAGGGATTTTTTTTTTTTTTTAAGATTTTATTTATTTATTTGACAGAGAGAGACATAGCGAGAGCAGGAACACAAGCAGGGGGAGTGGGAGAGGGAGAAGCAGGCTTCCCGCCGAGCAGGGAGCCCGATGTGGGACTCGATCCCAGGACCCTGGGATCATGACCTGAGCCGAAGGCAGACGCTTAACGACTGAGCCACCCAGGCGCCCAATTTTTTTTAAATTTTTTTTTAAGACAGCAAGTTGAGGCCCAGTGAGCAGTCCACGTCCATCTGCTTGGAGTTGTCCCAGACCACAAGGTAGAGAGAAAGAGACCGGCTTAGAGGGTTCCTTGGTGGACTGGCTCCAGGTGTGAGCGGTCCTTCAGTCAAAGTCAGGGTTGGGCGCAGTTACCTGGCCCTCAGGTAGTTACACCTGGTGAGCAGCCTAGAGAGCATTGCTTCCCCAAGAATGAGGACTCCTTAGTAAGAAAGGGGCTTCCCACTTAGAGATCTAGAATTCAGAGGAGGAACGCTGCTTATATATAGCTGGACACGACAGACCAAAGTTCACAATGGAAAGGGAAAGTCTTGCACCAATAATTGGGTGCCCTGACCTAGTCTGAGGCGGGGAAATGGTATCTGCCCTCTAAAGGGCCAGATGAGCATAAGGTACTCAAGAGGAAATCCCACAAGGAGGAGGTGTAGCTTGTTAGATCCTCATTCAGTAAATATTTGCCCCCCTGCCCACCTGTAAGGAGCATCGTGCGCCCCACCCCTGGCCTCGGTCCGGCCATGTGGTTCGCTGTGGCCAATAGGACCTTAGAGGACTGGACGCAAACAGACTTGAAATGCATCCGTGCAGTTCGCCCGCTCATGCTCCCGCCTTTAGCATGAGTGCAGCGTGCCTCTCGAGTTGGACGCCTAAGCCAGGGAGGATGAGGCCCTCGAGGAGCAGATGTGGGTCCAACCTGACATGAGCCGAACCCTGCTGAGTCCAGCCCCGGGCGGCCAAACCCCAGGTGAGTCCCAGACATGTGAGTGAAAAATAGATGCCAAGATGGTGGGCCGAGAACTTTGTCAACTTCAGGCCCCAAATACCCGGAACCCTTTCAAACCCCTGCCCTGCCTTGAATCAGCATGTAGACAGCGCTCTTATCCCAACCCTCTCCCCCCGGCGTCATGGGGAAGAGTCATCGCTGCCTGGCTTCACATCCTCGTTCTAGCTCTTTCTAGCTTTGTGTCTTTGAGCTTTGATTCCTTATCTATAAAATGGAATTTAGGATTAGCTACTTAAAGGGGTATGAGTTGGGTTTTTTTTAAAGATTTATTTATTTTTGAGAGAGAGTGAGCATGTGAGAGCGTGTGCAGGTTCGGGGGGGAGAGAGAATCTGAAGCAGACTCCCTGCTGAGCGTGGAGCCCGACTTGGGGCTCAATCCCAGGACCCTGAGATCTGGAGCCAAAACCAAGAGTCGGACACTCAACCAACTGAGCCACCCAGGCGCCCCAAGGGGTATGAGTTTTAAATGAGGTAATGCTTATAAAATATGTTGGACATGATCTGTCACATAATCAATAAATTTTCCACAAGTACGTGTTGATAGTTATCCTTTGTCATGGTTGGAATTCGGTGCTCCAGACCCATTACTTTTGGATTTTACCTTAGGGCCCAGTTAGACTTGGGAGCTAGAATGCCTCCATCCACGTCCCCTCGCTGGCGAGCCTGGCCTACGGCCTCAGCCTCTATTTCTGGCAGAAGGACACAGTTCTGAAATGCACACACTTTGATTTCCCGCCGGAGAGGCCTCAGCAGATTCTGGGAGGTTGATGTCGAGCATTGAGAAGGAGGGCATGAATCATGTCTTTCCACGGAGGTTAAAAATCCAGACCCTGGGCATTGCCAAAGATCACAGAGAGTGGGGTCAGGTTCCGAGTGTCTTGTAAAGCCAGATTCTTTCCTTAATGTGACAAGTCTGAATCCTGTAGGATTCAGTGAGTCAGCCAGGTTTGTAAACACAGGCTTGTGTAGCTAGAAGAGGATGTCCTCAGTCTGGGTCAGAGCAGAAGGTGCACCCACTCCACTTCTCCTGCTTCAGCCTCTGTGAGGGAGCCCAGGGGGCCTTGGCTCTAATGTGAGAAGGTGCTGGAGGTTCTATTGGGATCTACACTCTGTGGTTAAAGGGGTGTTTAAGGAGGACTGTGCCAGAGGAGCTCTTGGGGCCTCAGTCAGTTAAGCGTCGGACTCTTGATTTCAGCTCAGGTCATGATCCCGGGGTTGTGAGATCGAGCCCCATGTTGGGCTCCACATTCATCAGGGAGTCTGCCTGAGGTTCTCTCTCTCCCTCTCCCTCTGCCCCTCCCCCTCCCTGTGCTCCCACAATCTCTGTCTCAAATAAAAAATAAATAAATCTTAAAAAAAAAAAAAGACTGCCAGAATCACAAAATTGTCCCAGAGAGTATAACTGAGAAAGAGATGAATTTTATCTTTATACATACTATAGTTCATTGGTTCTAATATGCACATTTTCTCCCACGTTTTAACATCTCTGAAATCAGGATGTTTCTTACCATCGACTGACATGAAAATGTCGTGTCATAGGGTAGTTGGCCCCCTGGGCTCCTTGCCAGTGGTTCATGAAATAACACGTCTTATACCAGCGGCACTGTAGATTTGGTGAAATGTAGTCCTTTAGCCACTCATATTTATATGGATTTACGATGTGCTAAATCCTCTGATTAGTGCTTTACATGGATGAGCTCCTGAGTAAGACTCTGAAGTGATCCTCATTTTGCAGCTGAGTATACCAAGGTCAGAAAGGTGAAGTCACTTGCCTTGGGCCACACAGCAATGGAAAGGTCCCTGCCTTGTTCTTCATCCTCATGCCTAAACTCATCTCTCTTTGATCTACCCTCTCTGAACATTCAGTTTGTTGATAAATTAGATCAGGGTTTCTTTTGAAGACCTGCCTGCCTGTCTGTCTGTCTATCCACCTATCTATCTGTTAAATCTATTTTCTCCTCTCTCTCTCTCCCTCTCCCTCTTTCCCACCCTCGGTCCCTCCACCTTCCCTCTCCCTAGCTTTCCTCCTTCCCTTTCTCTCTCCTTCCACAAATGTATGCACATCTCAGGCATCCTTGAGTAGCTGCTCCCCAAATCTTTCTCTTGATCTCTAACACGCCTGAGAAATCGACTTCACTCACTCACTCAAAATGTATTTATTGGATATCCACTATTACCAAGGCTCTGGGGAAATTATTCTGTGCAAATGAGAGATGAATAAATCTGTTTCCTGATCTCATGGTGTTTACAATATCAGATTATGTAAACCTTTTGCTTTTTGTAGGCCAATTAAAACCCCATTTCAAATGCACTAGGAAAATCTATTGATCAAAAAGTGGTGGATTACACCCTTCTACCTTCATGGATATAACAGAATGCCCTACCTCATACCCACGAAGGTATTAAAAAGCAAAACAAAACAAAACAAAAAACCCTACTGGGACTGTCAGAGGCTGGAAAAACTCTCATTTCATGGCTGGAAAAAGTCTTCTGCTTGGCAAATGGTGGGGATTTAAATGCCCTTTAGGGCAAGCTGTTCCTCTGTTCTGGAAAAACCACCTGAACAGGCCCTTCAGCTACACAAGAGCAAAGCAAGTGGGTGCCAATTGTTCCAGGGAAAGCTGTGAATTAGCTGTTATCCTGAACACAGATGGTTAGGCTGAGCTCCTCCTAACTCTCTGGAGACTTTGTTTCATTTAGGGCAGTTAGGGGGATTTTTTTTTTTTCTTCTTCCCTGTGTGCTGTTTAGCCAGCAGGTACAGGAGGCCTGGATCCCTTTAGGGCTTGCTGTGTGCTGGTGATGAGCGCTGCTGATGGGAGCCGGGGCAGAAGTCCTAGTGGCCGAGGGAAGGATGAGAAGGTCCAGCTTCCAAAAGAACCTGGTCCAGCTCAGGGGAGTCCAACCTAGACTCTGTGGTGGAGGCATACAGATGGTGTAGTCAAAAATATACAAATGTGGGGCGCCTGGGTTGCACCATCAGTTAAGCATCTTACTCTTGACCTCAGCTCAGGTCTCGATCTCAGGGTCATACATTCAAGCCCTGCGTTGGGCTCCATGCTGGGCGTGGAGCCTCCTTAAAAAAATAATAATAATAATTTAAAGGGGCGCCTGGGTGGCTCATATCGTTAAGCATCTGCGTTCGGCTCAGGTCATGATCGCAGGGTCCTGGGATGGAGCCCCACATCGGGCTCCTGGCTCAGGGAGGAAGGAGCCTGCTTCTCCCTCTCCCTCTGCCTCTCTCCCTGCTCATGCTTTCTCTCTCTCTCTCTCTCTCTATCTCTGTGTCTCAAATGAATAAATAAAATCTTAAAAAAATAACAATAATTTAAAATTAAAAAAAAAAACAAATGCAAGAATTTACCAAAGATTACAAAACTGAGTCTATTAACCTGTCATGCAAAAGAATGCCAGTGAGGAATTTCGCTGAGCAGATTATGCACAGAGGGGATGAAGTCAGGGGTGTTAGGTGCTAGAAAGGGATTTTCATGGTGCTATATGCTAATTACGGATTGGCAGCTAGCCTGTGGAGAGGGCGAATGGGTCCCTCAGTCTGTACACAGATCCGGTGGACAGGAAAGAGTCTCCAGTTACTTCCAGTGAAGCCTGGTGCTCAGGGTCACTAAGAGCTTGTGGTCCTTTATCAGTTTCAGTTGGTTGCAACCATTTGTGATGGGACAGGACAGTCTGGCTATGTAATATCAGTTTAGGTTAGTGCTGATATAAGTGGAAACTTTCTTACAGTGCTGTTGAAGACTGAGTTACTCAGATTTTGGGAAAGGTACTGATGCTGGGTGATTTTATTCTGATGCCATTGCCTTGCGTTGGGGCCAAAGGGCCAGGCCTCCCCTTTTTGGTCCCCAGTGGGGCTTCTCATAGAGGGACAACTCTGAGACCAAATTTACAAATGGACAATGGCCAGAGCATATATAAAAACAAAACTCTGACCCACAAGCTCACCAGCCCCAGGACACAACCTTGGCGGCAATTAGCCCCACGTGGTAAGGACCTGATCAAGAACTACCAGTTTAAAAAAAAAAAAAGGGCGCCTGGGTGGCTCAGTTGGTTAAGCAACTGCCTTCGGCTCAGGTCATGATCCTGGAGTCCCGGGATCAAGTCCCGCATCGGGCTCCCTGCTCGGCGGGGGGTCTGCTTCTCCCTCTGATCCTCTTCCCTCTCGTGCTCTCTGTCTCTCATTCTCTCTCTCAAATAAATAAATAAAATCTTTAAAAAAAAAAAAAAAAAAAAAAAAGAATGGCCAGCTTCCCTAATTTTGCCCCTACTTGCAAATGAGGACCAACCAGAGAAAGGAAAACAAAGTTCGTAACCCTAACCAATCATGTAGAATGCCCTCTTCCAGTTAGCCCGCCTCCAGCTTCCTGGGCCAACAGCCTCTACTCAGGGCCTATCTGAGGCCATCCCTTGTTTCCATTATAAATAGTTTTCCCACTTGTCTACCTTGCCTTTGAGTTTCTGCCAAATGCAAGTGATTGTGGCCGACTCCTTTGCTTTATGGCCAATTCTGAATAAATAGCTTTTGCTTATTCTGATTTGGGTGGTCTTCATTTCTTGCCACAATTCCAAGCCTGTCAGATTGCAGACAGGAAAGGAGGCCAGTGGAGGTGGCATTTTAGACCAGGGGAGCTCCACCCAGGAGTGCAGACGCGGTCTCATGCACCCCCGGTGGGCGGGATCAGCTGCCTCCGGTGCTTGGAGGCAGGACAGGCAAGGGGCAGCTGGTGAAGGGCCCCTAGGATGGGCTTGGAGCCTGAGGGAAGCCCCTCTAGCAGGAGAAATAAATTGCATCCTTGGTTGTAAATCCCTCTTGGACGTTCAGCAATTTCTTGGCAAACTTGGCGGTCTAGTCTTGGCTGGGCCATGGGACTTAAAGTAAGGGTTTGCTCCCAGATGGGGACAGATGAATAAAGGGCAAGATAGAGGTCACAGTGGGAATTGCAAAAGCCCAGAAGGTCAAGAGGCATCCCGGCAGTGGCAGAGCCCCAGATCACATCCCCTGGCACTACGGGGCTCTACCCTCAGCAGGATTAAAGGAGGAGCACCCCATAGCCTTTTGTGATGATGGATGACGCTTTCCCTCTTCCTTGACAGGCACCAACCATGGTGTGGTCACCCTTGAGAAACCTCAGAGGTGTTTGGGGGGAAAAGAAAGCTCTTAAAAAGACTATAATTCTTGTCAGCAGTACATTTGATAATAAAAGGGGGGCAATGTATGGGTGCCCGGGTGGCTAGTCAGTTGAGAGGCTGATTCTTGATTTCGGCTCAGGTCATGATATTGGGGTCCTGGAATTGAGCCCTGCATCAGGCTCTGTGCTCGATGAGAAGCATACTTGGGGATTCTCTCTCTCCCTCTTCCTCTGCCCCCCACCCCCATTCTCATGCTCTCTCTCTCTAAAATAAATAAATGAATTTTTTTTAAAAGGGGGGCAATGTCAATAACCACCAGGAGGAGGTGGTTAAATCAGCCATCCAATGGACTATTACACAGTGGTTAAAAATAATGGCAGTCTATTTGAAACTATACACCGAGCAGAAAAAAGTGGGCCAAAAAGTTGACCCAATACAATGCCATTTTCGTGATGAAAACCAGCTACGTGGATAGAAAAAGGACCATGAAATTATTGACAAAAATGCTAAGAGTTGTAACCTCTGTATGGGAGCCTGGGTGACTTGCTTTGTTCTATTTGTTTATTGGCATTTCCCGAAGTTGCCATCATAAATACAAATTCTAGACTTACACTGGAAAAAATTAATGTTATTTTGCATGCTGTTTTACCAATGAAGCTGCTTTGGCTCTGAGTGTGGGACTCCACACTCCTCCTGCTCCTCCCACGTGCTCCTCCCTGGGGTCTGCCTGGCTGGCAAAAATTCCAGGAAATAAACCCAAAACGCAGCTTAAGGAGATCTGTTCAAGAACAAGCAGGGAGGGGAGCCAAATTCTTCATCCAGTCCCTCAGCCAGCCATGTCCTTGGAAGAATAAAGAAGCAACACTTTCAGAAAGGAAGGATTTGGCGCTCTGGTGGGAGAAAGTTGATCAGAGAAGCAGGGTGGGGTGTGGGGGCGTGCCGACACAGGCCGAGGGGGGGTGGGCTTTATCTTCCTATCATCTCAAGACCACACCCTGAGTTATAACATTCTCCTTGGCTACGAACAGTCGACATTCTCTCCATCCTATGTAGGGTGTGGATAAAAGCATCTTTACACAATTTGGCTATTTTAATGGATCTATAATTTATTTTTTTATTTATTTGGGGGGGAGGGGCAGAAGGAGAGAGAAACTCAAGCAGACTCCATGCTGAGCGTGGAGTCTGATGCAGGGTTCTGTCTTAAGACCCTGAGATCATGACCTGAGCCAAAACCAAGAGTCAGACACTCCATTGACTGCACCACCCAGACGCCCCTGGATCTATAATTTAAAACTGAAGTAAGAACTGTGTACTTGAAGCTTCCCCCGCCCCCCCCCCCCGACCCACTGAAATTCTGAGGCTGTCACTGCAGACTTCAGAGTGTGGGGCAGCTCTGTTTCCATGAACAAGGAGCAGAACAGCTGATGATGGCCAGCCCATAGGTCTCAGGAGCCTGAGCTGCCCTGGCTTATACCCACATGACCACTGCCTCCAGCCAAGCATGGCTGAATTTCTTCTTGCCACTCTCAGCACAAAAGGTGCTATGAGAGTATATAATAAGGGAAATCCAGTATAATTATGAGTTCTTATTTATTTATTTACATTGGGTCTTGGTCCCTATGAGAATGAAACTTTTGGGGTAATTCATCTACTCATCCATCCACTCACCTACCCATCCACCCACCCATCTATTCATCTATCATCCATCCTTCCTACCTTCCTTCCTTCCACTCATCCACCCACCCACCAATCCATCCATGCACCCATCCACTCATCCAAATACGTATGGAGAACTTACTATGTGCCAGGCATTCTCCAAAATGGTTGCTGCCCCCAAGTAGCCCAAAGTATAGAGGGAAAGAAAGACAAGTAAGTTGCTAATCATCACAGAACAGGATACTCTCGTTCATTGCTGTGGAATTTAAATAGGTACAACCCCTATGTAGAGCAGGTTGGCAGCATTATAACCGCAAATTCCCTTTGAGCCAACAATTCCGCTTTTAGAAAGTTAACCTGCAGGTGTAACCATCCATGTAGAAAATGACTCGTGTACTGAGTTATTCACTTCAGAATCATTGGTAATAGCAAAAGTCTGGAAATCACCCAAATGACCAAGGAGAGGGGACTTATAAGACATATGACAGCATATCTACACAAGACTATCACGTAACTCTTTATGTACTGATATGGGAAGATCACTAAGATTTCTTGTTAGGTTAAAGAAGGATATGGAACAGTGTGTGTTATTTTACCACTACACTGAGACAATAACACATATGTATATAACATTTGTCTGCAGACTATTCCAGTGCACACAGAGGCTTTTTCTAGAGGTTTTAACACCTTGAAGTGACTCTCAATGAATAAAAGACGGGCATTGGTAGATAAATATCTCCATTCCCTCGCCCCTCAGTGGAAACAACAGAGAGATGTGGATTGAGCCTCAGTTACTCAGAGCCGTGACCTGCTCATTCACACACCCTTAGATTTCCTCCATTCCCTATCTCGTTTCCCCACTTTTTTACTATGCTGCCTGGGATAATCTCCCAAATAAACTACTTGCACCCAGTATTTACCTTGAGGTCTGTTTTGGAGGAAAGTCAAACTAAGACATTGTCATTGCTTGTAATAGATTGAAAGTAGAATCATTGGCAGCCTCTGGAGAGGAGAGCTGGGTAGCTGAGGACAGGGGTGACAAGGGGGCTTTTCATCATAGAACCTTTGGTGGCTTTTGAAATGTGTACTGTAGGAAATATTTCCAATGGAAAAGTAATTTCCCAGTGACACCAGCTCCTAAATGATGCAATTGGAGCAACACAAAGTGTTCTGGGAGCACAAATGGGGCATGTTGGAAAACCCAAACTCAGCCAGTGAACACAGTAAACCATGCGCTCTGGAAGTTAGCTGCATAGGTTCAAATCCTGGCCCTGCCTACCACTTACAAGTTGCATGACAGGCCAAGTTACTTGAACTCTCTGTGCCTCAGTTTCCTCATCGGTATAAATCGAGATTACAACCATGGTACCTATTTCATGGGGTTGTTGTGAGGGGTATTACACACTAAGATAAGTCTCTTAGTCCATTCAGGCTTCTATAACAAAATACCACAGACTGAGTGGCTTATAAACAGCAGAAATGTATTGCCCACAGTCCTGGAGAGTGGAAGTCCAAGATCAAAGGGCCAGCATGGTCAGGTGAGGGCCCTCTTCTGGATCGCAGGCTTCTGGCCATGTCCTCACATGGTAGAAGGAGCAAGGGAGCTCTCTGGAGTCTCTTTTATAAGAGCCCCACTCCCATTCATGAGGTTTCCACTCTCATGACTTAATCATGGCTCTAAGGGCCCCACCTCCTAGCACCATCATTGGGGGCTAAGATTTCAACATATGAATTTGGGAGGACATAGACCATAGCAGTATGTAGAGCACTAAGAGACCTCGCTGACCACGCTCCGTCTGTGTTAGCTGGTGTTACGTTCAGCGGTGCAGTTTGATCTTGACCTAATCCATGTTTTTCCAAGGGAAATTTTCATATTAGGTATTCCTCTCCCAGGAGCCTCCCAAATGTCTCCATTCTGTGCATCTGCTACTTCCAGGAGGAGAGTGCAAACATCCCTTAGGAAACTTCCAGATGGGTTTGCACCATCACCAGAACCACTCAATGGTCGGGCAGAACCTCACAGAACCATCAAGGAGAGTAAACGCCCCAGGAACTGATCAGCAGCCCAGGCAAATTGAGGAGAAGAATCCACGTTTGGGGCCCAAAACAGTACCAGGCAGCAGTTTTGACAAGAAGCTAAGGATGTGCGGTGGGGAGAGGAATGCAATTGGCTTTGGTTTATGTTGTCTTACAGTTTTTATGTCTGCACTGGAATGAGCTCCCTTTTCTCTCTCTCACTTAAAGAGAACTGCACTCTGATAATTAAGCTCAAGGTGAGCCAATGGTGTCTACCATGTCACATAAGTACATTTTCAATTCTTGGTGCTGTTATTTCAAGTGGCGCCATTATTTATTGTACAAGGTAATATGTATCTTTGGTCTCTGGTGTCTCCTAGACCCTAAAGCAGAAAAAAATGCTTTAATAAAAATTCGTATATTGCCTCCTTGAAGCTGAGAGGCTATATTATTAAAGATTACAGAATGGTCTCTGTTTGGGATGTTTTAATGAATTACTGCCTAATATTTCTTTTCTTGGGACACATAGATAATTAGTAAATGTTGTCTGCTCACTGATTAACTTTGTTTATTTCCTAATTAAGTTTAGGATCAGCTGTCTAGTGGTTATAGAAATAATTGTTTGATTAATGTGTGGAAATTTACATTTTCATTACACTCCTGAGTAAGTTCCGTCCCAATTAGCTCAACACCCTATGCCAATCTGGGGCACTGGAATTACAATTTTCACCCATTAAGTAATAACTGTTATATTGATTGGTGATAATTGGGTGTAGATAGTAAAAACACATTAGCAGAATTTAAATTATATACCAACTGGTTCTTTCCATTTGCTTCCAGAGTACCAAAGTTCTAGAGATGATTACCTGGGGCTTGGATAGAGTAGGACCTGACATACTTGCCAACGCTTTTTGATCAGTGGATTCCATGAAGTTTCCAGAAGAACTGTGAAAATCAGCCATCTACTGGAATTTGGTATCTGAGCTTGTCAAGTGAGTATCCCCTTCAATTTCTCCCTAGGCGCCTCACCTGGCCTACCCTAGTGCCTCCCTGTTTCTCTCTCAAGAACTCTCAATGGCTCCCCATTGCCTGCCATTGCAGATTTAAATGTGCTGGCTGGTGCCCAAGAATCTTCAAAATACAATTCCTTCCTATCCATCCATTTATGGTAGGCTTTCTGATGTGAACGCAGACCCACTCAAGGTATCTCAGGAAACAAGGAGGACTCACTGGAAGGACGTGTGGAGTGGAGGTAGACCCACAGAGTCCTCAGACGAAGGTAACAGGGCATTTCTGCCTATCTAGGTTTCTCTCTCTGTGCGGCTGTCTTTTTGTCTCTGTCTCTCTATCTCTACCTTTGTCTGCATTGTTTCTCTGTCTCTCAACTCTTCTATGCACATTTATTCAAGTCTCCTAGTTTCCCACCCAACCGGTTTTCCTCTCCCTCAGGGCTGCAGCCTGCACGTGGCTTTGCTTTGCTGTGGTCCTGACTCAACCCCAAGGAAACTCATCACCAACTACCACCCTGCCTCTCATTTCCAATTCCTGAGGGAGGCATGTGGCCTTGGGACTTCACCATGTGTCAATCATTGGCCTTCTGCTCTTGAATTATTTGCCATAGACTTCTACCAGCTGGGCTAAAATTTACTTCATACATTAAAAAAAGAAAAGAAAGGAAAAGAAAAGAAAAAAATCAATCCCTTGTGAATCTAATATTATGTATCATAAAGGGAATTTTTAATCAGTACCATAAATGGGAGCCAGCATTCTCCTGATGTAGACTAAAATAAAAGCATAGCAATTTACAATTTTAAAAATCTTACGTGTACCAACTAAGATGGGTCTCTGTGCCCCCCGCGTGTACACCCTACCCCTTGGAAAGCAGTGGACTAGCTCACCCTTTTCAAGCCACTACGCCCACGGTTTACCAGCAGCCTTGGGATTTTTTGCCCACAGCTCACGTGCCCATCACTGTCCAATCAGCTGTGACTAGGGTGAGGGCGTGGTCACCAGCTAATAAGACCAGGGGCTCGTAGGTACCCGACTGCCCTCAGGGAGCCAGTGGACTGTGTTAAGTGATCACCTGGCCCAGGATACTTCCTGGAGCCAGGTTTCAAGCCAGATGCTCTACGCACACGATCACACTCCGTCCTCACAGCAAGGCCACGGGGAGGGCATTAGTAGTCCCGTTTCTCTGTCCTTTGAAGCCTAACAGAACAGGATAACCCCCAAGGGTCCAAGGGAAGTTTGGCTTGAGGCTGCGGGAAGGAAGATGAGGCTCCATTTGGCACCTCTCACAGACAGTTCCATCAAGAGCTACATCTCTGCCCCAGAATTCAAGGTCAGCTCCCGTGTCCTCCGGAAAAGGAACTCCTCCCCTCCAAATTCCTGAAAGGTGGAACTGCATGCAGTCAGCCAGGCTGGATCTGTCTGCCAGCGAGGCTTTTCGCAGGAGCCCAGAGGAGGAAAAGCGTTTGGGCTGTGCTGGGAGCACTGGGAGAACAGGCTGGTGCAGAGACCAGCCTCTCATTCCTGATTGCTGATGCCCACGCTCTCAGGACCCCAGCAGACCTGGGTGCTGCCCAGGCGGCAGAGACGGGAGGCAGGAGGACGGCTCCTGACTGCGGAACTTTCTGTGCTGCCTCCATCTGCAGCTGGGCTGACCCCACTGATGCTCTCCTTGCGCTGCATTTAACCCACCCAGGCTCTGAGGGTTACACTGGGGGCGCACCAGCCCACCCCTTGGTCCCCTCCTTCAGCACAGCCTCCAAATTAAAAGACAAAAAACATCATGCTTTGTTAAGGGAGCTGAAAATACTGCAGCCACCTTCTAGACCGTCCACTCTGGAGAGGGGACCGTACCTAAGCTGTTGGCCACAGTGTCACCAGCACCTGACACGTGGGAAGGTCCTCGGTTATAATTTGCGAATGGACCGTGAGGGAGAATGGTCGCTATGGCTGAACGGAGCACAGCTTCTAGAGTAAAGAGCCAAGGAGGGAGAGCAGAGCCTTCATTTTTAGTAAGGATATGACCAGAATAGAGGGAGTCCAAAATGGAACAGAGAACCACACGGAGTATCTTTTCTGATGAGATCAAAAACATTGGCTTCCCCCGGAAGGAAACTAGGATCATTTTTAGTTCCCGCAGAATTCTTTCTTGGAGGCTCAGCCAAGAAACATACTGTGTAATAATGCAGTTTCCCAAGAGGGAGAAACTCCTGCCTTCCTGAGTGTAGCTCACAGTGGTCCCCAGGCCACATTCCCCAAAAAGACAGACGCCGGGCCCTGCCCGTGGTGGAATACAGGTTGACCGGGCAGGTTTTGAAGTCAGATTGCTTGGGATTGAATCCTGGCTCTGACATTAGCTGGCTCTGTGACCCTTGACCATGTGACTTAACCTGTATGATCCTCCATTCTCCCCAGCATAACTACCTTGTAGAAATATTGCGAGGGATAAATGAGGTAAGCCATGTGAGACATCTAGCCCACTGCCTAGCCGGGGTAAGGGCTCAGTAGCTGGTAGTGATAAATTCCCACTTCTTCTGGGCCTGCTGGAATTTCTGGATTTGATATACTCACTCCTCCAAGGGTGGAGAGGTGATATACTGTAACTTTGTACTGCAAGGTCACTGGCTTACATGGGGGAGAGGGTTGGACAGAGTGCAGTGGAGGAGTAGGAAAGGATGTTCTATCCTGGCTTGATTCTAGCCCTAGTCCAATGCAGGCCGTGCTGGGGAATGTGGGCCAGAAATGAAGCTCAGTGTTGGGCAAACACAGCTGAATATATCATCCCTGCCCTCCAGGAGCACGCAGGCTTCTAGAAGCTGAGATACATGTATGTAACCAAAATGGCAGCCTTGCATGGTTCCAGCACACTGGGCTACCTTGTAATTCAAGGTTAGAGTGTTTTAGAAATGCATCCACCCCATCCAAAGGCATCAGAACCAGCCTTTTGGCTAATCCTTGGGTGGAGGGTGACTTTCCAGGAGGAATAAAAATACTGTTTCTCCTTTTCAGAGAAGGGAAACTGACTTTTGTGTTCTAATCATGGGGCCTTCCCTGGGGTGTCACGGCTTCTAAAGGCATGGGTTCCTTTTCAACACTTTCTTTCTGATATGCCATTAAATAGTGCCACCCAAAAGAATTTTGAGGATGAATGGATGGAACTGTCTTGATGGAACTGTCTGTGAGAGGTGCCAATAAAGATGAATGAGGCAGGGGCGCCTGGGTGGCTCAGTCCGTTGAGCGTCTGCCTTCGGCTCAGGTCATGATCCCAGGGTCCTGGGATCGAGCCCCGCATCGGGCTCCTTGCTCGGCGGAGGGCCTGCTTCTCCCTCTCCCTTTGCTGCTCCCCCTTCCTTGTGTGCTCACACTCGCTGTGTCTCTCTCTGTCAAGTAACTAAATAAAATCTTAAAAAAAAAAAAAAAAGAAAGATGAATGAGGCAGGATCCAGGGCCAGGGCAGGGGAGGAGCTAGAGGCTGGAAACTTGAAGGATTGTGCTCCATTCCCAAGACTGTCCCTCTAGTGGTCTGAGGGCACGTCAGTGCCTGGGAGGGACAGCATCTGAGCCCTAGGGGGACCAGTCTGTTGGCCTGGGGATGGCTCACCCAGCCTGCATTTCCATCATGGTCAGGGAACCAGCCCCTGCCTGGGCCTCCAGAACTTTCCTGTTACAGTCCTGCCACCACCGGGTAAGTGGCACCAGGCCCTTCCTCTGCTTTGTGCCCGGTTCATCCACCTTGTAAGAATGCTGCACTGAAGATACTCCCTAAGCCTCAAGAGACTTCTGGAAACTCCAGAATGTGTGGGTGCACTTGGGGGAGGCCCCAAGCCAGCCATCTGGGACTCAACTGAGCACTCAGCCCCCCTCAAAGTGGGAACAATGGGCAGGTGACACCCCTGTTGCAGATGAAAATTTACTTCAGAAAATCAAAGCAATGCAGGGGTGACTATAACCAGAAAGTCAGGAGGTAGCGTGTGGACCAGGTAAAGCTGAATCCAGTAGCTCCGCCTTGTCACCAACGATCTGATCCCCTAGTTCCTCCTCTCTCTGACTTCCATGTGTTGGCTTAATCTGAACACCGCCTTCCCTTGAGTTCGAAAGAGATCTGTCAGGGGCATCTGGGGGGCTCAGTCGGTTAAGTGTCTGCCTTCGGCTCAGGTCATGATCTCAGGGTCCTGGGGTCGAGCCCCGTGGAGCCCCGCGTCAGGCTTCCTGCTCAGCAGGGACTCTGCTTCTCCCTCTCTCTGCCCTTACCCTCTGCTAGTGCTTGCTTGCATGCTCTCTCTCTCTCAAATAAATAAATAAGATCTTTTTTTAAAAAAAAAGAGAGATCTGTGAGAGCCTCTCCTGGGGACATGGGTTTCCTTATTCATACAGAAGGCAGCTGGAGCTTCATCCCAGGGAAAGATGCCGGGCAATGGGGTAAAACACCCAGCATAGAACGAAGCCACAGAGAGACGAGAGAGCTGGGGCATCTTCTATGGATCCGCTTCTCTCCGTTGGTCCAGGGCCACTCCCCCAAGGCGCTAACTGCCCAGCACTTCGGGCAGCAGGCAGAGAAGCCTTCTGGAGTCAGGAACCCTTGGGCAGAGAGCCCGCGGCACCCCAGCTGCATGCAGCACGCTGGGTCTGAAGGCCGTGGGGGACGCCGGTGCGGGACTGCCCGTGTCTGCACCAAGAGGCATCCATGGAATCCCTCTTCCGGGCATGGCTCAGCTGAAGAGCATCAACCTCATCCTGGCAGCAGTGGGGGCCATCGAGGATGTTTTAAGAGGGTGGATGGCGGAGTCAGGTTCGCGTTTGAAGACAGTTACCTCTAGAGGCCAGATCACACCTCGGAGTGTCCAACCACCCCAGTTCGTGTGGGAAGCATGCCTGCTCCAGGCTGTGGGGCACTGTGATCAAGAGAGGGTGAGTCACGAGCCGCAAGGTAAGGATTTGGCAGACAGGCAGGCAGGACAAGGATTTGCTGTGGCTCGAGGCTCTCCGCGCCCGCCGGAGCCATGGCTAACTGTAGAGTCTTTGGGATGTAGTCAAGCTCCCCGTCTGCCCCAGACACATCTGCTGGGGGCAAACAGAACACCCTTCCACGTGGAGCAGGCGTGTAGGCAGCCACCCGGTTCTCTGGGAGCCTCCAGGAGAAGGCAGTCGAGGCTTCGTGGGTCCAGCTTTCTTGCATTCCATCAGACATTGGATTGGGGGGAAAAATGGCTGTTTTCCTGTTTGGTCTAAATTCATTGCTCCCTTCCCCCACCCCTCCCTGGGAAAGTATGTCTGGAAGGAAAACAAAAGGTTTCCAGCCAGCAGCCCCTCCTCTAAAGAACAAAGAGCAGGGGCGCCTGGGTGGCTCAGTCGTTAAGCATCTGCCTTCAGCTCAGGTCATGATCCCAGGGTCCTGGGATCGAGCCCCACGTCGGGCTCCCTGCTCGGTGGAGAGCCTACTTCTCCCTCTCCCTCTGCCTGCCACTCTGTTTACTTGTGCTCTCTCTCTATCTCTCTGTCAAATAAATAAATAAAATCTTAAAAAAAAAAAAAAAGAACAAAGAGCATAGGACCTGGGGACAAGCACGCTAAGATGTGGTCTTTATCTCCTGCCCCAAGTGACGCGGCTCAGGCCAACATCTTTGCCTCTCTGGTCTCTTCTGATCTCAAAAGCAGTGCTGTCCAGTAGAAATATTTCATGATCCACACATGCAAGCCACATGTGTAATTTTCAATTTTCTCATGGCTACATTTAAAAAAAGAGAGAGAGCCTGGCTCAGTTGGTCAAACCTGCGATTCTTCGTCTTGGGGTTGTGAGTTCAAGCCCCATGTTGGGTGTAAAGATAACTTAAAAATAAAATATTTAGCAGGTGCCTGGGTGGCTCAGTCGGTTAAGCTCTGCCTTTGGCTCAGGTCATGATCCCAGGGTCCTGGGATCAAGTTCCCTGGGCTCGATCAGGCTCCCTGCTCAGTGGGGAGTCAGCTTCTCTCTCTCTCTGCCCCTGCCCCCAGCTTGTGCTCGTGCTCTCTCTCTCACAAAAATAAATCTTTTTAAAAAATCTTTAGAGAGAAAGAAACAAGGGAGATTAATTCTAATAATATATTTTACGTAACTCAGTATATCAAAATATATTATAAACATAAAACATTATTAGTGCGATATTTTACATTCTTTCTCTGTCTTCAAAATCAGGTGTGCATTTTACATTATAGCACATCTCAATTTAGACTGGCCACACATCAAGTGTCATTAGCCACTTATGGCCAGTGGCCTCAGGGTTGCTCAGATCTTGAATTTAAACTGTGGGATTCTTTTTTTTTTTTTATTATTGTTATGTTAACCCCCATACATTACATCATTAGTTTTAGATGTAGCGTTCCATGATTCATTGTTTGTGCATAACACCCAGTGCTCCATGCAGAATGTGCCCTCCTCAATACCCATCACCAGGCTAACCCATCCTCCCACCCCCTCCCCTCTAGAACCCTCAGTTTGTTTTTCAGAGTCCATCGTCTCTCATGGTTCGTCTACCCCTCTGATTTCCCCCCCTTCATTCTTCCCCTCCTGCTACCTTCTTTTTCTTCTTCTTTTTTTTTTCCTTAACATATATTGCATTATTTGTTTCTGAGGTACAGATCTGAGATTCAACAGTCTTGCACAATTCACAGCGCTTACCAGAGCACATACCCTCCCCAGTGTCCATCACCCAGTCACCCCATCCCTCCCACCCCACCCCCCACTCCAGCAACCCTCAGTTTGTTTCCTGAGATTAAGAATTCCTCATATCAGTGAGGTCATATGATACATGTCTTTCTCTGTTTGACTTATTTCGCTCAGCATAATACCCTCCAGTTCTATCCACGTCGTTGCAAATGGCAAGATCTCATTCCTTTTGATGGCTGCGTAATATTCCATTGTATATATACACCACATCTTCTTTATCCATTCATCTGTGAATGGACATCTTGGCTCTTTCCACAGTTTGGCTATTGTGGACATTGCTGCCATAAACATCGGGGTGCACGTACCCCTTTGGATCCCTACATTTGTATCTTTGGGGTAAATACCCAGTAGTGCAACTGCTGGATCGTAGGATAGCTCTAGTTTCAACTTTTTGAGGAACCTCCATACTGTTCTCCAGAGTGGCTGCATCAGCTTGCATTCCCACCAACAGTGTAGGAGGGTTCCCCTTTCTCCGCATCCCCACCAACATCTGTCGTTCCCTAACGTGTTAATTTTAGCCATTCTGACTGGTGTGAGGTGGTATCTCATTGAGGTTTTGATTTGGATTTCCTGGATGCTGAGCGATTAGACTGTGGGATTCTAAGATGGACTGTGCTTTTATTGCAAGAAGAGAGATGGAGGTTAACAATAGAGAGAGAGCTTCGTGTGTGGGTGTGTATATGTGTGTATGTGCGTGTGTATATATATATTGTGTGTGTATGTGTGTATATGTGTGTATATGTGCGTGTGCATGTCCGTGTGTGTGCGTGCACATATGTGTGTGAGTCGGGGTGGGGCTAAAATGCAGAAATCAGGTGCCAAGAGAAGCTGTAGAGTCTTTATTCCACAGAGCTGGGTTCAAATCCTGTTTCTGCCACTTACTGGCTGAGAGTCTTTGGACAAGTCACTTAACTCTCTAAGCTTGAATTTCTTTATGTGTCAGATTGTTATGACAGAACTTTAGGGTAGTAATGCCAAGAAAATAAGATCATATATGTAAAGCACAGAGCCTTGTGTCTGGCATATTTTAAGTAATTATGGCAGAAATTATTATTCCATTGAGGCAAAATTAAAACCAAAATTTTATGCACTGGAGAAGAAAATGTTCCCACCTTTTTCTTTCTGTGGGACCAGATACTTTAGAACAAGGATGGGAAATTTGTGGTACTAGACTCTTATTCCCCCGTCTTATGTCTTGACAGACATCACTAATCAGTCACAGCTTCCCTCTGCATCTGAGCCTGGATGGAACCTCAGAAGCCTTCTCAACACAGGCAGCCACTACCCTTCGATCCGAACTGGCAAGACATGAAACATACTTACTATCCCTGCCTTAGATCATTAACATCATTAGCATCATCTGATGGAAGGTGGATGTCAGATCTGGGTGTTTCTTTAGTCCCAGAGTCAGGTTGACCCAACCTGCACCTGGTTTCCTGCATTGGCTGGACCTTGGGAAACAGCCATCTCTCTGGAATGCCTTCCAGGGCCACGCATCTGGGTTAGGGTGGAACCCTGGCTATTTATCCAAGGAGGCAGCTTCATTTAGAATTCCAAGGGCCTGATTTCTCTTGTGCCAAGTTGCCGGCGGGTAACGAATGACCAGCCATTTCACCAACCGTTCTGCTTCCCCATCATCATTCTCCCTCAGTCCCCCGGTCACGGTCACGGAGGGTCTCACCAAGGAGTGTTGCAGAGCCAGCCCATCCATCCCGGCTGACAGAGGGGAAAATCTCCCTGCACCAGCCCTGGGGCTTCTCTCACAAAGATGAGAGAACGAGTGCCAAGTTGACAGGCCCCCCCCCCCCTCCCGCCCGCCCACTGCCAGGAGACAAGGCGGCAGAACCAAGAGGAGGTTTAAGACAAATGCAAAGACAACAGGCCCATCCGTCTTTATTTCTTTTCTCATTCAACAAATATATGCAGGGACCCAGGGCAGTTCCTTAGGACCTGAAGGGAGGGGGTTGTAAAGACAGACGGAGCTTGATTTCTGCCCTCAAAGTCTGCAGAACACAAGGGAGGCTACTGCAAGTCGATCAATAACTGGAATACCTGATAAATGTGATGAAACCAAAGGGAGGTCACGTCACATCACCCCTGCTGGAAATCCTACAAAGGCTTCAGAGACCTCTGAATAAAATCCGATGCCCTGACCTTGGCTCGTGAAACCTGATATATGAGGCCCCAGCTACCTCTTGGACCTCCTGACCCACTGCCCTCCTCCAGTTGACAATGGCCAACGGGTCCCCAGCCACTCCCCCTGCCTGCAACATCATCCCCTGACCTCCTTTTTGTCAGCTACTTCTTTTTATTTGAGTCATTCTTCCAGCCCCTTTCCAGAGCAGCCCCCTCTGACCCCACCGACAGTCGCCACTCCTCAGCTTCTATGACCCTGTCCTCAGGATGCTTCTGCCCAGGTGCTAGTTCGTGTTGATTAGCGCCCGTCTCTCCTCCAAAATGGGAACCCAGGAGAGCGGGGACTTTTCTTTCTGTTCTCAACTACGTCATGTGCATCTGGAGCCCTGCCTGGTAGACAATCAGTGAATAGTAGACACTTGGTAGGTGGTCAGTAAACACTTGTTTAGGTAATGAGTGACGAAGACGTTTTTGAGCACCTGCCAGGCATCGTGAAGAATACTCAACATGAATTATCTCATTGTCCTCATCACTACACTAAAAGATAGGTGGTATTATTACCTCCATTTTCACAGTGAGGAAAGTCCTCATTTGTGAGAGCTGGGCCTGCTCGTCTGAGCCCTCAGCTGGTAAGTGGTGGAGGTGGGATTCGAACTTAGGTTTGGGTGACTTGAGAACCCAAGCTCATGTCTTCCCGGCACTTCCTCTTCCTATAGGCATTCATCTAGCTCAGTCCTTCATCATTGGCACGTCGTGTCCCACTTTGAGGTGGCCTGAGGTCAGTCGAGTCCCAAATGGCTGGTTTGGGATCTCCCCCCACCCAGTGCACCCACACATTTCTGGAGTTTCCAGGGGTCTTGTGAGGATTGGGGAGTGTCTTTAGGGCAGCATTCTTACAAGGTAAATGAATAGGGCAAGAGCACAGGGGGCTTCTATAGGCCTGTGGCCTCAGCTATTTGGAGACTTGGGTTCGAGTCCTGAATCGTGGCTGCAGGGTATGAGGGAACATATCACCTCCCAAAGCCTCCCTCTTGCCATATGTAAGATGAAGGGAGTTGGGTGAGGTTGGGTTTTGCCACCGAGGCGGTCTAGGCCTAGACAGTCCCGCCCGCTCAGCTTCCACACCAGCAAGGGCTCTGCTGCCAACCTACAATAGAAACTTCTGGATAGGCCAGCCCCTGAGGTTCCTTTCGCCTCTCACCTGCCGACATCTGCTTGATTCCATTTAGCGTCGAGACTTACCTGTGGAATAGCAACCTGTACTTTTAAAATTTAAAACAAATTTTGCTGACTTTCTCAGTTAATCCTCACAAGAAGGGAAGCAATATTTAAAAAATTATTTTCACGTCATTTGTTGTTGTTTTTTTTTTAAGATTTTATTTATTTGACAGAGAGAGACACAGCGAGAGAGGGAACACAAGCAGGGGGAGTGGGAGAGAGAGAAGCAGGTTTCCCGTCAAGCCGGGAGCCTGATGTGGGGCTCGATCCCAGGACCCCAGGACCATGACCCGAGCCGAAGGCAGACGCTTAACGACGGAGCCACCCAGGCGCCCCTGATGTCACCTGATGGTGTTTCTATCAAAATAAAAAATTTTCAAACATTTAGGGAGTGGATCAAGATGAAGGATTTACGTATATTTCCTTCCCTCCTGACCCAAATTCCATTAAAAAATTTTTTTTTTACTGCGATTGTGGTCTACAACTCTGCAGGGGAAACAAAGATATCGTTCATGGACTAGGAATTCAAAATAACTTCCGAAAGATTGAAATTAGACACTATCTGAACTACGGAGAAGGGAGTCTGGAGAAAGCCATAGTCTCTAACCCGGCTCCAAGCTCAAACAGAAGGAGTAAGGAGGCTCTGTGGTACTGATGGGGGATTATCTGTGGGCCACGCTCTGCCCAGTGAGGCTGGTTGAGTCCTTCGCCCTCCTTACTTTGGGGGCAGTGGAAGTGTGGACACTGGGACTCTGGTGCAGGCTGGTCCCTAGGGAGCCACTGACCCCACGAGGGACGCCGGAAGACAAGTTGCTGACACTCCCCTCCCAGCAGCACCTGTCACTCTGTCCTCCTCAAAGGCAGGCAACAGGAAATAGGAATATCACTACCAGGCGAGCAAACTGCATCCCAGATGCAAACGTGATCAGGAGCCAAGAATCTCTAAGTACTTGGGGAAAAAAAAAACCAAACCTCCTGAAAGAGAAAAATACTGTCCAAGGAAGCAGAGATAACAGGGCCAACAGAAGATGGCAAACCAAATGTGATTGATCAATTTAGAAGGGCAAGATAGGGTGTTGTATTCCTCAAACAAGAGCGGGGGATTCTGTGATCAATTAGAGAATGTCGAAATTTAAAAAAATATAATAATAATCACGTGGGGTTTTTTTTCCCTCATTACAAAAGAATATCTGCTAACTGTGGAAAATATGGGAAAAATACAGAATAACAAAGAATCCAAATCATTCCTATCACAGCACTGAGAGAAAACTTTTATTTTAGTGTCTTTCTTTTCAGTTTCCAAATATATAGAGATATGTAAATATATGTAAGTACACACATATATTATTTTTCAAATCATTTTTATACAAAAGGTATTACACTGTTGGTAACATGCTTTAAAAGAACTCCCACCCCAACAATGTATTCCGAATATCTTCCCATGTCATTAACCATTTATCTACATATGATTTTTAACACATGCATGCTATGACAGTGTATGGATCCCTCCATAACTGATTACCCCAACCCCCTATCTTTGTACATGTAAATTGGTTCCAACTTTTCACACCTAGGAATAAATGATGCAGGGAGAAGCATCCTTGAACGTGAATCTTGGCCACCTGTGTGCATGGTTGAGGTGGCAGTCTTCTGAAGCCCATTTAAAGTATGGGGATCATCATGATGATAGTGATAGCTAACATTCACAGAGCAAGTGAGACCAAACTAGTGTGACTATCCCCAGGTGCCATGTTTGGGCTTGTTCTTGGAACCTACCATTTGGAACCTGGAAGGCTGGCTTGGCCACTCGATAGCCATGTGACCTTCAGCAAGCCCTTACAACTCTCTGAGCCTCAGTTATATCATCTGTAAAATGGGGCTAGTGATCCTACCCAATTTACAGACTACTTGTAAGGATTGAGTGAGACAATACAGCAAAGAGCACAATGCCTGGTTCATGGAAAGAACTCTGTATATATCCATCTGTCTGTGGAGCTAATCAGGAAAGAACATCACTGCTTCATTCACACAGTGGGGAGTGCTCAACCAGCCTGTCTTGATAATCTCTTTGTCAACCACTGTGCAAGTAGGAGTTTTCTCTTTTGCTCTTCACAGGCATCTAATCTGAGGTGGAAAAAAGGAGGAATAAGAAAGTTCCCAGGATTCCCTCCAGTTTCCTGCTGGCTGCAAAAATCCATAAGGAATCTGCTTCTGGAGGGGCTGGCTTCCCATCTGGCTGAAGTCACCCGCCTGCCACCCGAAGTACGAGCACCTCACAAATTAGGGAAATCAGAGGCAGCCACTTCCGACAGAGCACAGGCAGCAGGACGCCGAGAGGCGGCAGAACCACTTGCCGAAGCTAAAATTAACAAGCTTCTTGGGTTGAAGGTTTTAATTAAAAAATGCTAGAGAATTATTTCCTTAATTCAGATACTTCTTCTTAGTAATCACTTTCCTCTGCTCTGCCCTGAGACTCTATCTGCAGCTCGTTTAATGGATGTTCTCGGCAGCCTGAGCTACACAGGACCAGTGGCGGGAGTTTGGGGATGTGGGTGTCAGACGTGGGTATCCTTCGGGGCTCCATCCTGGGGTCCCAGACCTCTTCCTGCTATGCGTTCCCTCTGGCCCACAGCGTCCTCTCCGATGGCTTTAGGTGCTGGCCATGTACTGTTGACCCCTCCATTGGCTTCATAGCATGGATGGTCTATGATCTCCTGAGCCACATCCCAGCTGCCCACTGGGGAGCACCATAGGCAGCAATGGGTATCTCCCCCTTCTCCCCTTCCTCTTCCACTTCTCAATTCAGTGCATAGGGTACTAGATCTGGATGCCCAAGCCAGATACTGGAGTCATCTAGGCTCCTGGGGCAAACACCATGCCCTGACCATACCTCTCATCCTGACCATTCAGGGTACACCAAACAGACTTCATCTGCAGGCACCTGCAGTTTGTGACCTAAAGGTCTCTTTGTCATCTATATGGGGGCTCAGATGTGCTGGGGAATGAGCCCAGCCTCCAGAAGCAGCCCTCAAACACCTCAGCTCCCTTGCAGCCTGAGTGGGATTCCTCTGTGGTCATGGTCTACACTATCCGTAGGCCTCCCCAGCAAGATTAAGTGGCTTTTGTCTTCAGTGGTAGCTGCCTAGATCCTCACTGGCTGCTTCCTCTCCCCCCTTCCCCTCCCAACTCCTCCACCTTCACTTCCTAAATGAGATTCTCACTCTTGAATCCTTGTCTCAGGGTCTACTACTGGGGACCAAGTTAAGGATTGTCTTCTCTCCCTTTGAGTCTCTATGTCCATCCATCTGCTACGCCTGTCCCCTTCAAGATCTCTCCAATCTGACCTCTTCCTTTCTGCTCCTACTGCCTTAGTCCAAGCCACCGGCATCTCTGATGTGGACCACCGCACAGCCCCTCAACCTGTCACCCAGCTCCCCATCTTGCCCCTGAAATCCATCATACGGATGCGTTCAAGGTGATCTTCGTAGAATGAAATCTGACTGTGCCACGATTCGGCTTTATCTCACCAACTAGACCAGTGTGGTGAATATATCCAACAGTGCCCTCCAACCCCACCGCCGTGAATCATCAGGCCCTCTCCGACCATAACCATCCTAGACAGATCAATATGAGTCCCTTTCACAGTGGTTGCAAAGAAAGGCACAGTTAATCCTGTCCAGGGCAGATCACCCTGCTTTAAATGTTTGGGTAGAGGCGCAGACATCTATATCGTTTCATATCCAATGTTGGCAAATCAAGTGATGTTTTCGTAATGATTCCCTGTGAACATTTCAGAGATGAGTTCTTTTTTCTTATTGATCCTCTTGCCGGCTGTCATCACCCTTTAATTGTGTCTCCTCTCCCCTCCTCCCTCCTAGCCTCTCTGACAGATAGATAATAATGATCTGTAAGTAAACATGAACGTGCACCAGGGGAGCAACTCTCGAAAAGCACTCTGCATGTCAGGAGGCAGGCAGACAAGCAAAGCGCTGGAACCGTGCAGAGCCCAGTTAGAATCAGAGCTCCGCACTTTCTAGACCAGGACAGTCCGAGAGAACATTCTGTGTCAGTGGAGTCTTCTACACCTGTGCCATCCAATGTAGCCACCAGCCACCCGTGGTCCTTGAGGACATGAAGTGCGCTTAGTACCACCAAGGAGTTGGATTTTTAACTTATTTTAATTTTAATTAATTTAAATTTAATAGCAACATGTGGCTAGTGGCTACTCTCCTGGACAGTGCAATTTTATTTATTTTTATTTTTATTTTTTTTAAAGATTTTATTTATTTATTTGTGAGAGAGAGAATGAGAGACAGAGAGCACGAGAGGGAGGAGGGTCAGAGGGAGAAGCAGACTCCCCGCCGAGCAGGGAGCCCGATGCGGGACTCGATCCCGGGACTCCAGGATCATGACCTGAGCCGAAGGCAGTCGCTTAACCGACTGAGCCACCCAGGCGCCCTGGACAGTGCAATTTTAGAAGCCCAGTCCTGTCATCCCTCTGAGCCTCTACTTCTTCCCCTGTCAAATGGAAATAATAATTTCTCTGCCATAAGGCCAACACCAGCTGCTGTAACAAACAGGCTCCGTGGCAGAGTGGCTCCTAATCAGAAGTTTCTCTCTTGCCTGAGTAACATTCCAGGGCCATGTCTCTGCCAAGGGACGTTCGGGAATTCAAGATGGTGGGCTCTGCTTCCTTCCACACAGGGTCACTCTAGCTATTCCCAGTCCAGCCAGTAGGAAGGGGGGAAGAGCAGATTTTCAAGGCTAGGGATTTTATCTCAAGCAATTGAGGTAGCAGTTACAACATCATTTCTGCTCTTCCAACTGTTGGCAAGAACTCACTCACATTACCACTACTACCTGCTAGAGAAGCTGAGGAATTAGACCCAGCTGGGCAGCTCTGTTTTAGCTAAAACTCTTGCTCTGGGATAAGGAGAGATTTTGGGAGACAGGTAACTGTATCCATTGTACCTACTCCGGAGGGTTATTGTAAGGGTTGGATGATATTCTGTGCATTACACAGTACTTGTACATCATTCAGTTTTTGCTGAACCCAACTGTAACACTTAGTGTCTTAGAACAACACTTAGAGCCTAGAACAACGACCAATTTAGCTCCCAGTTTGGGCTGGGTTCGCTTGAGTGGTTCTAATCTCAGATGATCTCGGCTTACTCATGCCATTTCAGGAGGTTGCTGGGTTGTGTTGGCAGGGGAGCTGGCTGATCCAGGACAGTCCCAGATGGACCATCTTGTCTCTGCTCTACTTAATTTCTTATCCTCCAGCTGGCTAGTGACAGAGTTCCAAGATAGTGAGGGAATATGCACAAGGCCTTTTGGGGCTTAGGATTGGAACTGGCCCCCAAAACCACTTCTGCCACGTCCTGTTGACCCAAACAAGTCACAAGGCCAATCAAGATGCAGGAGCAGGAAAAGAGACTCCCTCCTATTGATGGGAACAGATGCAAAGTCCCATTGCCAAGAGGTATAGATACAGGGAGGGGAATAATGAGCACCATTTTCACAGACAATCTACCATAATTTGACACACAACTCATTTGATAAATGATGGCTAATACTATATTATTAATCCGTGAGGGCAAATGGATTTTTCTATATTGTCCACTCATTTATTCATTCAGAAATGTATTGAGTCGATACTATGGGTCAGGCTTTATGCTAAAGATAGTGGCTGGGTTTGCTGTGTTGGGCACTGAGCTGCCACCAAGAAGTCAAGTTAATTTTTATATCCTAAAAAGGAGAAAAAATAAACTTCAGAATAAAAGCTGGTTCTCTACCCCTTGGCTCCTGACTGATGCCCAGCATCCTCTTGTCATTTCCTGGGTACCTCTGATGAAAACGTAGCTTGTTAACGCTGACCCCCATCGTTTCGACTATGGTGTAGTCATCTCTCTGAGTCTGGGTGTATTACCAATGAAGTTTGTAGCTGCTTGTAGCTTTGTCTGCTAGAGGAAGGCACTTTAGAATAAACCTGGATGGATCCAGCATGAACTGACAGAAGCCTTTGGAAAAAGGGAATAAATAGCCCACTGATTCCGAAGGCTATATGAAAGGAATCCTTCTTGCTTCAGCGTAAAACAACTTGTCTTGCCTGCAAGATGAATCAGAAGCATAAAGGGTGATGAATGGGAGTCGTTTCCGAAGCACTGGGAAATATCATGGGCCCCGCGGTGAAGTTACATCTGGAGCCTACGAGGTACATCTTGGGCCCAGGGACATCCATCTCTTCTCTCCCCAGGTAGCTGTAGCCCTGCTCCCACTATCTTGCTCTCAAAACCGGCATCCTTTTGCAGCTAAGCACCTCATTGGGGACATGTTCTCTCGAAAACTCCCAAACAAAAAGAAAATACAAACTGAAGACTGAATTAAATACCCAAGATAGGGAACCCTGGAAAAATAAGCAAGTATTCTAGGCCTTTGCCTTGCCTCTCTCCTGCTTTGGGCATCAAAGTGACATAAAAGCACACCGGGACCTTTTGCATCAGAAAGGAATCACTCCTTGGGAGATTTTCTTCCCTAGAGTTTATTATGAAAAGTTTCAAATCTACGGCAGAGTTGAAAGAACTTTATCTATCACAAAGATGCTACCGCTTAATATTTTATTTTTCTTGCTTTATCACTTACCTTTCAATCAACCCAGGCTTCTTGTTTTTCTGATACATTTCGAAGTAAATTGCAGCCATCAGCACACTTTGGCAGGGGCTTATTAAGACCACAGATGTCAGGAATCCATATCCTGTTCCCTGAATCACTAGCTGGGGGATCTGCATTTTTAATAATTATTAACCCCACTTTACAAGTAAGTAAACAGAAGTTCAGAGATGGGTCATAGGACCTGCCCAAGGTCCCATAGCAAAAAGGTGCTAATGCTGGGATTTTAAACCCATTCAGGGCCTATATGCTCTGAGCCTGTGCTTTGTCCCTTTTGCCAAAAAGGCTGTCTGTGAGGTCTGTTCCTGTCACTTCTGGCCCAGACCTGCCTATTGTAGCAGGAGCTACAGGGCCCCTGGCTTCGCAACTGTGTCTCTGCATTTCCTCAATGCTTCTGCACAGAGCATGAGACTGGGGCCAGGCCCAGGTATAGAGAGTCTGTGGTTTGGGCAGGCCTCCAGCTTTACTTGTAGCCCTTGAACCAAGACTTTTTGTACCTCTTGAAATTTGCAAAATGGGGGGCGCCTGGGTGGCTCAGTGGTTAAGCGACTGCCTTCGGCTCAGGTCATGATCCCGGAATCCCGGGATCGAGTCCCGCATTGGGCTCCCTGCTCGGCGGGGGGTCTGCTTCCCCCTCTGCCCTCTTCCTTCTCGTGCTCTCTATCTCTCATTCTCTCTCTCTCAAATAAATAAATAAAATCTTTAAAAAAAAAAAAAGAAATTTGCAAAATGGGCACAACAATGGGTTTCCGACTCTCAGATTTAGTGAGATGGTTCGTGGAATCATGTGAGTGCCGAAAAGAAGTTCCTTTTATAATGATATTCATTAACAAGCATAGCCTTATAAATCTCAGTCTGTAAACTTGGGCAGGCACAAAAGTGGACTTAATTTTTTTTTCCCTGTAACCAAATTTGTTTTAGTTTGAGCTCCTCCCATTTTACTTCAGATTCCTCAGAAACATACCTTAAGGTGAGGATTCAGGTAAAAGTGACTTAAAAGGAAGCGGTCTCAGGAAAAGATGACGAAGGTGAAGGCAAGTGAGACCTCCAAGGGGGGGGGGAGTCAAGCCAGGTCCCATGGAGGACAACCTCTACTGAAACCTGCAAGGTGTTAGGGACAGTGACGGTCACACGTTAGAATGTTTCAGATTGGGGGTGCACAAGCTGAAGATTTTTTTAAAATATATTTATTTATTTATTTATTTGAGAGAGAGAGAGAGCGTGCGTGTGAGTGGGGAGAGGAGCAGAGGTGGTGGGAGAGGGAGGGGGGAAAATCTCAAGCAGACTCTGCGCTGAGCATGGAGCCCCATGCAGGGCTCGATCTGATGACCCTGAGATCAGGACCTAAGCTGAGATCAAGAGTCAGATGCGTAACTGACTGAGTCACCCAGGCGCCCCAAGCTGAAGATTTTTATCTCCTTCTCTCTGCCCCTGTCAAGTATTAGTTAAAGTCTTTCCTGGGGGATGTGAATGCATAGGCACTTTGGGTTCTCTAGGTGGGCAGGGCCAAGGGGGTTCTGGAAGCCTGAGGGCAGCCCCACCACAAAGAGACATAGATGCTGGCCATAGAGAACCAAACACGTGGGGACAGTGTGTGCATAAAAATGGCAAGAGATCCAAGGAATGTAAGCAGGGCACAAGTAACATGTGCTCTAAACCCCATGCTGCCTCAGGCAGAAATCCAGACTGGGTCTCACTGGGGTCACCTTGGGGGACATACGACGTACCCAAGTGTGGCAGTGAGACAGGGATCAGATCCTTCTGTTCTAGTCTGTTCCCTCTGGCAACAGCTACAACATCCTGACCTGTGTGCTCTTGGCGCATCTGTCCACCCGAGTCGTTGACAAATGAGTCTGTCTCTGACCCCCAGCTTGGCCCGCAAGAGCTCTTCTGATGTCTTTACACCACTCTGGGATTCAGGAAACTGTCTCTAGGAGCCTGCTTTGGCACCTGGATTCTTCTGCTCCGACACCATGCTTTGGCACAGGAACGTCAGACGGGGGTGGTCTCGGTTCACATGTCAGACCTATCCCAGGCTGGGCACCAAGAACACGGGTCTTAACCCTCCCGTCTGCGGGTGACCCCCACGGGAAGGGCTGCTGCAGAAGCCTGCAGCTCTCAGGTGCCCCAACCTACCTGGGGATCCTTCCTTGGCCTGGGGCTGGGGAGGGGGGTGAGGAGTAGAGCTCCTTCTCACGGTCCTAACACTATCTGAGCTTTTGGGTTCTCCTGTACTCTCTTCTTTCTTGATCCCTGCAGAGCTTTTCAAAAACTAGACATCTTGTCCTTACTAAACATTCTTCCAAATAGTTTGTCCGCAGCCCAAGGGTGCTTCCCAAACTTCAGCATATGCGAGAATCACCTGGGGGACTTCATAAACACTGCCGCTTTGCGCAAGTCGCATCCCCAGAGATTCCGAATCAGGATAAAGACTTCAAAGCTCTCAAGCCAGGAGCCTGACTGCTTTATTATGTCTACTCTTCTGTGTCAACTCTTTCTTTCTCAGGCAGAGATGCCTTGCCAGCCACATGCTGCCTGAATCGGGGGAGGGGAGGTGCTGTAAGAACATGTAACAACTCCAGTGAATACTCCAGACCATGATGCTACTTCACGAGGCTTTATCCCAACTTGTGAAGCACTTAAAAAAAAAAAAAATTATTACAAACTGATTGTTTAGTCTTGAGGTGTCCTCCTTATACACATCCCATTGTGATTTTTGTAATGGGGGGGTGCTTCTCTTCCCCTCCTGCAGCAGCCTCTTCGTCAGTTTCTCCCTGCTGGATTGTTCTTTATGATAGATATGGGGTTAAAAATCCATCCGGCCGTGGGTTCTTCTGAAAATTCATGCTCGTACACGGAACAGACCACTTGCTCTGGGGGAAGGAGGCAGCAGAGCATAGTGGTCAAGAATGTGGATTCTGGGGCTGATAGCCTGCCTCTGCCACTTTTGAGCTGTGTGTGATTGCAGGCAAGTTCGTTTCTCTGAGTCTTAGCTTCTCCAACTGGAAAATGAGGGTAATAATGTCAACCACCACAGAGGGGGGCTGTGAGGACTTAAATGAGCACATGTAGGGTAAGTGCTCAGCGCAGATGTGTGGCTGTTACAGGTATCCATAACAGCAAGTGTTTCTCGACTGGGGTCGTAGCCTGAGGTTTCTCCTGGAAGTTTTCCATTTGGGTACCCTTCATTCCCATCTGGCTGCAGATGGACTGGGTTCAAGAAGCCATGGGGATTGGAGAATGTGAGTCAAGGGCAGAGGGTCTGTGAGAGGAAGGGTTCTAAGCCATTCTGGAGAATGTCCCCTTTACATTAGACCAGAAGTATCTGGTGGGGTCCCATTGGTTCAGACCTGGCTTTGTTAGAAATGACACTGGCAAAACGGGGTGCACAGGCAAATGGTGAAGAGTAGGCTTAAGTGGTTTTTAATTTTACATTTTAGAGAAGTCCCAATTTGAAGTCGGGAGAAGATAGTGGGAAGGTGTGGAGACCCCCTTTATAGCAGCTAACATTCATTGAGGGCCAACTACGTGCTAAACTTCTAAGAACTTTATACATGTTATCTTGTTTCACCCTGGCTCAGTCAGCTCAGGCTGTTATAACAAGTACCATAGACCAGGCAGTTTAAACAACAAACATTTATGTCTCACAGTTCTGGTGGATGGGAAGTCCAAGATCAAGGGGCCAGCAGATGCAATGTCGTCTACTGAGGACCTGCTCCCTACTTTAGGGACAACTGCCTTCTTGCTGTGCCCTCACATGGTGGAGAGACAAAGAGGAAGCAAGCTCTCTCCTTTCTATTCTTATAGGGGCTCTAATCCCATCACGAGGACTCTACTCTCATGACCTCCTTACCTCCCAAAGGCTCCCATCTCTAAATACCATCTTATTGGGGATTGGGATTTCAACATATGAATTTAGAGGTGGGGAGAGAGATCCAGTCCATAGCACATTTTATAGCACATCCTCCAACAACAACTCCATGAACTCGGTGCCATTCTGACCCCCATCCGAGAGAGGAGGAGGCTTGGCTTAGGAAAACTAACTCGCCCAAGTTCATGTTGGCTATTCGGTGACAGTGTCAGAATTTGAATCCAGGTCTGGCTCCAGGTCCCGCAGCCTCTTCACTGCTTTATTCAATGCTTTCCATTGACAGCTGAACCCCTCTTCTTCCTCCACATAACCCTTCAAAGCAGATTTCTTGAGAATCCAATGAAACTCACGGGTCCTCGTGGATCCTAAAATGTCAGAACTACTAAAGCTGTGTCAACTGGGAGTGCCCAGTTCAATGTCGGTTTCTTCCCACTCAGACGTCTCTCTTGGGGTGTCAGCCTTACCTTACAGTCTTGGGGTGGATAGCACAGGGATCAGAAACAAGCCAAATATACAGGTAAACATCACAGCACGATCCTCCATCCATTCACTGGGGTTACATTGTCATGACCTTGGCCAAACCATCTGACCTCTTCAAGTGTCAGTTTCCCCATCTGTAAAATAAAATGCTAATAGTACCTACTTCTAAGTTTCGTAGAGCTTTAATGAGATACGGTATGTGAAGCTCTTACAACAGAGGCTGACGCATCATGAGCTTTCCAATAAGTATTTGCTGTGATACTATTATTGCTGGTCCAGAACTTAATAGTCCCTGTTGCTTCTGTTGCCTTCTCTTTTCTACTATTTATCACATTTTTTTTTAAGTATGTATCTTGCCTCATCACCAAGGCAGTGAGCTCTTGGAGAGCAGCCAGACTGCTTGGCATTAGATTTCAAAAGTATCCCTCTCCAGCTCTGTGATCTTGGGGAAGCCCCTTCACCTTCCTGAGCCTCCGTTTCCTTTCCAGTGAAATGGGCATCATAATAGCACCTACCCTGCGTCTATGTGCAACAGGCCAGAACAGTCCCCGGGACATAGTAAGGGCTAAATAAATGTTAAGTAGTATTGTCCTTACAGTGACTGGTGGTATTGACAGTAACACCGTTCCGCTGAGAGCTGAGCTCGCAGATTTTGCTCAGTAAATGCGGTGGGATGTGAGGTGACCCCTTCCAGGTCAGACAACCGATTCTACTCCAGTCCGTGGGTTTCCTCTTCCAAGGAATACATAAAGCAACAGACCCAGCACCCACCCTGGCTGATCCAGGAACAAGAGTCCCAGGCGGGAACAGACACTGAAATATGATGCTCCCGGCCCAATAAAATTGTCAGATGGGCTGCTCTGAGCAAGTGCCTGATTAAGCGAATCTAACTGCCGCCGTAGGTTACTCCTCGGCACCATGGACTTGCGGGGAATCGATCGACAGTCCGGGCTGGAAGCAGAAGCGGTACGGGGAGGTGAGGGTGTCTGGGCAGGCCTCCACTGTCAGAAACCAATTACTTATGTCTCCAGGACTGCCTGGCAGGAGGGTCATAAATCATGGTGGTAATCGATAGCTTGGGGGTGGACAATCAGGTGGCAGGCGTGGGGGCTCCTGAGGAGGTGGAAGGACCCAGGTCCCAGAGCGGTTATATCAGAACTGGTCAGAAAAGCCCCAAACCCAGCTCTGCTCTTTTTTTTTTTTTTTTAAAGATTTTATTTTTATTTATTTGAGAGAGAGAGAATGAGAGACAGAGAGCATGAGAAGGAGGAGGGTCAGAGGGAGAAGCAGACTCCCTGCTGAGCAGGGAGCCCGATGCGGGACTCGATCCCGGGACTCCAGGATCATGACCTGAGCCGAAGGCAGTCGCTTAACCAACTGAGCCACCCAGGCGCCCTCTGCTCTTTTTTCTGACTGTGTGAGCTTGGGCAAGTCACTTGACCTCAGGGACCATTTTCTCATCTACAAGACGGGGCTATCAATACCTCACAGGACTCCTGGGAAGCTTAAAGGAGGGAGATGCAGATAGCCCTGTCCACCACCCTGTCCACCGAGACAGCCACCTGTGGCCAGCCAAGACCTTGAAGTGCAGTAAGTCCAAATTGAGACACGCTGCAAATATAAAAGAACACAGCGGATTTCGAGGACTTCGTATGAGAATAAGAACGGGCAGTAACTCCTTAATGCTTTTTCATGTGGAGTGCATGTTGAAATATCGGATCAAATAAAATACACTATGACAGCTAATGGCAAATGCTTCTTTTTAGGTTTTTTAATGTGACTACCAGAAAAGAACGAGTGGAAAACATCTCAGTAACTTTTTATATGGGTCCCGTGTTGAAATGATATTATCTGCGATATACTGGGTTAAATAAAAACATGTTACTTAAATTAATTTCACCTGTTTCTTTTTAGGTTTTTTTTTAATGCGGCTATAAGAAAATCTGAAGTTATGTATGTGACTCTCATTATATATCTGTTGAATGACACTGGTCTCTTGCTTTCTTTCTCTCATATGTTTTTGCTTCATGAAATCTGAAGAGCTCCGCACTCCCCTGGACAAATTCCATCTTTCTCTGAGTCTCAGCTTCTTCACCAGACAGAAAGAGAAAAAAATCAGAGTTAATATCTAGCAAGCCTTTACCAGGCACCATTGCAAGTATATTACATGCATTAGCTCCCGTACTCGTCAGAACGACACTATAAAAGAGACATCAACCCATTTCACAATTGAGGAGACTGAGGGTCCAGCCCTTACCGAAGTTGTGTAACCAGCAAGAACAGCCAGGACTCGAAGCTAGTTCTACCTCACTCCAGTGCCCATATTCTTTACTACTCTGTACTTGCTCTTATTCACTTGCTTAATGTAGGACCAGAAGCATGTCAAGACAGAGGATCAAGGAGGGATTTGCAAGGTCAAGCAAAATTCCTCGCTCATCCAGTTCCAAGTGCCCCATATAGTGTCTTGTAAGGACTGGACAAAACCCCACTGGGTGGCATGGCTTCCTCTCTGATGTAACCACTCTGAGAGCCAAATATTGAGGAGCAAGTGGCCCACATATGTGGCCCGAGGACCCCCATCTTCCCTAGAGCTGCAGTCTTCCTATTGGCTGAGCACAGGTTGGGTAATTCTCATCTGAGAGCCAGCCCCCCCAACCTTACCCCACTCACCTCCTACCTGAACATTCTCACAGCTTTCCTGAAATTGGCAAAAATCTTGAGGGGGGGCTCTGAACTTCTCAGGCTACTGCTGAGCTAGCATTATATTATGTCATGAGATCGAGCCCCATGTCCAGCTCCACGCTGAGCGAGGAGACTGCTTGGGATTCTCTCTCTCCCTCTGCCCCTCCCTCCCACATAAAAAAAGAGAGAGAGAGAGAGAGAAAATAGCTCCCTTTCATTGAGCGCTTACTCTGTGCCAGGCCCTGAGCCAAGCACTTTGCCTACATTGCCTTTCTCGGTCTTCATGAGAACCTAGGAGGTGAGGTGCCAAAATGATCCCCTATTCCCAGAAGTGGAAACTGAGGTTTGGAAGAGCCAGGTATACCTGGGCCTCCACACGCCATGACCTGGCCCGTTCCCTGACTGCAGATAGAACAGGACGCAAGCCCCCAGGTGGGCTGGCCTGCATTGGCTAAATCCACGTTTGGATCCTGTTTGCCCTGCAACCGGCATGGTGATGGTGAGAGCCTAGAGTCCTGCTCTTCACGCTGCAAATTTTTTTTTTTTAAAGATTTTATTTATTTATTTGATAGAGAGAGACACAGCGAGAGAGGGAACACAAGCAGGGGGAGTGGGAGAGGGAGAAGCAGGCTCCCCACGGAGCAGGGAGCCCGATGCGGGGCTCGATCCCAGGACCCTGGGATCATGACCTGAGCCGAAGGCAGATGCTTAACAACTGAGCCACCCTAGGCGCCCTTCATGCTGCAAATTGAATTACATCCATCAGCCTGGCGCCAGCGCTATTGTTCCCAAGGCCTTCCCAGTTTTAATTAGAATATTTTTATTTTCCCTGGGAGAGGGAGGACAGCCGATCTCAGCTTCAATAACCTTGCCGGGGGCCAGAACCTGGAACTGCGGGGCTGGTGGGCCATCAGATGGAGCAGCCAGCAGGAGTGGGAGGGGACGGAGGAGATTCTGTGTTTGCACAGGGGCAGGGCGGGGGGGTGGGGGAGACCCTCTGCCCTCTCCCACCCTCAGTGAGCTGCTGTGATGTTAATCGTGGTGAAGAAGGAGCCCAGCAGGAAGTGACTTTGAAGAGGACACATGCTTGCAAGTGAACACACACACACACACACACACACACACGCTCGCTAAGGCATGAGGGACAAGGGAAGTCAGCTCATTGGCTCACAGACTGAAGTCCAAGTGCAGCAACATCAGAAGGACCACATGGAGAAGCTGGGAGGCAAGCCTCATGGTTCACCCCACACTCCGGGAGCTGTGTAGTACAATGGTTAGGGCAATGATGCCCCAAAACCACAGAAAGCACGCTTCACAGGTAATTCAAAATGTTCTAGTAGCCACATTAAAAAAAAAAAAAATGATAAGAAGAAACAGTTGAAACTAATTTTAATAATCTCTTGGATTTAACCCAGTACATCTAAAGGGTATTACGTCAACGCGTAATCAATATGAAAAATTATTTACGATATTTCAAATGAAGTCTTCAGCATCTTGTGTATTTGACACACCTAGACACCTCTACTCACACTTGACCGTTTCTGCACTCACCAGGTGTGTGTGGGCAACGTACCGCGGGTTGCAGGGTCAGGGTTTGCACTGTGGAGCCTGATGCTCCAGGCTCAAGCCTTGCCCTGGTATTTGCTTATGGCATCATCTAAGTTACAAACCTCTCTTCCTCACCTCCTTCATCTGTGGGATGTGTGATGATCATGACCTGTAACTCACAGGCTTCTGTGAGCATTAAATGTAGTAATTCACGCCAACCCCTTAGCAGAGTGCCTGCACGTAGGAGGTCCTGGCGTGTTAGCTCCTGAATGGTTCTTCCCATAACTAATGCCAGCTACCATACAGGATGGTGTCATCCAAGCCAAGCCTCTTGCTGGCTGCTTTACACCCTGCATTCACTGTAAGCCCATCACAATGCTTTGAGGTAGAAATCATTAACATCTCTATTGTATAGATGCAGAAACTGAAGCTCAAGGAGGGGCTAGCTCCTACCGACTGCAGGATGAAATCTTAAAGCGGCTGATGAAGGACTTTGCAATCTGTCCCTCTCTACCTCGATAGCTGGACAGCAGAGTGATGGCGAGTATGGATGCTAGACCCAGCTGACCTGGGCTCAAATCCCGTTTCTACCACTTACCATCTGTGTGACGCTAGGCAGATTGCTTCCACACTCTGAGCCTCAATTTCATCATCTGTGAAATGGGGGCAATCGACTGCATAAAGTCCTTGTGAAGACTTAATGAGTTAATATATAAAGAGTGCTTGGCACAGAGTAAGTAGCATATAAATGTAGGCACTTTTATGATTTTTATTGATGGCATTTTTCACCACTGCCTGTCCTATCTCTAAGGAGGACCGTTACAAGCAGTCCTGTCCCCAGATGGACCACATTCTCTCTTTCCACACTGCGGGTCCTTTACCCAGCCTGTTCCTTACATCTGCATTATGTCGCTTCCTTCCCTTAGTCCTTTCTGGCTTTGCTGCCCCTTTGTCTAGAAAATCAGGACTCAGTCCCCTCCCAGGGCGTCCACTAGCCCCCACGCCTACCTCCCTACGTGGCCCTGCAATGGCTGTTCCTCTGTCCCATGGCAAAGACTTCATCAGGACAGGACCGTGGCTGTCATGTCGATCTCTGCCCCAGCCCCAGCACCAGCCTGGCTCAGGGAGAACGTTCAGAAACACGTGCGCCCTGAATGGAGGTTTTCCCAGTCCCTGGAAAAGAGGCGGTGGCCATCCTTTCTGTGCTTGGTTCTGCCTGGCTCTTGGTTTACTGCACAACTCGGTCCATTTTCTTGACGTGTAACAGGACGAGTCACTTCACCTCTTTATTCTTTTCCCTGGACTCTAACAAGGCACAATTTGCACACGGTAAAATGCACAAATCTTAAGTCCATGGCTCGATTAATTTTGCCAAAGGCAACACTCTTGTATCACCCTGATCAATTTATATAAAATCTTTCCAGAAGCTTCCCTGTGCCCCTTCCTAGTAAGTACCCTTCCCCCAGGGGTGAGCACTCCTCTGATTCCTATCGCCATTGGGAAACTCTGCCTGCCCTTGAATGAACTTCAGGTGCAGAACTCCTATTGTACATACTCCGTAATTTCTGTGAGATTCATCCACGCTGTTGAAGGTCGGTGGTTCATCCCTTTTTATTGCTGAGTAGTATTCTGCTGTATGGACACATAATTCCCTCCCGCCTGCCCCCGCTATTCTCTTGTTTGGGGAAATTTGGGTTGTTTCCGGTGCAAGTCTTTTTGTTTTGATTTCTCTTGGGTAAATACCTTGGAGTGGAATTGGTCCTATGATAAGAATGAGAAGACTATGTCTTACTTTATCAGAAACTCACAGATTTCCAAAGCGTTTATACCACTTTGTCTTCAAGACTCTGTTTTCTCCATTTGCAAGGATGTGGATGGAACTGGACGGTATTATGCTAGCGAAATAAATCAGTCAGAGAAAGACAAATACCATAGGATCTCACTCATATGTGGAACTTAAGAAACAAAACAGATGAACATAGGGGAAGGGAAGGAAAAATAAAATAAGATGAAAACAAAGAGATAGACAAACCATAAGCGACTCTTAACTATAGGGAACAGAGTGTTGCTGGAGGGGAGGGGAGTGGGGGATGGGGGAAACTGGGTGATGGACATTAAGGAGGGCACGTGATATAATGAGCCCTGGGTGTTATATGCAACTGATGAATCACTAAATTCTACCCCTGAAACTAATAATACAGTATATGCTAACTAAATTGAATTTAAATTAAAAAATTTTTTAAAAGACTCCGTTTTCTCTGCTGTAAGCCAGGGCTGATGTGCAGCGTCCCTTAGTCAGGGAGGCGTTGTAAGGAGGAAGTCAGGAACTTGCACACCAAGTGGCTTAGCTACAGTCATTGTTATTCGCATTTGCCCTCCTGCCAGGTGATTTGCACCCATGGTTGGCGAGTCCCACGGTCAGGGTGTTGGGGGCCCTGAACGTCAGCACAAAAGAGGAGATGGTTCACCTTGGAGGTGTCTTTGCTCACCAACTCCTCAGCAGGATTTCATTATCTCCCCCTCTGTGAGGCAGTTCAAATCACTGTGATTATTTGCACATCCTTTGAACCAGAGAGGGCAGGAGACAAATGCCTCCCCCCCGCCCCGCCCCCACAAAACACCCCTGCCACCACCTTGGAGAAGGACCTCCAGGTGTGATCTCGTGGCTGGCGTCCCCGGTTTAGCTTGGCCAGGAAGGGACATTCTAAACAGAATTCACAGCCTGTTCCCTGGGTCCTACAGGGGCAGATTCTTTGGGCTGCCATCATTAAGGTTCTGTCACAGCCTCAGCTAGAAACAGCCGTTTCCTGGGGATTTGGATTCAGTTGTCAAAATGGCTCTGGTTTGAAACTCTGCATATAAAATCCAAGCCTGTGATTTTGAAGGTGTGTCTCTGTGGGTTTCTGCTGTTGGCAGAACTTCCCATCTATATCTTTTTATACAGATTTCAAAGGGCCCAGTGGCTCAGTCAGACAGGCTCCTGGGCTCTGTCCGGGTGACCTCTGACAAGTCAGTGCCTCTCTCTGAGCCTCCATCTCCCCTGAATTTCAGTTTCTGGGAAGCAAAATGATTATTAACTCTGTGGCCAAGGCCACAAGGGTCCACGCAGGTAGCCATTCTCCCCGTTCCTTCCCTGACTTGGAGTTGGACTCATGGCCACCTGGAGTGAAAACTTTATTTTTCATCACTCCCTGTTGCTAGAGGTAGTCATGGGAGTAATTCTGGCCAAGGAGATATAAAAAACAGACATCACACGCAACTGCCTGGAAGGACCCTAAGAGAGAGAAGTGAGCCTTTCTTTGTCCCTTCCTCCTGTCTGCTGACTGGAATGTGGTTGTGATGCTGGAGTTCAAGCAGCCATTTTGGACCAGGAGGAGAAAGCCACATGCTGAGGATGACAGAGCCTCAAAAAAGAAGGAACTCTAGTCGTTGACGTCTGTTCTGGACCAACTGTTCTTGAACTCGTTTAACATGAGAGGAAAATAAGCTTTCTTCCTTAAGTTACGGTTATTTTATTTCTTATCCTTACAACCCATCGGAATCCTAACTGCCTGGTGTTGAGAGGATTAAATGAGCCTAATTTCTATAAAGATGTCAGCACAGTGCCTGGCTCATAGAAATCACTCAATACGGTAGAGATATTTGTATTATTTTAAAGGCAAGAACAAAAGGGATGGTGAATTGTGGTTGGACAATCTGGGGTATAATTTCTGATTTGATTGAGGTGAAAGAAATTCTGAATAGAGTTCCCTGAGCTGGTGTGTGTGTGTGTGTGTGTGTGTGTGTGTGGTGTGCGTGCGTGTCCTCAGAGACTACTGCCAGACCTCATAGATGTGTGTGGGGTCCGTTTATTCCCAGGGCTTTGGTCTGGGTAGAGCTGGGTCACATCCTCAGGCAACTCCTACTCTCTCTGCTTCTAGACTCTCGTCTCTTCATTTCTAATCACCTGGTCCGGAGCCCAGCCTGGAAGCTGTGGGCTGTGCTATAATTCCCTAGTTTTTCCTCAGCGCACAGAGAACTCCACTGATGAAATTGGACCAAATGATCCTTCATTGCCTTTTTTATGCAGGAATAATGCTCCCCTGGCAAAGCTCTGGAGGAGGCTGGGGAAGAACAGCCGCTGTAGCTCTGATTCCTTAAAAGTAGAAATCTGAACAGAAGAGCCTGACAGGACCGGGCACAGTCACACTGAATACCTTTGTCCCCACTGTTCCCGCCAGCTGAGGCATTTGCTTGGCTCCCGGCCACCATAATAAGATGATTACGTGTTACCGGGGCGCCTGGCTGGCTCAGTCAGAAGAGCATGCAACTGAGTTCGAGCACCACGTTGGCTATAGAGATTACTTTAAAATAAGACCTTAAAAATGGGTTATTATGTGTCGCGCCCCTGGCTCTGTGCTAAGCTTGGTGCTAAACCCCTTCCATGCACTCCCTCATTTCATCTTGATGTCATGGCTGGCATCATGCCCATTTGGCAGGTGGGGAAGCAGAGGCTTAGTGGTCAAAGAACATGCCCAGCATCGCACACTAGTCTGGAGTTAGGCTCTAAGGCTTGGGCTAACCACGACCCCTCCTTCCTGAATTTGCCTTTTCCATCTGAGCCCTCTGCCCTGAGCTGTACTCCCAGCGGGTGCTAAGGATGGTCGGAGTCCCTGCAAATAAATAGGCAATCGTTGCCCCAGGAGACAGGAAGCTCGGACAGAGCTGGCCTCAGAATCCCTCTGCTCATTCATAGCAAGCAAACGTTTTCCTTCCAAACAGAAAATGCTTTCTCGTTCCTTTTTGATTACAAAAGCCACTGATGCTCTTCTAAGATATGCAGATGATACATAAAGGTGTAGGGAAAAGCGCGTACTTCCCATCTAAAGAACCATGTATGTGAATGTGTATTAAGCCTTCCTGTGGGTCAGCCCTGCTGGGTGTGCTAAAGACAGGGGCGACCAGCAGAGACTCATCCCTGCTCCCAGGAACTCACTGCTATAGCACCTGGACACAGACCCTTCCAGCTCGTTTTCTATGCAAAGTCACATTGCGCGTATTTTTTAAAAAGAATGGGGCCATCCTATAGACTTGTCACAGTTTACCTCTGAATTTCATCTGATTATGTCTTTCCACTCCCTTCCTGGAAAGTGGACCGTGCAGAGTGTGGTTTCCCCAGGGCCATCTGAGAGCCGATGGCTTTGGGTTCAGACAACCCAGGTGAGAAACACTTCCCCCAGCGAATACACAAATGGGCTTCCATCTCTCTCTTCCACTTTCCCCGTCTACAAAACAAACAGTACTTCGCTCCCATATTCTGTTGGAGAGCAGATGAGATAACACACACAGACCACAGCACCTGATACACAGTAGGTGTTTCAGAAATGCTGGGTTCCTTCTGCTGTGACTTTATTTTTCTCACGAGCTTAGTGGGGTGATTTTGTTTTGAGTTTTATTTTTTTTTAATGTGGCAGGCTGAAGTCGAGGCACTCATATTTCTTGGCTTATGACATATTCACATTATTGTCTGCAAGCATCTCCCATGTGTCATTCATTCATTCATTCATTCATTCATTCATTTCCATTGATCCTCATGCCCCACTCTTACCCACCCCTCCCATACGCACCGCACAGGCAGCCAGTCTGACCTGTTGGATGTCCTTTCATTTGTGTCTGTTCCTGCGAAATGTGTTTTGTGTGCATGTGGTTTTTATTTACCTAAATGGTACCGTGCTGTGGGCTGCATCCTGTTTATTGTTTTCTTCGTGACACTGTGATTTTTAAGACCCGCCCATGCTGTCCTGCCTGCATCGATGCCCACTGTATGGTACGTCCTGGTGTGTGTGTGTCCACCTTAATTTACTCATCCATTTATTTAGGGGCCGACACTTGGAGGGGCTCAGCTTGCCGCCGCCACAGATGGGCACGATGGTGAGCAATCTCATGTGTACCCCCCTGCCCCCATCACGTGGGCTCGAGTGAATTTCTTTATGGTGGGTCCCATCCTCTGCTTAAGATCATTCCTGAAAAGCCAGATGGAAGTGTAACCATGTAAAGGTCCTAATAGCTATTTGGGATCCTTACACTTCAGAACTGTGGAGGCTACTAAGAGCCTCATTGTCCTCACTTGTACAATGAGGAGGGTTGATTTGATCCTCTTGAAAATCACCAGAGCAGAAAGGGTCAGAAGACCTTGGGTTCGAGTCCTATTTCTGCCCCTTACCAACTACGTGCCCTTGGGCAAAAGGCTTCACCTGTCTGAGCCTCAGCTTCCTCATCTGTAACATGGGTCCCTAAAAGTACCCGTTTCCTAGGGTATTGTAAGAGATAATGAGATAACGCATGAGAACCTCTTAGCACCTTGCCTGGGTATCCCCACCAGCCACACTCAGTGCTGATGATATGAATACTGGTTACAATATGGTGGTTACAATAACTACAGCAGCAACAACGAGAGAGCACACCTCCATGTTCTGATCATCACTGAGTCTATGGTAATTGCAATAGCACAACTGTGTTTCATTTCTTCCCCTGCATTTCCCCATACCACCTGGAGGAGGCAGTAATGAGTCATAAGCCTGTGGTCGGAGCAATGAACATTCAGAAGATTTATAAAAAATCCTCCGTTGAACCTCTTTATAGGGGTTTCACACCACAAATCCTGCTATTGGATTTCTTTCCTGTACTCACCCCCACCCTGGCCCCTGTCAATGTTTTTAAAAGGCTGATAAGTTAGGGAAATCTTGGGGGCTCAGTCCATTAAGGATCCAAATCTTGATTTGGGCTCAGGTCAAGCCCCACATTGGGCTCCATGCTCAGCAGGGAGTCTGCTTGGGATTCTCTCTCTCTCTCTCTCCCTCTCCCTCTGCTCCTCTCCCCCCACCCCACCCCACTCTAAATAAACAAACAAACAAATAAATAAATAAAATCTTTTTTTTAAAAAGGCTGGTAAGTTGAACAACATATTACCCTCAGCAAATGCCAGTCTTCTATTTAACCTGCTAGGTTTAGCTGGTCTGCCATTTAAATTTTAATGCAGGTATTCTGTTTTCATTGCTTGCTGTGCATGTGGACCCTACTCTAATGGGATAGTATATCTCACTTTTATGGAGTAGATGTATATAGCTGGTTGCAGACTGGCTTTTCTCCAAATCATTTGCTCACATTGGATTCCACTTCTTAGTATATACCTGTATGGATACAGTCAACGAATGTTTATTGAACACCTAGTATGGTCCTGCCACTGTGTTCTCCATGAGGGAAGGCAGACATTGAACTTTCAGTCCACAGGAGAAGGCAGATGTTGAACAACAAATTACACAGATAATAAGTTAAATTAAAATGTCACAAACTGGGTGACTCAGTTGGTTAAAGATCCAACTCTTGATTTTGGCTCAGGTCATGACCTTGGGGTCCTGGGATTGAGCCCTATGTTGCACTCCCCGCTCAGCAGGGAGTCTGCTTCAGGATTCTCTCTCCCTCTGCCTCTTCCCCATCTCTAAAATAAAAAATAAATAAATAAATCTTTAAAAAAAATAAAGTGTCACAAATTTATTATATTACATTACACTGTGCTATACTCTATTATGTAAACATATACAAATATAGGCACACGGAGAAATAAGTATGGGAAGAGAGAGACCAAGATGTGAATGCTGATTTTCTTTGGATGATGGGTATATCAGACAGCATTCTTTCAGTTGCAAGAATCAGAAACTCAATTTAAACTCATTGAAGTGGGAAAGGGGATTTGTTGTCTCATGTATTTAGTTGAATGATATGAAATTGTCTTTTTGGGATCAAAAATTGCCAAATATTGGAGCTGCATATGGCTCAATTTAATAACTGAAAACTCTATTAAAATACTAGCTTCAGGTGTAGTTGGATCCAGGTGCTCAGACAATGTCAGCAATCTCTCTCTCCATATGTCTCAGCTGTCCTTTCTTCTGTGGAGTAGGCTTCATTCTCAGGCAAGTTCTCCACAGACTGAGGAAAAGACTGGCCACTCTCAGCTCCCAGCCTCTTTGCAGCTTAGGACAATTAAAAAAAAAAAAAAAGCACCACTCTCTCACTGATTCCAAGGAACGTTCTGGGCAGAACTCTAATTCGCTCGTGCCTGGGTTTGGTTATGCTCCCTTTCATGAACCAATCACTGTAGCCAGGACTGGGATGCTCTGATTAGCCATTTCCGGGTCACATGCTTCCTCCCCTCACCCCGCACCAACATGGAGATGGCGTCCGCCCCTAATTAGCTGCGTGGAGAGTGAGGAATGTATAGTTTTAAATCTGAGCACTGCTACTAGATAAAATGGGAAGAAAGGGCTGCCTCGAAGAGATTTTGAGCAATTTTTTTCTTTATTCTTTTTTTTTTTACCTCTCTGAATTTCCTAAATTTCTACAGTGAACATGAATTACTTGCAAAAAAAACATTTTCAAGTTATTAGAAAGAAACCCAAAGGTATTGACAATGGAATTTGGACACAAATGTGGCCTGGCTTTATTCCAGGCCAATAATGGCTTTCTGTGTTATCCTTCCAGGTACGATTTGCCTTTTAACCAGAATCAACACACCGTGACTTGGAGGAGAGTGTAATGAAGGAATTAAGGGCACAGCGCGAGCCCACGAGGCCCCAAGCCCGTTGCCTGTCTTCACTGGGGCCATATTGCCATGAAATCCGGTTGACCTTGAAAAGCTTTCGTGAGGACTAAACCAACCACCTCAGAAGTGATGTTCAGCCCTGAAACTCAGTTTCCTCACCTGCCAGATGGGGACGCTAACAGTTCCTTTCATACAGGATTGCTGTGAGATTAATGAGCCAGCACAGGTAAGCACAGTCCTGAAACAATGGTCACCCCATTCCTGCCCTTCCAGAAGGCCCTCTTCCTGGTCATGTGGGACTGAGCAAAGCTGAATTCAAAGCCAGTTCTGCCATTTATGGGCCGTGTGGTCTCACGCAGCACAAGAAACCTCATGGCACCTGGGTTCCCTCACCTGAAAAACAGGCATGAAATTACTCCCAGTGCAGAATTGAGAGGCCTGACAGGGTTGCCTTTTAATAAAACAACTTGATGCCTAGTGGACACTCAGTAAATGTTTGCTTTCATTCCCTTTCTGGTGTCCTTTGACCTCTTCCCCAGATGCACCGACAGAAATCACATCCATGTAGTTAGAGACTGTGTTTTATAAATATATTTACATGTGTAATTGTGATCATTATGTAAGGCAGCAAGAAGATGGCAAATTCATGCAGAGTCCGCAAGTTTTTTATTTGAAAGATGTTGAGTTTCTTTTTCTATTTTAAAAAAAGATATATATCCAGCTGTTCTAAAATGCTAAAAGGTGTTCATTTACAAAATGTTCTTAAGCATGACTGGGGGCTGATATTTCATCCTTTGAGTTGTCTGTCCATCCATTCATCCTTCCTACTTCTTTCCTTCCTTCTTTCCTTCCTTCCTTACCTGCTTCCTTCTTTTCTTTGCTGTCATCCTTGCCAGCCTTCCACCCACACATCCAGTCATTCATCCATATATCCACCTATCCATTCATTGGTCCATCCATCCATCCATCCACCCATTCATCCTCTAAACATATGATGGAGACTGTGTGCCAAGTCCTTGTTCTGGATGCCGACCACACAGTGATAAATAAGACAAACAGGGTTCCTGACCTTACAGAACTTACACCGGGTTCTTGGCAAGTGGAATGGGACTAAAAAGGCTGAGGCTGAGTGCTGTCATTTGGAGGGCTCAGTTTGGTCTCTGGGGGCAGGTGGTCCTCTGGGACACCAGGAAAGTCACTCTCTGCTGTGGAAGACTCTCCCTGCGGATGCCTGGCACTGGGATCCACGAACCACCCAAGAAAAGTCAGTGTGGGTGAGGGCGTGGGTGGGAAGTTTAAGAGGAAGATTTTGGACATCCTAGATGTTCGGGTCTTGGCCGATCAACTGGAATGTAAACATGATGTCACTTTTTTACACCCTCAATTTAAGATTGGGTTTATACCCGTTTTGAGTAGACCCTCACCCTCCTTTGTTTAGCTTCAGCTAATCTGAGCGGGGTTTTGTTACAGCTGACATGTCCTCACTGCAGCCAGTGAGAATTATTTTGCTTAATCTTTGCAGCAACCGTTTGAGCTGGATCTGTTACACCAATTTAGAGATGAGAAAATACGTGATAAGACAGGTGAAGTGGCTCATCCTGGATCAGACAGAAAACTCCAGTTGCAGGATTTGTACCCACAGTCCTAAGCTGGTTTGTCTGTCTGTCTGTTTGTTTAAAGATCCATTTATTGGGGGGTGCCTGGGTGGCTCAGTCATTAAGCATCTGCCTTCGGCTCAGGTCATGATCCTAGGGTCCTGGGATCGAGCCCCGCATCGGGCTCCCTGCTCGGCAGGAGGCCTGCTTCTCCCTCTCCCTCTCCCACTCCCCCTGCTTGTGTTCCCTCTCTCGCTGTGTCTCTCTCTGTCAAATAAATAAATAAAATCTTTAAAAAAAAAAATAAAGATCCATTTACTGGGGCACCTGGGTGGCTCAGATGGTTAAGCGTCTGCCTTCGGCTCAGGTCATGATCTCTGGATCCTGGGATCGAGCCCTGCATTGGGCTCCCAGCTCACCTGGGAGTCTACTTCTCCCTCTTCCTCTGCCACTCCCCCGCTGATGTTCTCTCTCTCTGTGTATCTCTCTGTCTTAAATGAATAAATAAAATCTTTTTTAAACAAAGAAAAAATAAATATTGATTTATTTGAGAGAGAGAGAGAATGCATGAGTCGGGGGGAGGCCGAGGGAGAGAGGAGCGTGCTGAGCACAGAGCCCCACCCAGGGCTCAATCCCAGGACCCATGAGATCATGACTTGAGCCGAAATCAAGAGTCGGAGGCTCAACCGCTGAGCCAGCCAGGTGCCTCCTAAGCTGGTTTTGAAGGCAAAAGTAGGGGAGGGCATTCCTGGCAGCATGCATGGTGTACAGGGGCGCCAGGAGAGGGCCAAGGCTTTGCCTGCAGTTGCGCTCAGGGACAAGATGTAGGACAAGAACGAGGCCCACGTACCTGATTCCCGCTCTCCCCAAGCACATCAGGCCCTTGTGTGCTGGACAACGCAGACCAGACCTAGCAAAGTTACTCTGCACAGACCCATCATGAGCACTAGGTACCCTGGCTGTGGGGACCGCCCTTGTGACAGCCTGGACCAGGGGCCTTTTTCTGCAAACAGATTACATCATTACCTCGAGCGAGAGATGCTGCGTTGTGAGCATGACAGTTTTATGGCCTGTAGATCCCCACAACTGGAACCATCTGGACTTTTAAAAGCTCGGTAATGCAACCTCATAAACAAGCCACCGCATGCCGAGATTTAGAAGCAGGAGTTTGCTGCGGGGGAGGGAGCCAGGTCTGATAAGGACGCAGGCTCGGAAGGCCTGAGGCAGGCTGATTTGCTGTGTGGCCCCAGGCAGATGTCTCCCTTCTCTGAACTTCACTTTTCCTCCTTCATGAGCTGGTTTTACTCAATGCGTAGGGAGATTTGGAACTAGAAATGAGGCACATGGTCTTGGATAAACCCCACCCCAAGCCCCTTCTCTCAAGATCCCAGGGCTGCCCACCAGCTTGCCACCTCTAGTTATGGAAACATCGGTTCCAAGAGACTGGGATGTGATGTGTGTGCCCAGAGTGACAGGGATGTTCGTTGCAGAGCTCCATCTTGGGGGCCCGGAGTGCTCTGCGTGAAGGGAACACAGGGATGCAGTACAGAAATGCTAGTACATACCAGGTGTGTGAATGAACTATTCGTCTTAAAGGCCAGGTCTTCGCTCCATTACAGCGCAGGCCTCCTTGCCTCTAGTCCAGGTTTTCAGTACCCGAGCTGAAGGAGACGACGAACACACTGCTTTCAGGCTGAGCTGCTAAGCCTGTCTGCTTTCAAGTTGTCACCGGGGAAGACAGAGTCTGGAAACATTTCCAGGGGTGACTTGTGGGGGATTGTGGAAGTTTTCATCTGAGCCCCAGAGCTCAGTGGGGGGAGGCAGACAAAGGCGAACGGTGACAGGCAAGTTGATATCATGTCGCTCATGAGGTCCTGTGGTATCGCTGCACAGAGCCAGCAGATTAAAAAGAATGACAATAGGAAATTATTGTCAATAATACAACTGTGGGGCCATGGCCGCTCTCATGCCTTAGTGTATAAACTGGTACATGTGGGGAAATTTTGCAGTCTATATTGAAAACTTAGAATGTACACACTCTTTGATCCAAGTACTTCACCACTAGGGATTTATCTTAAGACAAAAATTGGACAAGTGCAAATATATATATTTATTATAGGGTCAGTTATAACAGCGAAAACTTGAAAATAAACCAAATGTCTGACCAGTGAGACTGATTAAGTTATACTATGGCCCCACAGTGGAATATATGCAGCTGTTTTTTGTTTGTTTGTTCTTTTATGAGCCTGATAGCCTGACATCCTTTTCTAGGCCTAGAAATGATAAGCTATTTCTATTTTGAAAAGTGGAACAAAATAGTGTCAGGAAACTGGCCTCCATTCACAGGACTGCTTACTTTTCTCCCCCCCCCCCCCCCCCCCCGCATGTTTTTCCCCTCAGAGTAGGTTCTTCCCATTCAGTTTCCTAGACATCATCTTGCACAAAGTTCCCAGATCTTCCTGGGGGTTCCAAGCCCTGCTGGAAATGAAGGCTTTGTTTTCTGAATTGCTCTCTCATGTTGTGTTTCATTGTCTGCCTGGTATTAAGGTGAGCTATGCCTGTGCTTTCTGTGCCTTCCTGAACTTGGCTAGACCCATGTGTGACACACCTCAAGCCCCTGCTTGAGATTCTCTCTCTCCCTCTCCTTGTGCCCCTCCCCTGCTCTCTCTCCTTCTCTCAAAAAAATAATAAATGATGCCTAGTAAATTCTCTAACATGAGGGAGGAGTTGATGTGAGGCATCGCAGCCAGTTTCCATACCAAATGCCTCAGCCTCACTTGATGTCCTGGATGGTGTTGCCTTGTACTCGCCCTGCATCCTCATGAAAGTCAGCACCAACTCCCGTTTACTGTGATGAAGAATCTGCCTGTACTACAAATATATGGAACAACCATGCTAAAGGGGGTAGGAGGAAAAGGTGCTGATCTAAATACCTTTGGAAATGTGCAGTCTCTACGACTAAAGGCAAAAGGAACAGCACGTAAGCGCTGTACTCTAGTTGATAAAGCTGAGTTCCATGGGGGTACAGGTTAACGATTCTGAGACCGCTGTACGTGTATGCCGGAATTGAAGAATTCTATAAATGGGTGGTGTGTGGTGGGAGCCAGGCTTCTCATTATTGGAGTATAAAATGTGCAAGGGGAGGAGGATGGATGATTCCTGTGGTAATGGATTAGACCTGGAGACATCAGTATGAACTCATGCGTAGCTTAATATATGTACCTCTTGTCACATATAGAAATATTTATATCCACGTGTATATACATACATAGGTTAGTAAAGTGGCATACCTTTCCTTGCTCTGTCCACTGAGAAGGCCTAGAAGCAGTGGCAGCCCACTAGCTACAAGAATAACTAAGGCCAGATCTTGGTTTATAATACCATTCTCCCGTAAAAGGGACCAGAGATCGTTGGGAAAAAATAGCTGACTCAATGACCAGGACTGTAAACATGCAAGATGAGCCTGGAGTATCTTCTACTGTCAAATTGTAAGAATATGCTCCAAACCAAAGAAAAAAAGAAAGAAATTGATTGGAGTATGTCAACGGAACATAGGAGCCAACTGAAAAGCTCGCAATGGCCCAAGCTGGAACAATTTGAACAAGATAAATAAAGAATTATTGGATTATAACTCAAAGTATAAAACAAATAGCCATGAGTCCATACTGATATAACTAAATGATTAAATAACTTAATAAATGGGGAGAAAAGACAAGTATCCCCTGCAGAAGAATTACAAATAATTTATGTAGCTGCTCTGGCCTCAAGGAACCAGGTTGGACTTCTGGCTTGGCTGATTGTCCTGTGCAGCCATGGGCAAGTCAACTCACCGCTCAGGTCCTTGGCTTGTTCATTAGAAAATTAGAACTATATTCAGCTCAGGTCATGATCTCAGTGTCCTGAGATCGAGCCTGCGTCAGGCTCCATGCTCAGTGTGGAGTCTGCTTGAGATTCTCTCTCCCTCTCTCTCTGCCCCTCCTGCTTATGCTCTCTCTCTCTTTAAAGAAATCTTGTTATACGCAAACAATGAATCATGGAACACTACATCAAAAATTAATGATGTAGTGCATGGTGACTAACGTAACATAATAAAATTAAATTTAAAAAATAAAAATAAACACATTGCAGTACTATAAAAAAATAAAATAATAAAATAAAGAAATTTTTTTAAAAAGAAAAAGGAAAGAAAAGAAAAAATTAGAACCATAGCCCTTGTCCTACTGACTTCACAGAATTTTCCAGTGGATAAATCGTAGTACTGACGGCTAATGGTTACTGCACACTCTCCACACACCAAAATTTTGCATGCATCAACTCACTGAATACTCACAGCAATCTGAATGGGCATGTGCGTATACTATCCTCATTTTATAGATGGAAAAATGGGTCCAGAGGCAAAAACAGACCTATTGCTTGTCTGAGGTAACCGAGCCTGCCAAAATTAAGTCAGAATTTAGAGTCCATCTTTTCGCCAAAGAGTATGTCACTCACCATATTCCCATATGATACTAGATGGAAAAAACACTCGAGGGACTTGGGGCCTCTGGAGAAGACATTGGGGGCAGGCTGGGGAAGCTGGACAGGGTGGGCACGACTACCAGCTGGGGCTCGGTCCTTATCACTCTGGGGGGTGTGCATGCGGGGGGTTTAGAGAAGCAAGGTGCAGAGAGAAACCAGCCTGAGGGGACAATACTGGCAGAGAGGACAAGGGTGAGCTGGTGCAGCTGCCAAAAGTAACACAAATCTGGGGAAGACAGACACCAGAAGGGGGGTTTTAGAAAGCTTTGCTCACAGATGCGCTCTGTAATCCCCATCCTCTGGCCCCCGTTAGACCTGCAGTAAAATCCCTGGGTCTTATCAATGCCTTCAGAGGCGGATCCAGGTGAGCTTTGGGTTTTGACAGCCTAGCCATAGAGTGGCCAAGAAGCCGGCCCCATTCTTCTGCCCTGAGCTCCGTGGCATGAGCCTGCCTCAGGCTCAAGACAGTCCTGGGGAGTCTGCAGGCTATGGCTTCCAGGAGCTCTGGCTTTGGGTCCATCAAGAACAATAGCTTTTTAAGGGACTTAGTTGTGTAGCTGTCCATCCTAGCTAGGTCCTGGCCGAGGTGTCTTCTTGAATAGATGTGAGTTAGAAGCAGAGTCATCCTTCTCTTTCCCTTCCTTTCTACCTTTTTTTTTTTTTTTTTTTCTTCTTTCTCTTTCTCTCATTTTCTTCCTTACTTCTCTCTCGCCTCCCATCTTCCCTTCTTGCTCATCCAGCCCTCCTTCCTTCTTCCAATATTGATCCTTCGGCCACTGCATGCACTGCACTGCCCAGTATGCAGGACTGAGTGGTATAGATATCTTTCCTTCTCTCTTATATTTATCACGTCCCCTCCACCAGGCAGTGGGGCTAGGACGCAGTCACAAATATATAGATGGGTATATTGATATCGATATATAGAGATATATATGCATATAGATGTAGATACAGATACAAATGCAGATACAGGGGCGCCTGGGTGGCTCAGCTGGTTAAGCGACTGCCTTCGGCTCAGGTCATGATCCTGGAGTCCCTGGATCGAGTCCCGCATTGGGCTCCCTGCTCAGCGGAGAGTCTGCTTCTCCTTCTGACCCTCCCCCCTCTCATGCTCTCTCTCTATCTCATTCTCTCTCTCAAATAAATAAATAAAATCTTTAAAAAAAAATAAAAAATTTAAAAATTTAAAAAAAAGCAAATGCAGATACAGGGATGTACATATAGCTGTAGATATAGATATCGACATCACAGTCCCTGCTCTTCAAGGATCCAGATCCTTAGATTAACATCTAAGCCAATCACCAGAATCCTCTCCCTCCAGATTCAGCTCTTTTGGACAGTCAGATCCTTGTGAGATTTTTTTTTCCATCATCTCATCTGGTAAAATATAGATTATTCACCTTCCATTCCTGGAGTTCTTTTTTTTTTTTTTTTAAGATTTATTTATTTATTTTAAAGAGAGAGAGAGGGGGTCTGAGACTCGACCCTGGAGCTGACTGGCAGTTTGTAAACTGAAAGGCATCATTTCCAAATAGACTGTCTACCCAGTGCCCGGCATCATGATGAGGCGTGGCTGGGATGGGCAGTGATAGATAACCATTATTTTAAGAGCGGGAGGGGCAGAGGGAGAGGGAGAGAGAATCTCAAGTGGACTCCGCACTGAGCCAGGAGCCAGATGTTGGCTTGATCTCACGACCCTGAGATCACGACTGGAACCGAAACCAAGAGTCAGATGCTTAGCCGACTACATCACCCAGGCGCCTTTTCTGGGGTTATTTTCTAAGCATTTCGTCTGTGTTGCGAATCAACCGTCTTCCTTATTACTTTAATGGCTGCATAATGTACCCCTAAGTAACCTAATTTATGTAACCGGCTCCCTATTGTTGAACATTAGGTCGGTTCTAGTTTTTGCATCCTTATGGGTGAAAGTATTCGCTTTTTCTGGTCTGCCCTGTCTGGGACTCCTGGGTCCAACTTAAGTGGGGGCATGGGAGGCATGAGGTAGATGGTTTGCATGGTGCAGCGATTTGTCCGGGGGCTGCTTTCTACCCTGCCCTTGTCCCCAGGGCAGCTGTGAGCATAGAGCAGGTGCTTCGTGAATGCTGCCTGAGGATGCCTCCCTGCCTCTCTCTATTCCTGCACCTGGCATACGCCTTAAAGGACTCTCCATTGAAGTGTCCTGTCTCCTGCCTCACCGGGACCTTCCATAGCCTTTTAAACTCTATGTCCCCAGTGCCTGGCACCAGGAAGCCCCTCAGAAATGGAAGGGAAGGAAACAAAGAAAGGAGGAGGAAGTGAGAGAAAGCTTACTTACTAAGGCTACCCCTCATTAATAGGGCCTGGGATTACCATGGGACATTAGCGATGGAACGTGTTGACACTGTGTAATTTATTAGCCTGAACTATACAAATTATACCTTCCCCCAGGATGCCCACGACGAGAAGCTGCTTTTCATGAGTTTATCCTGGGGACTCGAATAAATAAGCAGAGAAACAAAAACCTCATGCATTTTTTAAAAAGCTTATTGGAATCAAGAGAAAACCCGGCGTTCTGAGTACAGAAGTATCGGATAGATCAGCATTTGTAGTTTCTCTTTACCCTCTGAAGTCTTTTTTTAATCCTCTTGCTTGCCAGCGTTAAGCCATGTTTTTCCCCTGAGTTTCCCTCCATTTTGGATCGTCAGGAGAACAGAATGCACCCATAGGACTCCCGCCTGCATCTCCCAACCACACTGGGGGGTCAGGGTGCCCAGCGCTGGGTGAAGTTGGGCCGTGGAGCCCCAGATGTGCGGGACCCCATCCTCTGCTAAACCTGCTGGGGGCGACGTCAGAGGTGTGGGATTGCCACACTGAGACCTTTGGTGTCCTCTTAAAAAAAAGCTTCTTGAGGGCGCCTGGGTGGCTCAGTTGGTTAAGTGATTGCCTTCAGCTCGGGTCATGATCCTGGAGTCCTGGGATCGAGCCCCGCATCGGGCTCCCTGCTCAGCGGGGAGCCTGCTTTTCCCTCTGACCCTCCCCCCTCTCATGCTCTCTCTATCTCATTCTCTCTCTCAAATAAATAAATAAAATCTTTAAAAAAAAAAAAAAAGCTTCTTGGCTACGAGCAACAGCTGAGTTTATCATCCCCCAAATGTCAGCCTTGCCGAAAGTTAAGCGGTTTACAAGGTCTTGCTGAGAAATTCCATGTACTAGAAGCTAATAGAAGGTCAGCATTTTCTATTTCTATTTTTTTTCTTCCTGCTGCCCAGGGTCTAGGTGATGCTCCATTCGGCATTTTGAAGATGTTCCTACAAATTCTGGCAAGGTAGCTAAGCGCTTGATGAGATTTATCCTCCCCAAAGCCTGTTATTATTTCCATTTTATAAATAACGAAATTGAGGCTTGAACGGAGAGGGGTCCCTTGCCCAAAGTCACACATGACAGGTGATGGAGGTGGGTTCTGGACAGTTGTATGTCTGAATCCAAAGCCCATGCTTCGATGCCCTATGGTTTCTTCCTCCACTTTGCAAGTCAAGAACGCCCCCTCCTCTGCCCCTCTGCAGAGGTCTTCCTTGGCCGTGACTGTGCAGTTGACGCTAACAGCCTGAGATCCAAGTTAAAAAACTGTAACCTTAAATAGGTACAGTGGACATTCCATCTCTGACTTCCTCTAATTTCCTGGGGCCAAGGTCAGCAAACTACAGCCCTTGGTCCAAATCCGGCCCACTGCCAGTTCATGTAAATAAAGTTTTAATGGCACACAGCCAGGCACATTCGTTTACACATGGTCTGTGGCCGCTTTCATGCTACCAAAGCACAGATGAGTAGTGGGACAGACACCATATGGTCCACAAAGCCTACAATATTTGTTTTTGGGCCCTTAGACAAAAAGTTTTCTGACTCCTAGAAAGTGGAAAAATCAACATCTGTTGCCCCAGAACCTAGGGTATTAGATGATAACACCAGCCCTGTGAGTAGATTGCATTTTTGGAGGGCTAACTATGAGCCAGGCATTCTGCTAGATGCTTTCGGTGGATGATCTCCTGGAATCCTCCAGCAATACCATCAGGCAGGTGCTCAGAGAGGTAAGCAACTGCCCATTGTCACAGTCATGGGGTCTGAGACTCGATCCTGGAGCTGACTGGCAGTTTGTAAACTGAAAGGCGTCATTTCCAAACAGACTGTCTACCCCGTGCCCGGCATCATGATGCGGCGTGGCTGGGATGGGCAGTGATAGATAACGAGCAGGGGACAGGCTCCATCCTTGGGAGGCCCGTGAGCTTACGGGAAAGACAGGCCTTCCTCTAGATCAGCTGGGGAGATGAACAGTCATGGAAGACACAGAGCTAACAGGAGGAGGAGGTGTCCGAGAAGGTGACCTGTGATTGAGGTCTTTCATGATGAACAGAAATGTGATCACTGAAATGGGAGAGAGAGAAGGGCACCCCAGCAACAAGTGAAACAAAAACTTGGATCGAGCCAGGTGTCAGGTGCCTGAGTCTAGGGTGAGTGAGGGGCAGAAGACAGCAGAGGGTGGGGGTTCCCAAATGACAACAGGGCTGGTCTGAAACCAGAGGAGGAGAGGTTGGGATGGGACACTGAGGACTCTGAAAACGTATTTCCTTCCCTTCTCTAGAAAGAGCCTCAGGTTTTAACCACCCATTTCCATATGCTAGGTAGTAGGTGCTCAATTAGCGGCAAGCCCACTCTTGTCTATTCTGGCAGGATGCTCACAGAGCCCCAGGCAGCAACACCTGCCCAGGTGACAATGACAGATGCCCCGGGACCACCGGGCTTCCAGAGTCTCCAGTTTGGGGTTGACTCCATTGTCTCTGGAGAGGGGCATTCCAGAAAAAGCTCCTACTTCCCCATCTGCGCTCAGTTGACAGGACAGTGGTCTTTGTGCCCTGGAAAAACTACACTTGCATCGTGGATCATGTGCTTGGGTAGGCGGAGAAGATGGGGACAGCCCAGCCTTTGGGGCCATCAAATTCCAGCTCTGTGGGTCTCTGGCTGTGTGACCTGGGGCTAGTTCCCTCATTTCTCAAAGCCTCAGTTTCTCACCTATAAAATGGAGCCCATCCCTGTGTCATGGGCCTGTTATGATAGCAAGTAGAGGCTGCCATGTAGTAAATGCCCCATACTTATTATTAGCTATTATTTTTATTATGATTAATGATCAGAGTTCTGTGTTAGTCAGTCTTCACTGCAATCGGGCCAACAATCTGTGGGATTTATAAGAGCGTTTATCTCCTTCTCACAGTTTCACGGATGAGCTGGGGACGGCTCCGCAGGTTGGGTTTAGCCTACTCCCCTTGTCTTTCGTTTGGGGACCAGCGCCCAGCTAAGACGCGCTCTTCGAAAGGCGGGAACACACATGTCAAGAGGGGTGAGTGAAAACTCAGGCACCGCCTAAGGCTTGAACTCAGAACTGACCCACAGTTGCTTCAAGATATCCCATTGGGGCCGAAGCGAGTCATACGGTCCAGCCAAATAGCAATGGGGTTCACTCCACCCACAATGAACTATAGTAGGGGTGGGGAGGAGAGGAGAGGAAGAGTTATGTCAGTAGCCACAACTGGCCAAACTCCTAGCATAGCTCCGGGCCAGATGATTCCATCACCTACCCAACACTGCCTTCTGTGTTTCTCAGGGGTTAGCAAGCCCCTCCCCACGGCTGTCTCCAATCACAGAGGGTCTTAGGGATCAGGAAATGTCCACGGGGACACAGTAGGTTTTCTACCAGTGGGGTTCTGATAGGTAGCCCCTAGTCTGAATTTCCAGACAAAGCCTAACTCACTGCTGGGAAGTGAAGGCAACCACCCTCCCACCCGTGCAGTGGGTCCAGGGTGAGGGAAAATGACAAGACAGCCCCCATGTTGGATAATGACCACCAAAATTCCAATACTCAGCGCCCCACGCTGCCCATTCAGTTTTCTCTGGCTGTAAATTTTGGTTGTCCCGCTGCCAAAAGCAGGGCGGCTGTTTATCCTTGGCGCCAATGGCCGTTGTTAGCCCTACTGATAAACAAGGCTTCCAAAATCTTCTCAGTACCAGGAACGGTTCATTTAAAACCACAGCAGCAACAACACCGATGACAAAATCGACAAGTCAGTCTTGTGGTACCCACCCTCGCCCAGGGGAGCCTGGCGATGAGCTGATGAGTATTTTTGGACCTAGACAACAGTGGGCCTGGCCCAGATCCTCTCATTTCTTCAGTAGCACTTCCCGGAGAGTTCAAATTATGTCCTAATTTGTTCCAGATATGCCATCGTTGGTGGCTTCCTTTGGGCATTGAGGTCATCAAGAGACGATTGACTTGGGCCCATGCAAAAGATAGGGGGAGGGGAGAAATTTTTTTTTATGCACTTTATGCACTCGCTCACTCCTTCACTCACTGGTTGCTGAGCGTCTGCAGGGTCCTGGGCCGGGGATTCAGAGCTGAAAGAAGCAGTAGCTCCACGTGCTGGCCATTTAGCAGGGCCGATCCTCCTTCAACGTTAAGTTGCCGGCTTCCCCTCAGTCCCTGCACTGCAGGTGATTGGTTTAAGCTCATCACAGAGATGGGATTCTCTTGCCGGTAATTGGTTTAGGGGTTAGCATGTGACCCACTTCTGCCCAATGAGAAGTGAGGGAAAGTCTGAGTGGCCTATGAGCAACTTTCCCCCATGACTAAGGAGCTAGAGGAAGGGATGGAGCTCTCTCCATCGCTTGCCGTATGTGCAGACGTGACACCTGCAGGTTTTTCCGGTTTGGGGGTTTTTTTGGTTTGGGGGTTTTTTTGTAGAGTTTTTTTGAGAGTGAGAGCGGGGGAGGGGCCGAGGGAGAGGAAGAGAGAATCTCAAGAAGGCTCCATGCCCAGCTGCCAGCCAGATGCTGGGCTCCATCTCACAACCCTGAGATCGTGACCTGAGCCAAATCAAGAGTCCCACGCTTCACCGACGGAGCCAACCAGGCGCCCGGACAGCTGCAGTTTTATAGCCGTCTTGCCACGGACCCAAAGGTAAGAGATGAAACTAACTCTGACAATGGCAGAGTGGCAAGATGAGAAGAACTCTATCCTCACTGCGATCATGGAGCTGCTAAGTCTTTAACTGCAAAGGCCACCCTTGGACTTTGTGTTCTGGAGGATAACAGATTTCCTCCAGTGCGTCAGCCAGGAGAGGTGGGGTTTCTGTTATCTGCATCCCCAAGCATCCTACTCGATGCAGCAGTGTTATTGTGGAACCCGGATTTATCTATAAACGAGCAGACACGGAGAAGCTGGGTCACTTGTCAGCTGGGAACCATCTGAATTAGATTGTGAACCTAGGACTCTGCCACCAGCTGCCTGTCCACCTAGGTGACGGATAGCTGGCCTCTGGGAATGAGCAGTTGGCAAATGATAGATGTTGAGCATCCACCGGGGGCAGTGCTGGATGCTGCGTGGGTAGGGAGCTTATACCCAAAGAAAGAGCAAAGGGTGACTGTCCCGTAAGAAGAGCACATGATGGGTGGGGGTGGGGCCACACGTGCTTTGCTGGTGCTGGGCTCTAGCCCCTCTCCCATCCCCCACACTCTCCGCAGCCAGCAGCCGCTTTACCAGGGGCCATTTGGTACAGTGGAAAGCACTCCCATTTCCAATTCAGATTAGACCTGGGTTCAAATCCTGTCTCTGCTAACTCTCTAGCTATGTGACATTGGGTATGTGCTTATCACCTCTGAGTCTATTACCCTGTGGTGGTTCCGAGGGGTGGACAGAGGGATGCACATGGCTGGACACTTAGAAGATGCTCAGTGAATGATAGCTCTGAGGACAATTTTGGCAGGACTATTAAGAACTTTGAGAGTCACATAGCAGAAGGCGTGCTGTTCTGATGGCAGGAGGACCCAGGTCCTGGTGTGAGCTCTGCCATGGTCAGCTGTGTGACCTAGAGCCATTCCTGCCCTCTCTGGTCCATCTAGTTGCTCCCATCTGTAAAATGATGGGGTTTGGCTTGACCAGTTGTTTTCAAACTCTGCTCCAAGGAGCTCTAGAGATTCGTTGACTTTATAACGAGGAAGGAGCCCAGGAGCAGGAATGAGAACCCCACCCCCACCCCACCCCAGCTTCAAGCACAGCAGTTCTCTTGTTCTTTCTTTCATGGGGCTGGGTTTTCTGTAAGATGCTCTTTGAAGGGAGGCTTCTGCTGCTTTAATTAAAGAAAGAAGAAAAAAAAAGCCCCAAAGAACTCTAGATTAGATCACCAAGTTCCTTCCATTTATTCAGTGGTTGACAGTATGAGCTTTGGAGTTCAACCCACTAGATTTGAATGATGACTCTGACATTAACTACCTTCGTTAACTTGGGGAAGCAGATGATTTCCTGAGCCAGTTTCTGATCATCCACCAGCCATTCATGAGTTTCCTTTCCGCTCATCTTTGCCAGCAGGAGGTGTCATAGCTCTTTAACATTTTTGCCAATTCAGTGGGTACAAAGCGGTATTTCATTGTCACTTTAATTTGCATTTCCCTCATCTCTAGAGGATTTTTTTTCCCCAAGATTTATTTATTTTAGAGAGAGTGAGAGAGCACGAGATAGCTCGCGCAAGAGTGGGGGGAGCGGCAGAGAGAGAGAATCTCAAGTTGACTCCTCACTGAATGTGGAGCTCAAATCCGGGCTCGGCGCCCGGCTAGACATGGGGATCCCACGACCCATGAGATCACGACCTGAGCCGAAATCATGAGTAGGACGCTTAACTGACTGAGCCACCCAGGCGCCCCTAACCTCTAGAGAATTTAAGCATCTTTTCCTATATTTATTTGTTGGCCACTCAGATTTCTTCTGTGAATTCATCCTTGGCTCATTTTTCTATTGGGTCACTTGTCGACTTGTCAATTTCTGAGAGCTGTTTACTGTAGTATAGACATTACCCTAATATAGTATGGACTTTATCTCTTACCTGCATTACAGCTTTTTTCTAGAATTATCTTTTGGATTTTTTTTAAATCCTATAATAATGATTCCCAGTGCACTTTCTTGTGAGCATTAAAGCATGAGCAGAATTCCTGATATGTAGTTCAATAAATTATTTCTATTATTTACAAGCTTTGGTGTGGGTGCAGGATTCTGGAGTTATGGGAAGGCGTGTGTGCTAAAATCCCACTGGCCAGAGCAGGTCACATGGTTGAGCTGAGTCAGAGAGGAGAAGCACTGTGGTCCCATGGTCAAGGACGTGGGCTCAGGGAGGGATGAGGAATTGGGGCCACCCTTGGAATCTGCCACAGTGGTCTGGCACAGAGATCAAGATCACAGGTTGTGCCAACAGAAAGACCTGGATTCTGGCGCCTCTCACCACTGGGACTTTCTCACCGCCCCCGTTGCCCCCTTAGGTGCCTATATCAAAGCTGTTTTCCCATGAGCCTTTGTTCTCAGCTAGCTGCCACGGCCAGAAATCTTTTTTTGAATGTTGCCTCCCAGCTGCTAATACCCTCTCTGTCTTTCAAGGATATTGCATTAACAGATTGTTGCCTTTTCTGATTACGAGGGAACAGATGCTCAGTGCACAATGATCAAGCAAGATGGATAAACAGGATCCAGCTCTACAATTCCACTCCGAGGGGAGACTGCCCACTGTTAACCTATTCTTCCAGACTTCTTTCTGGGCCCATTTGAGATCTCTTCTCTTTGTCAAATAGAGCTTCGTGCTTTACACAGGGCACCCTTTGCACTTAACAACAGCGCGAGTGCTCGCTCATCAGTGGCTAGAGCTTCAGAATCATCTAGAAGGGAGAATTACCAAAATGCAGATTCCCACGCCTCATTCGGAAAGAGTCCATTTTAAAAAGGCTGAAGGGAAGTCCAGGAATGCGTGTTTTTAGCTAATTGTAGATCCACAGGACAGGTGTCTCTTGAACAACACAGGGTTTGGGGCACTCCGCACAGCCAAAAATCCCCTATAACCTTTGATTCCACCCAAATGTAAATATTAATAGCCTGCCGTTGACCACAAGCCTTACATAACACAGTCAACCGACGCATATTTTGTACATTGTGTGTATTATATATTGTATTCTTACAGTAACGTGAGTCAGAAAAAAGAAAATGGTCTTAAGAAAATCATAAGGAGGGCGCCTGGGTGGCTCAGTTGGTTAAGCGACTGCGTTCGGCTCAGGTCATGATCCCGGAGTCCTGGGATCGAGTCCCGCATCAGGCTCCCTGCTCAGCGAGGAGCCTGCTTCTCCTTCAGACCCTCCCCCCTCTCATGTACTCTCTCTCTTTCTCATTCTCGCTCTCTCAAATAAATAAATCTTTAAAAAAAAAAAAAAAAGAAAATCATAAGGAAGAGAAAATACATTTACAGTCCTGTCCTGTATTTACTGAAAAAAGAAATCCATGTATATGTGGATGTACAAGGTTCAAACCCCTGTGGTTCAAGGTCAACTGTATTTGTATTTTAATAGGGTCTCCTTGCCTGGTGCTAATTTTGGGTAGGGATGGGGGGAGTGGGGAAATACTCAATGAAAGGAAGGGTTGGCTTTAAGCCACACGTTCTTTAGCATCTGCCCAGGTATGGCTCCCTACGTAACCAAGTAACCATAAACCGGAGTTCTGATACTTCCCAGCTCTATGTCCTTGGCCAAGTGGCCACCTCTCCGAGCCGTAGTCAGCTCATCTGTAACATGGGAATCATAGTGTCCATGTGGCAGGGCCGTTGAGGGAAGCATGACGTCACACAGCTGCACCCACTCTGGGGCTGGCTCAAGGTAGGTCTTCCAGAAACAGAGCCCCCCCCTCCATGAGATGAGCAGAGCAGGGAGGGACCCACTGGACGGCTTGCAGGAGAGCCAGAGCGCCCCGGAGGGGAGTAGCAGACACACCAGGTGTCTTGATGAGTTAATTATGGGAAATTAGGGCAAGTCAGGTTTCCGCCTCCAGGAATCTCATGTTAAGGTCGGACGATAGTGCGGGATTTTACTCATTCTCCAGGGGCTGGAGACAAGAAATACTCTTCCTGCTGGGACAGATAATAAGCAGGGGAACCAATCAAAATATGCAAATACAGCTGAGGAAGAGGCTGGGGACACCTCCAGAGAGGGCCAAGGCCTTTTCTGGATGTTTGCTGGCTGGGGACTCTTACCCAGGTGCAAACCTGAGAGGGGCCTTTGTAACTCCTGAGCTCGACTCTCTACCCTTCCCTGTACCCTCTCATTTCCCAATGTCGCTTTGCAGCTGCTGCCATTAAGGCGTGGACTCGGTTTCCCTGGAAAACCCTGCACCTGGGCTGGCCCTGTCAGTTGTCTTGGCCTACAGAATATGGTGGAAGTGACCACCAGTGGTCCCTAGCGTGGGGGTCAAGAGGACTAGAACACTCCTGCTCTGTTTTGGAATCTTGCCCAGCCATCCTGAGCACCAGCCCAAGCTAGTCTGCTAGAGGATGAGAGACCCTCCCCCAAAGGGCCCCCAAATATGAGAAAGCTCAACCCAGCCCAGACAGCTGTTCTCGACTCAGCTGTACTCAGAGCCATCAGTGAGCCCAGCCAAGGCCAGAAGAACCTCCAGCTGACCTGTAGACAGTGAGCAATTTTGCTTCTTGTTTTAAGCTATGAACCTTGGGGAGGTTTGTTAGGTGGCAATAGCTCACCGATACAGCGTATGTGTGATGATAATCATATAAGAATAATAAGAAGGTAGTAAGAGCTATCATATCACATTTCAAAGACTGTGCAGGTGATTATATCTATCTGCTTCTGTCTCTACATCTGTGTCTGTATTGAATCATCACAGTAGTCCTTCTCATTTTACGGGGGAGGGAGCTGAGACTTGGTAAGGTTTATCTTAATTGTCCAGCATCATTTGTTTTTATCAGAGAAGCCAGGATTAGAACTTATCTCTATCTGACTCCAGAGTTTGCTTTGTACTGTCTCTGAAGGGCGCTGACTAATCTATAGAGAAGCTGTTCTCAGAGTAAGGCCAGAGTAAGGCATGGCAGGCCCTCCATGACCTAGCCCCCTCTGATTTCCCCTTTTGATCCTTCTCTGAAATCATCCATGCCTTTGCCGAAGCCATTCTCTCTCCCCAGAGGGACTTTCCCTTCTTTTTCACCTAGAAAACTTTTTTTTTTTTAATTTTATTTATTTATTTGACAGAGGCAGAGAGCACAAGCAGAGGGAGAAGTAGACTCCCCACTGAGCAGGGAGTCCGATGCGGGACTCGATCCCAGGACCGTGGGACCATGACCTGAGCTGAAGGCAGACACTTAACCGACTGAGCCACCCAGGCGCCCCCTCACCTAGAAAACTCTTATACAACCTTCAAGACCCAGCTCTGTATCACCCCTACTGGCTTTTAGTAGAAAGTAATAAAAAAAGTCCTTTTTTTTTAAATAGGCACAACCCATAAGAAAATTTCATATCCCACATGAATGGAACTCCAGAGGTGAGCAAGGAGGGTCCCGGTTTGGTTGAGGCTACAGTGCGGTGATGTCCTTGAGAATCCCCATCCCTCCCATTTCTTTGCTCTGTAAGCTTCACTCATGGCAGGTTGCAAGTTAGCTGCAGTGGACCTGGCATTGCATCCAGACCCAGCCACGTCCAAAAAAATCGGAGGATTGTTTTTTTTTTAACTTGTGTCTCATTGTGAGAGTCAAGAAAACCCCTCCCTGCAGCCTCCAGGCAGATCTCCCTCAAGTCTCCTTGTCCAGGACTGGATCACATGTCCTTCTCTGAGCCAGTCACTGGCAGGAAGAGAACTACATCACCATCATTGGCTTTGACAATCATCTCTGATGGAGTGGATGCTGGAGGGATCAGCCGCCATGGCCACGATCCATGTCCCCCAGGAAGCTGCCTCTGACTTTTAAGACCGGAGCAGGTTCTCAGAGCTTGTCAACCTTGCACATTATAACACAGCAAGGCCACTGAACGCAGCCTCCCTCCCGCACACCTCTGATCGCCGGGCTTTACGGAAACTGCTTCACTGGTAAGGCTTCCCCTCCAACTTGGCTCTGTCATCTTCATCCATTGTCCCCTGCACCACCCCAACACTCCCCACACTTAGAATGACTTACCCGGCATCCTCCGCGGAATGTGAACTTCATGACAGCAGATGTTGGGACAACCGCCTCACCGACTGCCATATTCCCAGCCCCTCACAGAGTACCAGGCCCGTTGAAGTGCCCAATAAATACTCGTTTGGCCTGTGTCTGACTTGCTAAGACCAGAGCTCTGGATCAATGCAGGAGAAGGAAATACTGCGATGGCACCTTCAAGGGTGCCTTTATGCAGATTTCCCCTGGGAATGGCTTGAGGCTCAGCTGGATGCCCACGAAGCCTCGCCAGGCGCTCAGCACCACCACGTGAATGGCTCTGAATAACAGCCAACAACTCTGGGTGTTCATGGCCCACAAAGGGTCGGCCCATGGATGAGTCCTCAGATCCTCGCAGCAACTCCCAGAGTCACGTGGGAACCTCATTGTGTAGACGACTCCTGGAGAGGTCAAGGGACACGCAGAGGCGTGGTTGTTCATTGATAGGGCTGAGATTGCACACTGATTGATTTCAAACTGGTGCTCTCTCTGATTCATAAAAAACGCCGGCAGGTGTCCAACTTCCAACTCTGGTACCATCTAGGTAGCTGTCCTTGGGTGATATGTGACTGTTGACCACTGCCTGTCCTGGATTTCATAGGTGGTTTTTTTCTCCCTTATAGTATTAAGGACCTTTTATTAAACATAGGGTGTTTTGTACTATTATCCAGCAAGTAGTCACTCTCCCCTCCCTGGTCAGTGAGGAGCGTACATTTCCTCATCCTATGGAGGTGGGACTTGGCCATGTGGATTGATTTAGCCGACAGAATGTGAGCAGAAGTGATAATGTCCCTGTTCTAGCCAGTTTCTGCCAGTTCTTACTCTCCCCTAAGAGAATAGCATTTCCAGATAGGAGCTGATCCTTTACCCTGGGGCCCAACATGAGAAAACACAAGGAGCAGACCCAATTCGGACCCACCTACCCTTCAGACACAGAAGTGAGAAATGACTCTGCTGGAACCCACTGAGATTTTTGGGTGGTGTTTGTCACACGGCTTTATCATAGGACAAGCTAATACAAACACTATGTTCCTGGATTGTGCAAAGCATTTTCAGGCATTAGCTTATTCAGTCCTCACAACAACCTGTGAAGGAGGTACTATTAAATCCCTGCTGAGCTACGAGCCCTTTTGCCCAGCCCTGCTTCAGCAGAGCCTAGTACACTGCCTGGCACATTGGTAAAACCACAATTAACATTTTTAGGTGAGTTAATAAAGTGAAAGTAGGAACCATGTGGCACTTTCCTGCATTATGACCAACATCTGAGTAATCATCATGAACTACTTTGTGCCAGGTATTGTTGATGTTTGTTTAAGAAATTATTTCAATCAGGATGCCCAGCTGGCTCAGTCAGGAGAGCATGTGACTCTTGATCTCGGGAGTCTGAGTTTGAGCCCCAGGTTGGGTGTAGAGATTACTAAAAAAAAGTAAATAAGTGAACTTTAAAAAAAAAAAAAAGAAATTATTTCAACAAATATTTATCAAGCATCTACTTCATTCCAGGCATTGTTCTAAGATTTATTTATTTATTTATTAGAGAGAGAGAGCATGAGAGGGGGGAAGGGCAGAGGGAGAAGCAGACTCCCCGCCGAGCAAGGAGCCCAATGTGGGACTCGATCCCGGGACTCCAGGATCATGACCTGAGCCGAAGGCAGTCGCTTAACCAACTGAGCCACCCAGGCGCCCCCAGGCATTGTTCTAGGTGCTGGGAATATAGCCAGGAACAAAATAGACAAAACCCCTGCCCTCTTGGAGTTGAAATTCTACTGGGGGTGAGATAGAAAACAAAAAATACATAATTCCATGATATATATATGAAAAAATAAATCAGAGCCAGGGAAGGAGATGAAGAGTGACAAGAGTAGAGTTGTGGTTTCTAACAAGGTGGGGAAGGAGGATCTCTTGGAGGAGGTGGTATCTGAACAAGGACTTTGAGAAGGTGACTGTGTGAGTCATAAATGTCTGGGGGAAGACTGACCAGTGGGAATAATTATCACTCCATTTTATGGATGACTAAATGCGCTTGGAAGGATTAAATTGCTTGCCCATTGTCAGATGGCCAGTGCCAGAGCTGGGACTTGGGCCAGTTTTCTGGCCCCAGGTAACCTGCCCCTAGTACCTGTCCCCTTAACTACTTTGTAGAGGGGCTTCAGGGGCTGCTCTGACTTAGCAGTGGGTCCAGGAATCCCTACGCCGATCCCAGAGCCTCCACAAGGTGCCCTGAGCTGTATCTTCATCTGCATCTCAGCTAATGACAGCGGGAAACCACTTTGGTCCCTAATGGATTCAGAACTCTCCAAATGCTCTGTCGTATTAGCTGTGGAAATGGGCTTTGTCTTGTCCAGGAGTCCTCACTTGATGAAATGAGCAGGCACTCGACCTCCCTAAGCCAAAGGTGATTTTAAAACATTGCAAAGCCAGCCTTAGATGAGGCTTATGTAAGCGGTCTCTTGAATTTGTTGGGGGTGGGGAGAGGGTCTTGTGGCTCTCCCCAGGGCCCTGGGTTCCTGCCGTGGACAGCTGGTAGGTCAGCATCCACCCCCTACCTCCTCCCACCCCCGCCCAGCCTCCTTTGCTGCTGGTGCCTGGGACCAAGGTTAACCTGGAGGGCAGAGACAGGGGCCAGATGCTGTGGGCAGAGGCAGAGAACAGGGCTCCAGACCTTTTTTGGAGATGTGAGTCCTGCTTCCTGCTTGTATGTTCTCAAAGATTCCCCTTCCCATCTTCCTTTCTTCCTGTATCTCCGCACCTGTTTTCCCTCCTGGCCTGACCTGATCATCACCAAGCGTCTGTGAGTGGAAAGGCTTTAGTCCAACATTGTGCTGTCCACAGAAGCCACGAGCTGTGCGTCTACGGGGCACTTGAAATGTGACAAGTCCTCATTGCAGGTTACAGTTCACAATGTGTAAGGTTAACACATATACTGGATTTTGCAGACTTCGTGCGAAAAAAAAAAGTATAAAATATCAATAATTTATATTGATTTCACGTAAAAATGCTAATGTCTTTGATAGGTTGGTTAAGGAAAATATTTCACCTCACATGTGTGGTTTGCATTTGTGGCTCTTATCATATTTCTGCCAGAGAGCCCTGGCCTAGCACCTCTGTCTCATCCCCCTTATATTAATTAATTTTTTTTTTCCCCCAAGATGCCACCCAGGATCACCATACCAGGTCGATATTCCGGCCATAAGTAAATAGAATGGAAAGGAGCTGATGTTCCGGGGGCTCTTACTCTGTGTCCCACTCAGTGCTGCGTGATTGACTTGGATCACGGGTTTTCCAACAGTGGCATTATTGACATTTTGTTCCAGACAATCCTTTGCTGCTGGGGGTGGGGGTGTGCGGAGGGAAGGGGTCGCTGTGCATTGTAGGATGTTGAGCAGCACCTACACGATGCCAGGATCACCCCCCAGTCCTAACAGCCAAAAATCGGCCCCAGTTTTCCCTTTGAAAAACTTCTCTGTGAGGGGGTGTTATTATTGCACAGAGTGGTGAAGTCTCCTGTACGAGGTCACACAGCTAGGTGCTGTCCACCGTGTAGCTGGTGGTGTAGCTGGTGTTAGGACCCATGTCTTTCTGACTCCGGAGACTATGTACTCACATGCGGGGGCTCATGCGGTATGTGTACGTGCGGACAAATATAAATTCTGGTTCAGAGCTGAGCTCTACTTCAGAGCATGGTTGGTGTGAACGGATTGGTTATCTGGGGTGTAACACGTGTGAAAATAAAGGGAAAGCTCACTAAGGTAGAGTGGGGAGCCTGGAAGGGGGAGATGGGCCGCTCAATGTTAATTCCAGGAAGAACTGTCAATTACAGACCCCAACAGAAGAATGGTCAAGAGGTATCATCAATTACAGGCCCCAGCAGGGGAGAGATGTACATTGCATCTCCAAGGAGAAGAGGACTGTTCCTGCATCTCAGCCCATGAGAACCCGTCATCACTCTCAACTGGTGCTTTTCTCTAAGGGACCTTTGTTCAGAATAACCCCTTTCAACTTCCTCTCCATAAAATAACGTTCCTCTCCTTTGTTTATTGGACTTGCTGATAGTTTTTGCTGTAGTATGTCCCACATTGCAGTTCTCTACTGTTCCTGAATAAATGCACTTTTGCTGGTAAAATGACTGACTTTTATTTTTAAAGTTGCCATACTTGAGGACCACCAGGAAACACTGACTCCACACCCTCTTCTACCCCCGTGGCCCGGGGTGGGCAAGACAACAGAGACCAGGGACACCGCTACCTAGAGGTCCCTGCCAACATTCTCACCTCCCATCAGCCCACCAGCTGAACAGGCAAACTGGCCTTAAAGCAAGTGGGTATCTACCCTGGCAACAATCAGGACTACCTGGGCCCGTTGTAAACATGCCAGTGCCCAGGCCACACCTAGATCTGTCAAATCAGGATCTGGGGATGGGGTCCAGGAGCCTGAATCTTCTCTTGGAAGGCTCCCCACTGGACTCCTGCTGGGCTGACTTCCTCTACCATGTGTTCTCTTCTGCTAAATGCTCCCTGCAGCCTCACCTCTGGGTTGCCACAGCCCAGCGTGGTGCCTAGCACATGGTCAACGCTCGGTATAGATTTCGGGGTAAACGAACTTTTGCTTAGGCATAGGCAAAGCCGTGGTGGCAGCAAGAAACCCCAGCAATGGATTCCAAGGCCATGGACTGAAGATATGGGAGCTGGCCAGGGGTCTGCTTGCCCGCTCCATCCTGCCACCTTCAGGAACCTGAACAACTAAGAGCCTGGCTCCTTAAGGAGAGAGACCCCTTAGCCTGCCCCTTCAGGACTCTCAGAGAGCCATCTATGTTGAGTGTCCCCCAGAAGAGACGCTGAAGAAGGAGCAGATCCTTGGGAACAGCGGGAGGGGAGGGAGCCAAGAAGGGAAGGAAACCAACATAGCATGTGTTAACGAGCAGGTGAGTGCTGTGGGCAGCCCCACTGGGGGATTCTGGGGTAGACAGGGTATAATGTGCACAGAGTTGTCCCACCCCAGGGACAAGCGCCTAGGACATTTACCCACTTACTCTCATTTGCCAATTCCCTAGCACTCGGGCCGAGAGACCCAGGCTTGCACAAGAAGCTACTGCCCTGGGCGCCTGGGTGGCTCAGTTGGTTAAGCGACTGCCTTCGGCTCAGGTCATGATCCTGGAGTCCCGGGATCGAGTCCCGCATCGGGCTCCCTGCTTGGCGGGGACTCTGCTTCTCCCTCTGACCCTCCTCCCTCTCATGCTCTCTGTCTCTCATTCTCTCTCTCTCAAATAAATAAATAAATAATCTTTAAAAAAAAAAAAAAAAAAGAAGTTACTGCCCTACAAGAGAATGATTCCCGTACAAGTGTACGGGAATATGGGTAGGATGGTGACGGCAGCAACCACAGCAGGGTCTGGCGGTCTGCTCCCTGCACCATGAATGCAGTCCGAGTGGAAAACAGCTCTAATCTCCAGAAAAGCCCTGCCCATAGGGGGTTCCTGGAACACAGTGAGAGAATGAGCCCTGGAACCAGGCACCCTGGGTTCACATCCCAACTCCTGGGGGTCATTGTCCTCTGCTGCCAAAGAGGGTTTAAACGCAGCAAAGGGAAATCTCAGAAAAGGCTGGGCCTGAGTGGAGGGTGTGGAAGTGGCCTGGTTATTCTTAGCAATGAGGTAGGAGAGGGAAAAGATGCTTTGGGCTGCCAGGGCTGCATAGCACCTTTCAAAGGGAGGAGCCAGACCACAGTCCTTCCTGGCTTGCCAAGTTTGGTTGGAAATTCTTTCCACCCCAGGCAGTGGAGAATGCGGGGAATTCAGGGTGGGCCTGCCAGGGCCTTCAGAGCCCCTTAAATAAACCTTCTCCGCTCTGATGTCAGAGCAGTGGTCAGGCGTGATGAGGGCTGTTCAAACAGCCGGGCCTGGCAAGCAGGACCCCCGAGGCTGGGCTCTTGGCCTGTCTGAAAGCCTTGATTCACACAGGGGTTGGCCCAAGGAGGGCGAGGGGAACGGAAAAGGTACGTGTCCTCAGAACCAAGGCAGGAGGAAGGACACCACCACAGCCTTGCTGATGCCCCAGCGTTCGAACGTTCAGGAAGAGCTGAGAGCCGCTGAGACCTGGCTTTTTGGTCCAAACTGTTGTTGCCCTCCAGGAGAGGAACACAGGCCCTTTTCTAGGGCAGCCGCATGGGAAAGAGCACAGACTCTGGACTCGAGAGTTCTGGGTTCACATCCTGTCTCCATCACTAAGAAGCTGTGTAAGCACTGGGCAGGTCGTTTAACATGTATAATTTAATAAAAGGAAACCTCCCTAAAAGGGAGTCAGTAGGCCAGAAGGGAGAGTCTAGCAGGGGGCAGAGTATCACTCAAATATCCGTTATGGGAAGAACGGTCAATTGCAGACTCCCAACAAAAGACTCAGGAAATAATGATGAACTACAGGCTCCAACAGGGAATGATATACGTTGCATCCCCTACCAGAATCGACTACCCTAGCAACTCACGCTAGTGAGAAACTGTCAGCACCCTGAACTCTTGCTATGCTTAAGGGACTTTCACTCAAAACAACCCTACTAACTTCCTCTTTCTCCATACAACGTTTCTCTCCTTTGTGTATTGCACTTGCCCATGGCTTCGCTGCATTGCAATTCTCAGCTGTTCCTGAATAAACCTGTTTGGCTGGTAAAATAACTGTTCTATTTTTCAGGTTAACAGATGTTGCCGTGCCTCAGTTTCCTCAAAGGATGATCCCTACATTATGGGGTCGCTATGAGGGTTAAATGAGTATATGGTTCTTAGAGCAGAGCCGTGGTTTACAGAAAGTGCTTGATAAATAGTAACCCAAGAGCCTGGCATATGGAAAGTATTCCATAAATAGTAACTATCACGGGTACTGGCCACTTTTCCTTCCATCCTCTAGTCTGTTGTAGAGTCTTTAAGAATTGCAGATGTGAAGGAGGACAGGTCTGGCCTGAAATCGCTGATTTACTCTTTATTAGCCATGTGGCAAATGATTCCAGTTCCTCATCTGTAAAATAGGAATAATCTAGGAGCCGCTTCATGGAGTTGTAATGAGGATTAAGTGAGTCGGTGAATTGAAACGACTTAGCACAGTGGTTGGTACACAGGAAGCACACAATACTTTTGTTGTTGTTGTTGTTATTATTACTTGTTATTTTTGCTAGGATTATTCATCAATCCACATTCAGTCATCAAACACTTTTGTTGCAGGCGTCAGCTCTCAGAGAAGAATCGAATGTGCTATTAGCCTCCACAGGCTAATTCTCAGGATCTGTGTGTCCCCTCAAAAAAGGGGTTTATTTCCAGAAGGGAAAGGAGAATGGGCAGGCAGAGGTAACAATGTCCACTCCGGCTCCTAGATCATCGGGTACAGTTGTGGGGATGAGCTGGTACTTAAAATGGGCGTATTAACGATGCCAGGGCTCATACCCATTCTTTCCGACCCTGAGTTCCTGTTGTGTTGTCTGGGAAGCCAGAAGCGGCTGCACATTCTACGGAGAAGCAGAGCCTACTTCCCATCCTGTCATTCTGGGCTGGGTCATCAGGACCCTCGCTGCAGTACTAACCTCGACAAGCAGCATCTCCCCAAGCAAGCTGTGGACCACGTCTTGCACCAGGAAAACAGGTGCACTCTAAGTAAACGTGGGAAACCGGCCTCCTCATGTCACCCCAAAAGGAGCTGAAGGTCCTGAGAAATCCCCCATTGAGGAGGGCTCTCATCTGAATTTACCTTGTAACACCTACTAATATCTGCCCCTGTAACTTACTAACACTTCCGGGAATGCCAGCACAGGCCAGTGCATTCGAGATCTTTGGGGGCAGAGGAATTTCACAGCTTGGAGAAAAAGCCCTTGTTTCAAACCCCAGCCTTTTGGAAACCCCCCTGCCTTGGTCTCTGCGTGGGCAGGGCCAAGCCTTGCAAAACAGCTCCTGCAGCTGGTTAGGCTGAGCGGAATAAAGTGGCAACATTCAAGAAAAGTCCTGCAGCCGGTCTTTTCAAACTACCTAGACTCTCAGGAGAAACCAACAAGGGGACGGAGGCGGGGTGGGGGTGGAGAGGCCCAGAAATTGGGGGAATGCAATGCATCATAATAACCATTGGGAAAAAAAAAAACAACCAACTGAGGAAAATAATTTGGAGAATTATTGAGTGCCAGAACTGCAAAGTAATAACAAGATGTTTGAAAAGATTTCAAGCATAAAGGTCACAATCTGCAATTTAAATGGATAGTTTGTTGCCTTTTTTCTTGGTTATGGTTGGGTGCCACCAATTAGTTGAAGAGTGTGTGTGTGTGTGTGTGTGTGTGTGTGTGTAGAGGTTTTTCAAAGAGCGCTTGATCTCAATCAGGCTGGGATGGTTGACAGCCTCCAAGCCCACACATGGGGTGGGCACATCCTTTATAGCATGAGAACGAGCAGAACTCATGCCTTCTTCCTCTTTCTGGAAAAACACACACATACACACACACACAGCATAAACCCTTGCTCACTCCCAGCTCTCTGTAGTGGTTTTACGCTGAAGAAAGGAATCACCGAGAAATCATCCCTGGGGTGGGGTTGCCCCCAGGGTCCAACCTAATCCAAGGGTCCTTGCTAACCCGAATCCCACTTACCAACTCGGTGGGTGCAACGGGGAAGAGTTTGTGCAGCTGAAGGTTGGTGTTGCTCCTTCAAGCCTCTGTTTCGTGGGCAGATGCCAATGGAGGTGATTTTGTGGCTGGGGGAGAGGTCAGCGAGCTGAAGGCCAGGCGAGCCTGCGTGTCCTTCTCAAGGTTGGGACCCTCTCTGCTGCTCATGGGAGGGTGTTTGTGACAGTGTTAGGCAGAGGGTTTAAACTCAGAGTGGCTCTTAGGACGGGGTTTCTTCAGCTAAAGAGCACATGAATCACCTGGGTATCTTTGTCGAGCGCTTCGCCAAACGACCCCCTAGTGTTTCTGCCTCTGCATCTGCTCTGTGTGGCCCAGTGGCCTGCAGGGGCCTTGAATTGACACCGGACTCTTCCGTGGCCACATGCCATAAATGAACAATCTGTGGTCATAAGTAAATGTAAGTTCCCCATATGAACCCTCCAAAGGCCCTTGTGATGAGTATTCTCTCCTGCCTCCCAGGGCCACGAAGCTTACCAGAATCCCACTCTTTTTGTTTTGAACTAACCAATCTAGCCTCAGACTGGGAACCCCAAAGCACACTACCCGTGGACGCTAATAAAGGCATGTGTCCCTAGCACTCTGCCTGGACCTCCCTGCTCAGCCCCTCGAGGCGGCTGAGTACCTCTTCCCTGGCAGGTGAGTAACCAATGAACTCTTATTTCAAACCAGCCTGTCCTGTGTAACTGAGGCTCAACACCCCTCCCGCCCTCCCCACTCTGCTTAACAAATGTTAATTTAACAAAGTCACAACAATCTCTTTGAAATGCAGATTATGACTCAGTGAATCTGTGAAGAATTTGAGATTCTGCATTTCCAGCCAACCACCCCCCCGCCCCCCCCACCCCCCAGCCTGATGCTGGGGGTTTCCAGAACACTTTGGACTAGCAAGCAGGGCTCTAGACCCGCACTGTCTGATGGAACGTTCTGTGCTGAGGGCGGTGTTCTCTATCCATGCTGCCCAATACTGTAGCCACCAGCCACATGGGGCTCCTGATTTCTTGAAAGATGGCAAGTGAGTCTAAACTGAATTTCAAATTTTATTTAGTTTTAATTATTTTACATTTCAAATAGCTAAGTGAGGCTAGTGGCCACTGCATGGAACAGCACAACCGCAGACTGAGCTCTGTATGGGCAGGGACCATACTTTTCTCTCCCACTTGGATCCCCATTAGCAGAGTGCCTGGCCTACACCGGGTCTTTAATAAATATTTATTGACTACTTTATCACATAATGTAATTGAAGAACGAGTTTTAAACCTTGTTGGTTAGAACCCTATAGTTTTAAGTGACCAAAATCCACCTTATGGTCCTAAGACCAAAACCCATCTTGCACTACCAAAGACTTCATGGGCCCTCAAGACCCATTTGCAGAAAGATCGGGGGTTGGAGCCAGGAACTAATTCAGCAACATCCTTTCTCTCCAGCCTTTTTTCTGCATGCTGGTTCATTCCCTCAAGCTAGTCATCCTCATTGGACTCAAACCAGTATTACGGAGAGCTCTGGACATCTAAACATTAGAACCTCCTGACCACATGAAATAGCATTGTTTTCCACCGCCTAGTCAGAAAACTCCCAGGCGGGGCGCCTGGGGGGCTCAGCCGGTTAAGCAGCTGCCTTGGCTCAGGTCATGTTCCCAGTGTCCTGGGATTGAGCCCCACATCAGGCTCCCTGCTCAGTGGGGAGTATGCTTCTCCCTCTCCCTCTGCCTGCCGCTCCCCCTGCTTGTGCTCTCTCTTGCTCACTCTCTCAAATAAATAAATAAAATATTTTAGAAAAGAAAACTCCCAGGGAAGTTCTCTGGCTGAGCTAGGGTCATGTGCCAATTCCTGGACCAATCACTGTGGTCGGGGCCTCTGGATTCTAAGATTGACCAAGCTAGACTCAAAGGTGTCCCTACCACATTCAGGGATGGCTTCCTCCAGACACACAAGATTGGAGTAGAAAGAAGCAGTTCTGGCAAAGACAGGCAAATGCTTTTTTTCTGGGCAAATAGAACAATCAGTGTGAGGGAAGAGGGTAGAGGGAGGGTTCCCAGCTTCTGTAAATGGTTGTGGAGAGGCATTTCTTTGGGCTAGACCAAGGCTATGGAATTGCCTTCTCTGATTATGTCAAAAGGCATAAAGAGAAAAAACAAGAAAACAAGAAAAACAAGAAACAAGAAAACAAACAAGAAAAAACAAGATTCCATCAGCCTAACTGGTTTCGCTCTACTCTCCCATCCCTGCAATGTTAATGAAGCCACAGGGTTCTAGAAACCAAGGCATCTCAAGGGAAGGCACCATTTGAAATTGAAAGATGAGCAGGAGTTCCTTGGATGGAGAAGCAGAAGGAGAGAAAGAACATTCCAGGGAGGAGAAAATAGCATCTTCAAAGGCAAGGTGGTGAAGGAGCATGACGTGTGGGGGAGGAATGAAGAGTTTGCTACGGAGGGTAGACTGGAACTGTGGGAAAGGAGGCAGGAAGTGGATTTGACGCCCGGCTGCAGAAGGCCTTGGGTGCCAAGTGAAGGAGTCTGGGCTTTCAGCTGTGGGAAACAGGAAGCCATTTGGAGGTCTTAAGCAGGGGGGTGGTGTAGTCAGAGCCGTGCTATGTTCTAAGAGATTGCTGTGGCTGAATTTGGAGGATGGACAAGCTGGTGATGGGAGGCAGAGTGCCAAGGACAAGGCTGTCCCAATATGTCTTTAAGGAACGGCTGCCTCCAAGGTGGGTGGTGGCACACCAAGCTCCCAGTTCAGGCTGTTGGTGTCCTTTCTCCCTGTCTTATGCTCAGACCTTGACCTGGCTGAATCCAGGTCTCCTCTGTGCCACTTTCCAGCATTGGGCAGGTTACCTTATTTCCCTGAGCCTGTTGGCTCATCTGGAAAACGGGAGTAGGGATACCCATAGTGAGGGAAGGCTAACATGGATGTGATGGGCCCCGGATCAGCAGACCCCAGACCCACCCCTAGTAGGAGATCAGCGAATCTTGCTGTTGTGATTCATGGGGTTGTGGCTCCTGAGTTTATTTGCGTGGAAAGAGGTTGAACACGGAAGACACGGGAAAGAAATGATGTTCAAGACACAAGCGTCTGTAACCAGGGCGGGCTGTTCTCCTGAACTGCACGGTAAAAATCTTTCAGCCCACAAGCCCGCAGCTCTCTCTCCTCCCAGGACACTCATGTGTCTCAGTTGGAACATGCCAGAAGAGGTTGGTTTCCAAGAGCATTTCCCTGGAGGCCGGACGGGCGTCTCCGGGGAGAATGAGGGGATCGGGCTGCATTTTACACCGCATCCTGGACTGACCTGTTTGCCGGGCCTGACAGCCACATGTCCCAGTGGAAAAACCCCAGTGTGGGGCCAGGACAACCCAGGCCGGAAACCTCCCAGTCTGCGAGTTCAGGAAAGTTGCCTCACCCCGGTGGGCCTCAGTTTCTCCATTGGGAGGATGGGAACAGTCCTGCCCACATGGGGCTGTTGCGGGGATTGATGGAGGAAAGACGTTCGGGTTCAAAGCCGATGGCCAAGAAAGAATTCTTGAGACATCTTTGGGGCAACAATGTGGTTTTATTAAAGCACAGGGACAGGACCCTTGGGCAGAAAGAGCAGCAATGGGGTCATGAGGAGTGGCCTGTTATATACTTTCAAGTTGGGAGGGGGTTAGGGATAACGTAAGTCTCTAAGGAATTTGGAAGCAAGGTTTCCAGGACCTTGAGGGGGCTAGCTATTGTTGGGGAAACGGTCATTTATTACTGTCTAATAAAACCTTGTCATGAGACCCTTCAGATGTCTATCAGTGGCCCATATGCTTGGGGGGAGGTGATGGCCAAGACATATCTTGGGGGGTTTAGAGCTACAGGACATTTCTTTTTTTTTTTTTTACCTAAATATCTTTTTTTTTATTCTTATGTTAATCCCCATACATTACATCATTAGTTCTAAATGAAGTGTTCCATGATTCATTGTTTGTGCATAACACCCAGTGCTCCATGCAGAATGTGCCCTCCTCAATACCCACCACCAGGCTAACCCATCCTCCCACCCCCCTCCCATCTAGAACCCTCAGTTTGTTTTTCAGAGTCCATCGTCTCTCATGGTTCGTCTACCCCTCCGATTTCCCCCACTTCATTCCTCCCCTCCCACTACCTTCTTCTTCTTTTTTTTTCTTAATATATATTGCATTATTTGTTTCAGAGGTACAGATCTGAGATTCAACAGTCTTGCACAATTCACAGCGCTTACCAGAGCACATACCCTCCCCAGTGTCTATCACCCAGTCACCCCATCTCTCCCACCCCCCCACTCCAACAACACTCAGTTTGTTTCCTGCGACTAAGAATTCCTCATATCAGTGAGATCATATGATACATGTCTTTCTCTGTTTGACTTATTTCACTCAACATAATACCCTCCAGTTCCATCCACGTCGTTGCAAATGGCAAGATCTCATTCCTTTTGATGGCTGCATAATATTCCATGAGCTACAGGACATTTCTAAAGGAATTTTTATATGTTAAAGTAGACTTACAGGATCCTGGGGTGGGGGGATAGTTGGGCTAGGATTGCCTTTTGCCTTTAACAAAGTATCAACATCGAAGCAGTTGAGTTCCTAGAGGAAGTCCTTGTTTCAAGCACTTGTTGATGGGCTGTAGGTAGTAAGGAAATTTAATAATTTTTCTTCTGCCTTTGTTTCCCACATCAGGGATTAAATCAACTACTGCAGGTGGCACATGGTCACAAGGCCATGCCTCCAGTTTGGGATCAGAAATGGGCATTTACTGAGTCCCTCTGCTGTGTAAGCTCCTTGCTCAGTGCTAGCAACACATGGACAAATAAGACAGGGCTTCTGGCTCCACCAATAGGCTTAGGGCACAGATAACCGGATACACTGGCAAAGATGTCATAAGATAGTCTCTACTCTGGGCACCTGGCTGGCTCAGTCGGTAGAATGTGCAACTCTTGATCTCGGGGTTTTTGAGTTCGAGTCCCACGATGGGTGTAGAGATTACTTCAAATAAAATATATTTTTTAAAAATCCATCCAGGGGCGCCTGGGTGGCTCAGTCGGTTAAGAGTCTGCCTTCAGGGTGCCTGGGTGGCTCAGTTGGTTAAGCGACTGCCTTTGGCTCAGGTCATGATCCTGGAGTCCCTGGATCGAGTCCCGCATTGGGCTCCCTGCTCGGCGGGGAGTCTGCTTCTCCCTCTGACCCTCCCCCACCCCATGTGCTCTCTCTCATTCTCTCTCTGTCAAATAAATAAATAAAATCTTTAAAAAAAAAAAAAAAAGAGTCTGCCTTCAGCTCAGTTTATGAGCCCAGGACCCTGGGATCGGGTCCCACATGGGGCTCTCTGCTCAGCGGGGACTCTGCTTCTCTGTCTCCCTCTTCCCCTCCTCCCCGCTGCTCGTGCTCTCTCTCTCATAAATAAATAAATACATAATCTTAAAAAATATATAGTCTCTGGTATTGCTCCCGTCTGTGAGAGGTGTGGCAATGTATGTTGAATATGATTTTTCCATGGAAGTCAAGGTACACTCAGGATGATATTCATGTCTCTGAGCTGAGCTGTGATCTGAGGATCTCCCTGCACAGACCTCCTTCCTTCCCCTGGCCTTTCCCAGGGGGGCAGACCCGCATCCAGTCTGAAAGCTCTTCCTATCCAATCTTGCTTCCTCTCTCTTCCACCTCTGCAGCCGTTTCCGCCATGGAACCCATGGGCTTCTAACTGCACCTGCGTGCCTGCGTGGCGGAGGAGCTGAACTCCTTGAGCATCCTGTGGGAGTGAGGCTCACAGGGATGCCAGATGCCTGAGTAACTTGGGTAAGAAATGCGGAATAGTGCCCCTGGCGTTCAGTCCTGGGAGACTCATTTAACCCCTCCGTGCCTGTTTCCTCCACCGAAAACGGGAGTCACGATGTTACTTCCTTCTAGGGCTGCTAGATTAAATGACAGCATCTTCGCCCAAAGGCTCAGAACGGGGTCCTTGGAGGGGACCTGCCTGGAGCGCCGCGGGGGCCAGGGCAGCCTTACCTTTCTGGGGCTTCTGCAGGCTCTCGGATTGCTCCTTCGGCTCCTCTTGCAGAAATGAGACCCAGGGGTGGCACAGGCCTCTCTGCGCTCTGCTCTGCCCACGAATATGGCTCCAGGAGAAGGGTCCACCTCGTGGGTATTTTGGCTGGGATGTGTGGTGTGGCCATGGCAGTTTGACTATTGTCTGGGTCATCTGAACCCAGGAAACTGCCAAATCAGATAATTTGCCTGTCCCTCGAGATCATATGTCGTGAGTAATGGCCCTTGTCTCCATCTGGCTGGGTCCTGGGTAGACAATCCCCCCTTTCAGTGAGCCTGAAATGAAAGCTGGTTTCAGCTGGTACCATTCAAGGTCAAGGCTTAGGAGAGGTTGCTAATTTAGAGGCCCACAATTGCCCTCTATATTAATATGACTCCGTCTGTGATGATGCATAAGCTTTGGTAACTAATAAAGGGTAAAATACTGCAATTGGTAATTTTTTTTTACATTAAACAACATTTTAATTGAAGTGTAATATGTGACCATGAGTGTACAAGCAATAAGTGTACAACTCATGCCTTTTCACGAAGCACACACCCTTGGAGGCAGGACCCAGACCAACAAGCGGGACACTGTCGGTCCCCAGATGCCCCCCCAACCCACTTCCAGCCTCTCACTGAAGCTTAAGCACTACTCTGACTCCTAGCATCCTGGTTAGTTTTTGCGAGTGTTGAACTTTATGTAAGTATCAGCAGCTCTCCACTTTGGGTCTGGTTTGTTTCGTGCACACCATGTGTGACATTCATTTGTGTGGTCCTGATGGCAGTTGCATATTCATTCTCTTTGCTGGATTGTATCCTGTTGAATGAGTGCAACACTGTCCATTCTTCCACGGATGGACATTTGAGTTGTCTCCAGTTTAACAAATAGTGCATTCGAGTTTGTGTGTTTTTGTGAAGATATATGCTTATGTGTGTTAGGCATCAGATTTTTTACTACTTAAAAAATATAAGATAGAAAGGGATGCCCTGGGTGCCTGGGTGGCTCAGATGGTTAAGCGTCTGCCTTCGGCTCGGGTCATGATCTCAGGGTCCTGGGATCGAGTCCCGCATCGGGCTCCCTGCTCCTTGGGAGCCTGCTTCTCCCTCTGCCTCTCTCTCTCTCTCTGTCTCTCATGAATAAATAAATAAAATCTTTAAAAAAAAAAAAAAGAAAGGGATGCCCTTATGACGTTATTCGCCTTGATCTCTTTCATGATGACATAAATATGCCTTGGGATTAGGAAAGGAAGGGGTGAAGCCACATTAGGACCCGTCCTGGTGCCCCTGGGACCTGTGTCCCTATTTTAGCAGGTCCCCCATATGACCTTCTTTGGTTCCCTAGAAGCAAGTGAGGTTTTGTGGGAAGCGCTTTGGAGCAGAGGTCCTGTTCAGCGCCTTACCCAGAGGGGGTCCTCCACATGTCTCCCATCCTCAGTGCTGCCTCCCACGCACCCCAGGACCTCAGACAACTTTCCCAACCTCTCTAGTCTTGGGGGTTTCATCTGTGAAGACAGGTTAGAAATGGCTGATATTGGGTGTGCCCGGCTGGCTCAGTCAGTACAACATGTGACTCTTGATCTCGGGGTTGTAAGCTTGAGCCCCATGTTGGGTGTAGAGATTGCTTAAAAATAAAATCTTAAAAAAAAAATGGCTGATCTTCTTGGATGTCTCCAATTCTCAAATAATTTGAAATTAACTGCTGCTGATAATTATGATATGAATAGTTATCATTTGTTGAATGCTTCCATTGCTTTAAACAATTTACACCGATGATGTCCTTTAATTCTTCCAAGATTTATTATCATTGTAATGTTGAGGAAATTGAAGCTCAGAGAGATTAAAATCCCTTACTCGAGACACATAGCAAATATCCGAATGGGGGTAGGAATTAGGCCTTCACTCTCAACTGCTACCTCGGGTTTGTTTTTTTTTTTCTTTAATAAAATATTTCAGGCATACAAAAAAAAAATCCAGAAAATAATAAAACTTCTATGTTTTATTGCATCAGAAATTGAACAGATTGCATCAGAAATAGAACATTAAAGCTCTCTGGAATCTTTTTTTTTTTTTAAAGATTTTATTTATTTATTTATTTGACAGAGAGAGACAGCGAGAGAGGGAACACAAGCAGGGGGAGTGGGAGAGGGACAAGCAGGCTTCCCGCCGAGCAGGGAGCCCGATGCGGGGCTCGATCCCAGGACTCTGGGATCACGACCTGAGCCGAAGGCAGATGCTTAACGACTGAGACACCCAGGCGCCCCTCTCTGGAATCTTTGACGGCCCCCTCCTTCCCCCCCGACAGCAATAACCTCTCTCCTGAACTTGGTGTTCACCATTTCTCTGCTTTTACTCTACATGTATGTGCTCATAAAAATATACTGAATTCTTTTTTGTAGTTTTGAACTTTATTAACTGGTATTATCATGTATGTGTCCTTTTGCAACTAGCTTATTTATTTCACAGCTAGCTTTTTTTTTTTTACTCAATGCTATAATTTTTGAGATTTATCCAATCTGATATATAGAGTTCTCATTCATTAATTTTCACTGCTGTATGGTACCTTCCCTTTAAGAATATACCGGAATCGATCCCTCCATTCTCCTGCTGTTGGGCATTTAGAATCTTTCCGGTGTTCTGCCATTAAAAGGTGCTGCAATATACATTCTTCTACTTTTATGTACCTTTGCCTCTTTTACTGAATTTTTAATGGGTGAACGAACTATCCTGATCATACCAGATTTTCTTTTCATCTGTATATATCTGTGGTAATACTGGACAGTTTTATTAATTCATTAATTTTTTTCAGAGTACCAACGCTATAGACTGAACGTGTCCCTCCAGAATCCCTAATGTGATAGTAGGAGGAGGTGAGGCCTTTGGAAGGTGAGTAGGTTACATGGGTGGAGGCCTTATGAATGGGATTGTTGCCCTTACAAGAGAGACCCGCAGAGAAATCCCTCAGCCCCTTCCACCCTATGACGACACAGCAAGAAAATGGCTGTCTGTGAACCAGGAAGTGGGCTCTCACCACTGAATCTGTTGGCACCTTGGTCTTGGACTTCCTGGCCCCCAGAACTGTGAGAAATAAATTTCCGTTGTTTATAAGCCACCCAGTCTTTAGTATTTCTGTTCCAGAAGCCCAAATGGACTAAGACAGCCTACTGTGTGCCGAGCACTGTGTTGAGCGCCAGGAACAGAGAAATGGCTGAAAGACACAGCTCTTGGACTCTGGGAGTCTGCATGGCAGACCAACCCCTATCAGACGGGACAGGGGGATGCGGGGAACCCACAGGAGGGCTCTGAGTGGAGGGGCCAGGGAGCAGAGAGAGATTCCATGCAGAAAACAGAAATGCAGGGTTGCAGAGGGAGTGGCCAGCCCATCCTGGGCATCATGCCCAAACTCCTTGCAATGAAAGGACCTCCTCCACTGTGTATCTGCACCTAGCACAAAGTCACAGTGACCTTCGCGGTCCCCTCTTCTCAACCTTTTTCTCTCTTCCACACATTAACAGCAATGCGTGAGTCAGTTGTTCAGAGCCTGAAAAAAAATCGGATTCTGGGAAACCCACACGGGCTTGAATTCCGGAATTCTGTCCGGAGCCCTGAAGGAGTGGCATCCGTACTTGGCCTTGGATTTGTCTCTCCATCTGGAATCATTATAATAACAGGTCATGGCTCAGGTGCATAATACATGTACAGGGGGCATTGTGGTACCCAGTCTAGATGTGCCTATCATTTAATACATACAAAATCCTCATGAAGTTGGAACTACTATTCTCCAGCTCTTCGAAGATGAGGCGCAGAGAGGTTAATTAACTTACCCAAGGCCACCCAGCAAGGAGGTGGCAGAGCCTCCATACCAGCTCTGGCTGACTCCAGCATCCTTCATTTTAACCCTCTGAGCTCTGCGAGCATTTGCCTGACATTGCTGGAGGCAAGTCCCCTCCTTTCCACTTTCAAAAAATACCATCAAGGGCACCTGGGTGGCTCAGTTGATTAAGCGTCTGCCTTTGGTTCAGGGTCCTGGGATCGAGTCCCAGGGTTGGGCTCCCTGCTCAGCTTCGGGGAGCCTCCTTCTCCCTCTCCTTCTGATGCTCCCCCTGCTTGTGCTCACGCTGTCAAATAAAAAAATAAACAACATCTTAAAAAAAAAAAAGAAAAAAGAAAAGGAAAAGAAAACTACCAGCAAAGGGGAGTTAGTTACCACCTGACACAGCTCGCTCACTACTCTAACATTCTCTCCGTTTACACCAGCTACTCAGGAAATTAGAGCAAATCCTATTTTTAGACGCTGTGGTTCAAAGACAGTGATGTATTGGTTAGTGACTTGTTCTACGAACGTAGCTTGGAGGTGTTACCTGATCTTAAGTAACAGATACTCTCTTACATCACTGTTTTGGTCTTTATAATTTATTTCAAAGATTGCTTTGTTTCTTCGTTCTCCTCCATGAGTCCTGCAACTGATTTGGGCCAAGAAACGGTAAGATTTGAGCTGAAATAGAGGGTGCAGAGAGAGGAGGAGGCTCTTCCCCGAAACCTTATACACAAATGATGGCCAGGCTAAGGAGTGCGCAGAGCAGGTCCTTAGCAAAACTTAGAGTTTGCCCAATGGTTGGGTCTAGAGGAAGTGGACTATGTCTCTTTCTGCAAAACCTGTGTGGGTGGTTTAGACAAAAATCCTACACCTTTACGACTTACTTTTTATAGCGAATCCCAGTCTCTTGGTTTCAAAGGCCAACAACAGGGCTGTACAATGTTTGGAGGGCGCTCTGGCAACCCCAAGAATTAGGCAAGGGAGGAAAAAGCAGAACCAGCCCCCCTCCCACCCACGTGGTGTCATATGCTCTCTGACCAAGGTGGCCCCAGAGAGCGGGGGGGGGGGAAAGGTGGGTCAACGGAACGTCATATGGGGGAAAACAACCCTGTCTCCAGAGCCCCCAGTTTTCACTGTTATGATATGCCACGATGTTCTGTTCTTATATGTTTGTATGATTCTAACATCACAGCTGTGTATTTACAGATTGTTCCATCCTCAAGGTGTTTTCCAATCCATAATTTTCCCAAGAACCGTAGGAAGTAGGCAGGGAAGACATTATTAGTCCTTTTGTGAATCATGAAGCAGACTCGAAAGAGTGAGTAACCAACCCAGGACACTTGCCTAGCACTTGAACTTCACCTGCTTGATTCCAAGCCTGGGGCTCTTTCCATTTCTCCATGAGCCCAATGCCTATTCCTGAGCTGGGTTAGGGAGGGGGCAGGGAAGAGTGGGCTGTGGTGCAGGTGGACTGGGGGCAGTTGGAGATCAATAGCACTGTCCTCAGACCCCCACCACCTTGCAGTGGGTTCGTTGGCCAGGTATCAGTCCCTAGATCTCCTCCAGGAGGAGGTTTGTCCCCCAGGCAGCGCAAGAGGGTTCTGAGATGGGGAGGGACGAGGAGGACACGGGAAAGGTACCGAGTCTGCCATTTGGAATTGTGCTGGTGACTGGGCAGCAGGGGCCAGAAGAGCCTAGCCTCTACCGTGAGCTTGCTGTGTACCCTTGGACGGAGGATTTCATCTCTCTGGGTCTCAGTTTGCCCATCTCCAAATGGACTAAGTCCTAATACCGATCACCTGAAGTTGTTGTTAAGCATTAATGGGAATTGTGCCTGGCACTTAGTAAGGACTCAACAGTTGTTGGCAATCAATATTCGTTATTATTCAGATCACTTCTCCTCACTAATAAAAAGCAGCAGCTGCCATGAATTGAGTATTTACTGGTCTTTACCTCATGTAATCCTCACGACTCCAGAGGGCTGGTGTTCTTTACGCCCCATGTTGTAGACGTGAAACAGAGGCTCAGGGAGGTGACAGCTTCTTGAGACAGAGCCCAGGTGTGAACCTAGATTGCCTGCACCTTTAAGCCCCAGTACTGCCTCTGCCCCCCAGGAGCAGACACTCTGGGAATGCTTTGTTCCCGATGGGGTTGGGCAGGCTGGAAGTGTGACATCAATAGTCTCTGTACCCCAGGCAAAGGAATGACTTGGTCTTCTAGGGAGACACAGGAACAGTGGGAGAAGGGAAAGCATCAGAGCAGGGCTCGTCCAATGGTAACTGGGTGAGATGCACAAATGCCCAAACCCGTACGCTTTCTACTGGACCAGTAGGGTAACTACATCTGGGATTGTTGGGGGTGGGGACAGCTGGGGGTCCAGCCTTAGCGAGGGATTCATGAGTTGCATTTGCCAGACCCTCCCTATCTCCTGACACAGAATGGAGTCCTTGGGATGATTCGCTTTGTGCCAACCGCCTTTACATGTAGGTATAGAAAAAAGATTGGGGGAACTACATCAAGATCTTAATAATCATTACCTCTGGGTGGTGGGAATAGGGTTGGTTTGCTTTCCTTCATGAATGTTTTAGTATTTTCTGAAATACCTACATTAGACAAGAATTAATTTTATAATTGGAAAAACAGCATGTTCTAATTAAAGAAATGCAGATGCGAATTCTCATTGCTAGTCCCAGCAAAGATTAGGCCACATTAGAGCTTCTCCTTCAGTCCCGAGCTTAACAGATACTGGTTTGGGAGTCAGAAGGTCCAGGGTCCAGCTCCCAAACTTTCTAGTTCTGCTAACTTGGGCGAACTTAACTCCCGGGGCCCCAAATCTCTCATCTGAAAAATGGAGTTGGAACTAGCTGCCTCCTAGGGTTGTTTCCATGACTTAATGAGATGATGTATTTGAAACTACATTGGCCAGGTGCCTGGCATTTAGGAGACTGGCTCAGTGGTGGTTCTCGTGAGAGCAGCTCCCTTCCCAGAGATTTGCAGGACATCCTTTGAAGGTGGGCAACGTCTATCATCCCCACTTTACAGATGAGGCTACAAGAGGTTCAGAGGGGTGCTGAGACCCAAGGTCACAGAGCTCAGAGGGAATCTTCTGCAACCGGCTCAGAGAGGGTAAGTGACCAGCCCAGGGTCACACAGCTTAAACCTCCTTCCTGTTAAAAGGAACACACTAAACACCAACAAACCAAGCTGCCCTTTCGGGGGTGTCTACTCTAACACAGCTCGGCGGCAGCAGCAAATCCTCTGCCATTGATCGAGCGCTTCCTCTATGCCAGCCGCATGGCACTTCGCATGTCAATCGGCTCGGTTCATTCTCTAAACCACCCCCGGACGCGGGGCTGCGAGCCCATTCTAGAGACGAGCACAGCGAGGCCGGGAGGCCTGGCCCCGGGCGGCCCGGCTCGGCGGGCGGCTGCGGGAGGGCCAGGTGGCGCGCAAGGAGTTAAGCGCAGGCGGTGCTGTGGCTCCGCGCGAGGAGCGCGCCCGGTCGAGGCGCGCTGCTGGCGGCGGCGGCGGCGGGCGGCGGCGGCGGCGCTGCGCTCGGAGCTCGGGGCCGGAGACTGAAGTCCGGGCAGCGAGCGAGGCAGCGCGGGAGGCGGCGAGCGCCAGGCGAGGCGGCCGGAGCCCCGCGCCCAGCCTCCGCCCGCGCCCGGCGCGCCCCGGCCCTCGCCACCCCCCCCCC
>NW_023270436.1:18210698-18247720 GCF_011800145.1 Mirounga leonina | reverse complement strand
CAGGTGAGGAAGGAACCCGGAGTGGCGACAGCCCAGCGCCGGGTAAATGACAAACTTTCTCTCCTCTGGAGGAGGGTGGGACGTTCGGGCTCAGCCAGGCGTCCTTCCTGCGGGCATCCCGCTGGGTCCCCAAAGGCAGGCACTCGAGGCTTCTCAGGCTGAGCTGGGCCAGGGGCAAGGCGGTGGGCCCCTTTAATGTAATTCATGAATTCCCCCTTATGCGGCCGGTTCAGAGTTGGGGGCGGGGGGGAGAAGGAGCCGGCCGTATTTTCAAGTTGGCTTTAGGAGGTGCTTGTTGGGGTGATACCCCGGTGCATGCGGTTTCCTTCCAGGGCTGCCCAGGGGATGGGCTTTGTGTGGAGTGCTTTGCAGGCTTGCTTATGTCCATTGTGTGTGTGAGGAGGGGGAGAAAGAACTGGGGACAGGGGGCCCCACTCAGACTGCCTCTATCCAAGCTCTTCCCTCAGCCCCAAGTGGCATCGCTGGAGCCGACTCACCTCCATGGCAGAGACACTAGGTAAGGTGAGGATCACCTCCCATACCTGCAGCTCCTGAAATGAGCGAAAGATTTGGGGCAAGTTACCTGGGCCGCTTAATGAGACCATTCAGAGCCTGGGGAGGGACCAGCTTTGTGCAGGAAAGGGGCTGGAATGGACAGCTGGATAGAGGCTCCTGGCATCCTCATCTGCAGCTCGGAGTGTGGGTACTCCCCACACACGCCAGGTCCCTAGAGGCTCTGCAGAGCCCAGCAAATAGCTCATGAGTTTGGCCAGATTATGGCCCTCCTAATGAGAAGCATGCTCCAAAGAGGTCACCTGGTCTCTGAGCCGCCCCTGTGGTCACAGCCTCCTCGATGGCATCGTGCTTTCTCACGGGGGATGCAGCCTAGGGTTGGGGTCATCTCGATGGACTGGTTGGTCAGTAAGGCAGGCAGTGGAAATGCCTCTGACCGTGACTTGAAGGTTGGAAATAGTCTGCCGGTCCTGCTTGGGCTGGGCATCTGCCTCTGGGGAATAATGGCATTGCTGTGAGGTTCTGGGACAGTTCTTGAGGTACGAGGTAGGAGTCTCAGGACCTTCTGCCCTTGCTTAGGATTCTGACTTGGGGCTGTGCTAGGAGCTGCTTCCTAGACTGCTGAGACCTGAGGTCAGAGGCTGGTGCTTGATGTCCTGGGGAAACCTCATCTCTGGGTCAGAAGACTGAGCTTCAAGACCACTGTCAATGTGCTGTGTGACTTTGGGCAAATCGCTAGACCTCTCTGGGCTCCAGTTGCTCCTTCTGCAAAATGAAGAGATTTCATGTGTCTTCAGAGGTCCCAGTTCAGACACTCGTCAGCCCTGAGCGATCGTCACAGAGGAGATTTTCAAAATCCTGAAATATAGTTTAGTGTTTAAGAGGCATGGGACTCAGATGCATCTGAGTTAGACCAGTCACTTCACCCTCCAAAGCTCAGTGGACCTGTGTAAGATAGGGAGTTCAGTTTCTGTTAGGAAGAGTGTTGCGGGGGGGAGGGGGCACTAACTGAGATGGTGCTTGGAAAGTGCTTAGTGTAGAGTCCGGTGAAGACTGGCTCTCCACGGACATGGGTATGCAGGAGCAGGGCTGTCTGTTTTGTGTGGGAGCATGCGGGTGCTGTTTTCCCCAGGGAGGCGCTCCCCGTCCCACCTGAGCACCAGGTGATCCTGACTGGGGGGCAGGGCCCTTGTTCTCTCCAATCAGCTGACACCTGCCGTCCCCACCCCCTTGCTGCTTCCTCATAAAAAGCTCTGCTGGGCCAGCAGCTCCTAGAGAGGAGCTCAGGGCGGTCAGGGAGGGCTGGATGCACCCAGCTGCTGCGTCGCCATGACAACAGGAGGAGGAGGTAAGCTGTCTCCATGGCTCCAACTTTGCGGCTGTGTAGGGACCCGGGGCCGAGAAGTTCAGCGTGTCTGGGTGTCAGGCACCCAGGGTGCTGAGGCTGTTGGAGCAGGCAGAGCTGCTCTTCCATACAGGAACAGCTGTGCTAGGGAAAGCGGGGTGTGTGTGTGTGTGTGTGTGTGTGATAAGGCAGAGGGTTGCCGAGATTGTGGGGAAAGGCAGTAGCTTGTGGTCAGTCTTACTTCTTTCTGAGTGCTTCTGAGGCTTGGGATCTCTGTGTCCCTCCCCAAACCAGGTTCCCCTGGGTCCATGCTGAATCCGCGGGGTGGGGCTGGGGGTGGCGGGGAAGGCAGACCTCATCTTGGCTGACGCAGAGTGAGTTACCGGGCATTACTGGGCGTGCAGGCGGGGACTGGGGCAGAAGCAGTTTGGCCAGGTGCTGGCTCAGGCTGTGGGCCGGACTTCTAGGACTCTGAGGAAATGAACGGTTTGCTCTCTTGGTGGAGTAGGATGTGCGTGTGTGCCGGGGCACGTGTGTAAATGAGTGCATTCTCACGCAGGTCCGTGCACATGTGTTCATAGGAGCCTGACTTACGGAAAAACCTTACGCGTGTGCGCACACATGTGAATAGGGTCAGTCTGGGTGTGCACTTGGGACACTGTGGATTTCTGAGTGTGTGTGCACGCGCGTGTGTGCTCACGTGTTTGCGAGGGAACGTGTGCCTGTGTGAGTCAGAGCAACTGTGGGTATGCGTACGCGCTTGCGAGTGTTTGGCAGTCGGCTGTATGTGAGCTGGATGTGTGTCTGTGTCAGGTAGGCGCGTGGTTGCACAGCTGCATCCGTGTGTCCGGGGGGCTCTGCGTGCCACAACCCGTGTCCGAGAGGCTGGGCAGGCCTGTCTGGGCACCTGCTTCCGCAGCTGTGCGAGCCGTCTGCACGTGCCTGTGTGGGCGTGTGTGAGCGCCCGCATGCGTGTGCAACGCCGTGAGCGTGAACTTGTGGTATGTGCTTCCAGCCTCCCTGTTTCTCAGTGTACCTCTGGGTCTGTCTGTGCCCCTGTATGTACAGCGTTGCGCACTCGCTTGTCTCTGCGTCTGCGCGGGTACCTGTTTGTAACCTCTGCGCGCGTCTCTGTGTCGCTGTGTGTTTCTGGGGGTGTATACCTGTGTGTACGGCAGGGGGAGCTTTCTGTGCATCTCCGTGTGTGTACCTGTGTCTCTGACCACGCGTGCCTGGCTTGTAGCATTGCACACTTGATTGTATCTCCTTGTGGGCGTTTCTGAGTATTGGTATCTGGTGTGTCGGTTGCTCGGCACGTTGGAGCGTGTCTCCATGCACGTGTGTCTCTGAATGTGTGTTTGTGGGGGTTGCAGTGTAACTTTTGTGCATGTCTCCGGTGTGAGTGTGTGTGTGAGTGCACCTGCAGTATGTTTGCCTGTCTGTGGGGCGGTATGACTTCTGTGCATGTCGTGTGTGTGTGTGTGTTTCTGAGCATGTGCGTCTCTGCAGGTGAGTCTGAATGTCCATAGAGGTGCAAGAGCGTGTGGGGGGACGTAGGCTGAGAGCTTCCCAACAGAAAACCTCTCTGAACCTTTAAAACCACTCTTCGCCCCACTCCTCGGGTCGGGACTGTGTTCATGCTGTGCCCTCGCCAAGAGCTGATTCGGTGATCTGTGCTAGCTCCAAGCAGGTTGTCGGGATGTTGCATGTGCATTTTTCCAAGGGCCTTTGCTCTGAAGCCCGCGGACCCCCTTCCCTGCCCCCAGCTCCCTCGGCACCCGCAGCACCTCAAGCCTCTCTCGCCAAAAGCCTGTGCTCAGGACAGTTGCTGAACAGGCTCACAGATGTTAAGAGCGCAGGTATAATTTTAGGCAGAAGGTCTGAAAATAGGCAGCCTAGGACGTGTTGAACATCTCGACAGCAGTGCTCCTAATTAGGAGCAACTTGTTTTCCTTAAATAAACAAATCAAGTGAGGAAAGAAATTGCCCGAGATTAATGGCTCCCCGGAGCAGGTCCAGATGTTGGGAAGATGGGGACAGGGTGCTCGAGGACTGCAAGTGTTCGTACTCGGGGTCTTTTCGAGATTTTGACCAAATGCTGATGAGGCTGAGGGGCCGAAGAGGAACCTGGTGAGGAGGGCAGGGTCGGTGTGGGCCCCCTTTCCAAGGTGCGGCTAGGGTTTGGGTTATTGGGGTGGAGGCCTCTCTGGCCCTCATTGCTCCCTCCTCCCTGCACCCCTGCTCTCGGCTGTGGGACTTTGCCATTTTTCTCACTCAAGGGGCAGCAGGGTTTATGCCCCTGATCCTCCACTGTGGGTTTGGCCCGGTGATTGGCTTTGGTCTTTAGTGTGAGATGGAAGTGACCTTGGGTTGGTTCCAAACTTCAGTCTCGAGGGGCCCCACCTGTTTCTGCCATGGCTGGGGAAGAGCCCCCTCAGCCTGGCCCCAGAACGAACACGTGTCCAACCACCCTGAGCCCGAACCTCAACACAGAGCCTAGCTCAGCCAAGCCCCTGCCGGCCGCAAATAGGTTAGCGAGAGAAATGCTCCTTATTGTGTGTTCCTGAGGTTTTCTGGTTGTTACGCAGCGTTGTTGTACTTCTGGCTAGCCAGTGCAGTGACCAGAAGTGCACATGTCCTCCCGTTTGGCCCGGGTGTTCATTCAGAGCTGCCTAATGAACACCTGTACTTCTCAGCATGGGGATATCCCCCGTCCCTACCTTGCTTTCTGCTCATCCCAACGTCAGCAGTGATGATGATGATCATGTGTAGATGTTTTTGGAGGGCTTACCAAACTCCATGCCTCATGCCTTGGAGGCAGTTTCTGTTCCTGTCTAACGTTGTAATCTGTGAGGCTCAGAGAGGTGAGCTGGCTGGTCCCATCACACAGCCCAGAAGAGGCCTAGCTGGGGTTGCACCCAGATCACCCGATGTCAGAGACCATGTTTTTATCCGTGATGTCCTATTGCCCCAAGGCCTAGGCATGTTTTAGCAGAACGGATGGCGTAGCATATATTTGGCATTTTCCGCTTACCTTGCCTGGAGTTTGGATAGGCAGGAATGAATCGTGTCATAGAACTGGGAAGTGTCTGTCTAGACCGAGGGACGATTCGCTCATTCATTCATTTGTGGACATATTCATTCAACATCAGTGATTCCTGATGATCGGTATTTGCTCAGAACCTTCTAATTGTCCTATTGTGTGGGGGGCGCTGAAGGTACCGATGGGAGAGACCCCAATTCTGTCCTCAGGAGCTAATGGTTTGGAGAGGAAGAAGGAGGCAGATTAGCCTGGGATCCAGTCCAGTCTTGACCCCTTCCTGGGAGCAGCTTCAACCCTCCTGGACTGCTGGAGGATCATAGGAGGTCATGTTGACCAAGCTCTTCACGCGGTGCCTGGCACACAGGAAGTCACAATAAACAGTAGCCCCTTCTTCCTCCTCTTCTTTCTCTTCCTCCTCCTCCTTATGGAGGAGACAGTTGAATGTCCTAGCCAGAGCGATGCCGAGATAGGAGAAAGCAGGACTCACGGGATCCCAGAGAGGGTGATAACCATCCTGTTTTGTCTGAAACTGTGAGGTTTTTCAGGATGCCGGATTTCGTGCTAAAACCAGGAGAGTCCCATGCAAACCAGGAAAAGTTAATTACCTCAGTCCTAGAAGAGGTGTTGGACCTCACTTGGAATGACTTAGAACAGGGCTTGGTAAACTGTGGCCCACAGGCCGAGTCTAGTCCATTGCCTGCTTTTATAAATAAAGTTTTATTGGGACACAGGCATAGCTATTCATGTATATATTGTCTATGACTGCTTTCCAGTTGTAACTGCAGAGCTGAGTAGTTGTGACAGAGTCCGTATGGCCCGCACAGCCTACAATATTTACTATCAGATCCTTCACAGAAAAAAATTTCTGACCTCTGACCTTTTTAAAGCCCAGCCACGGTCCTGGGCATTGGCCAAGAGTGATGAGGCAAAAAGTTAGTGCACTTGGCTGAATCACTGTGGATCTGGTGATGCGTGAGGCTTGCATCCAAGTGGTCAGGGAGAGGGTAGCACCTCCGGAGACTTTGTAACTTTGTGAGCTGGGAGAATTCTTAGATGGGGGGGTTGTAGACCCAGAGAAGGGAAGAGACGCCCCAAGGCCATTCAGCTAGTGGGAAGCAGGTGACTGTGGTCTTAATACCTGGAAATCTGGGAGGACAGCTATGTCCCCCTCTCAGCCCCAACTCCAGCAAATGGATCCTGGAGCCCCAGACAGCAGGAGGGCCTGACCCAGCATACTTCTCATGTCTAGGCATTCAAGTTTCTAGCTCATTTCCCAGATATTGTTATGGTTTGCTGATTCCTTTAAATTCTCCGTGTGATCTCATGAGTACAGGGGGAAGAGAAGAGCCTCTGGATGGGAATTGAAGGATCTAGGTCCCCACTTTGCCACCCATTGACTTTGTGGCCTTGAGCAAGTCTCTTTCCTATCCCCTCCCCCCCCAATGATGGCTAGCACTGGTCTGTGGGTGAGGCTGCATGCTGGGTGGGCATGAGTGACTGTAGGTGGCCAGGGAGTCCCCCTCTAGGACGCTGATCTGCAGATAATGCTCATGGGTCTGGGGCACTGGGGCTGTGTGCACTGGGCTCTGGCTTTGCAGATTCAGTCCCTGAACCTCCAGGAAGCTAGGGCCACACGACATTTGCCATGATAAACTGTAGAATTATCTGGAGGTGGCAGACTACTCATGTTTCTACTTCTCTTGGACTGTCTCCCCAAGGTGAGCCCCACTGCGCCAGAATGGCCCTGATGTCTCCCCCACAAAGTGTCCATTGACAAGCCACTGGCCTGGGTTCTTTGTAGTTTGAATGCCTACCTCACGGACAGGGAGAAAATCCAGAATCTCTGGAGCAATCAAAGTTGCTTTCGTTTCCATAAAGCTCTAAAGTCTATCACCATAATAACTGCAGACCCTTTGTCCTGGAAACTCAACTATATATATATAAATCAGAACAAGAAGTTCATCCCATTTAATTGCCACACTGTCCATGTCAGAAAAGAGCCAACATTTCTCGCTCAGAGCATATTTACTCTTAGTTTGCACACCATTCCGATAAGCTCAGTGACCTGGCTTCTCCAGGTTTGCAGCCCTTAGGGGGAGCAAATCAGACCTGTGTGGGATGGTAGAGAAAGCAGAGTGCCCATAGCCAGGAGCAACAATTGACAGCCTGAGAACCAGGCTACGGAGGAAGAGATTCTCAAAAGAAGCACAAGGGGCGCCTGGCTGGCTCAGTGGGTGATCTCAGGGTCGTAGGTTCGAGCCCTACATTGGGGGTAGAGATTACTTAATAAATAAAGTCTTTAAAGTAAGCATGGAAACAAAAGAATCACAGCCCAGTGGGGAATTTAGCACAGGGGTCAAATGCCTCCCTCATCCCACTAGCTTCTGCTCATCTCAGTATTACAGAACTGCGTGCAGTATTCTAGAACTGCAACAATGTTGGCTCGTGTGTTGGCACCGAAGAACTAAGAATGGGTGAACTCCATTCAGTAGGCAGGGCGAAGGGTCAAGAATAATTCACTGGGTAAATATTTTGATCCCCATGGTTACACAGATACATGTTTCTGTGTCTGATGCCTCGGATGTCCGAAAATTCGCTTATGTGGAACTCGTTGTTTCTCACAGTGTTGAGTAAGTCACATTTTACTGCCCCTAGAAGAGTATCTGGCACATGGCAGGCCCTCAAGGGATGAACATGGTTTGCAATCAGGCAAATCTGGGTTCAGAGGCCAGCCACTTTACAACAGCCACACAACCCATCTCTGGCCTCAGTGTTCTCATCTGTAAAATGGAGACACCTGCAGATGAGCTAAAGCTGCTGCTGAAAACCAAAGCCCCTCTGTGCTTGGTGTCTGGCTTATGATGTTTGCCTTCCGCCTTGTGTATCTCATTGGAGAGCCAGCCACCTGCAGAAACCAGGCTGGCAGGAGCACTGAGATGCGGGGCTCGGGCTGTCCGGTGGCTAGTGTGCAGGAAGGCCCACCAGGACAGGGCACTGGGATGGACTTGGGTGACGAGCCAGCCTCGTAGAAGCCACAGCCTCCAAGGAGTACAGCAGGGTCTTTATACACGTCCAGTAGCTTGCCTAACTCTGGTCCAGTTCAGGAGTGGGGACCAAGATCTTGGTCTGCACAGGTGAACAGGCTTGTGTTCAGATCTCAGCTCTGTCACTCACAAGCTGAGTGATTGTCAGCAAGTTGTTTGAGCTCACCATGCCTCCATTTCCCCATCTGTTAAACGAGCACAGTGATGGCTTGCTGTGATGGGTTGTTAACGGGAATCCAGTGAGCTAATGCCCAGTGTATAAGTGAGTCGCAAGGATGATCATCTCAGCCAGAAGACAAGTCATTTTCTTGAATGGGCATAACTCAGATTCCTTCTAGCGTTAAAGTATCCATGGTTCTCTGTTCAGGACCAGTGGGGAGATGAGTTTGCCAATTTCTGCATCTACCTCACACCAGCTGGGGGGAGGTGGGGGTGGGGATCTCCAGAAAGTTTTCTCTTTGAACTTGAGCTTTCTCTTCCATTCAAAAACATACTTGGGCATCCATTCATTTATCCAACACTCCTTTATCGGGTGCCTACCTCGTACGAGCTTCTGTGTTCTGTGCTCGGCCCTGGAAGGTGACTCCAACTGACAAGCCATCCAAATGAAAGAAAGAGAGAGAAAGAGAGAGAGACCATCTAGAGAGGCACAGTCTAGAGTAGCAGAGCTGGGATTTGGACATGGATCCAAACCTAGAGCACATACTCCATTCTCTGTACAGCATGGTCTCATGGCTAGGGTGCCATACACACCAGAAGGCAGACGTGCAAGCTGATTTTGAGACAAGCCAGGAGAGTATGGGTTGGGGCTTTGGATGCAGTAAAGGAAGTCCAGGTGTCGAGAGAACCATGGCCTGCTGAGACCATGCCCTCCCATCCATCGAGGTTCACCCATTTGTTTGCTCAGCAGATTTTTATTGAGCACTTACTGTGTGCAAGCCCTGTGAAGACCGTGGAGGAAAAAACCAAGATGCTTTCCTGCATATAATTACAACTCAGAGTAACTGCCAGGAGGGGAAGTGTCTGACCCTGGGAGGGCACAAGTTAGGGCATTTGAAAAGACTGCCTCGAGACAGAGAAAAACGAGCTGATATCTGAAGGATGAGCAAGATAAACCAGGTGAAGAATGGGAAGACAGAGGAAGCAGCATGTGCAAAGGCCCTGGGGTGGGAAGGAGAGTGGCATGAACCAAGGACATGGACACTAGGGCTTTTAGTGGAGGGGAGGAGCTAGTACACAATGATGTGGACAATTCTCAGGGCCTTGTGTGCCCCATACACGTTCTGCTCTTTATCCTTCTGGCAGTGGAAAGCCTTGTAAAGATTTTAAGCACAGAGGGTGAAATGATTCCATTAAACCCTGGTCAGAGCAACAAGAAAAAACCTGCACCCCCACATGAGGTGGGAGCCCATTGAAATCCCAACAAAGAGGGAGCTGAGCGGACAGCAGTGATTTCAGGATTTCAGCCTCATTATGCAAAACACACAGCCTTCCAAGGGAGAGGTGAGCTTGGGAAAAAAGAGTCAACAAATTAGTTTTTTAATCTGCTTTAAGTTGCTGAGATGCCCTGTCTTCCTTCCGTTGTCACCTGATGGCCTGCGGGCTATTTTAACTTTTATTAGAGAATTTTTTTTTTTTAATTAAAGGAGTTTTTTTTTTCTTTTTGAAAAACAAATCCCAGCCGTGTTTTGATAAGATAGAATTAAAAATGGCACTGGGGAAATGCCACGGAAAGCTTTGATTTTTCTCCTTATGGCATCTGAACTGATTTAAATAATAATTATATATTTCATCTCGGTGCAGCCTCCCCTCCTGTCTTCCTGGCCTCCCCAACACACCACGGTGTACCAGCAGCTCTGAACATGCGCTCTTCCTAAAACCCCCAACTTTCAGCTCCTAGAGGCACAGGGACAGCTCAATAAGAGACCACTAAGGGGGGGGGGGGGGCGGCGGAGCAAAAAAAAAAAAAAAGACCTCTAAGATTTCTGACCCAACTGCTTTAGGTTTAGGGCAAATCTCAAATTCATGTGCTACCAATTCACAGCTGTGTGGCGGGTAATTTACTTCAGTCCCCTTAGCCTCCAGTGACTTATGTAAAATGGAAATTAATGATGGTATTTATATTCTTCAGGATTCTTTTGGTTGTCAGAGACAGAAAACCCAACTTAAATATCGCTACACTCTTATTCTCAGGCATAAAGGGAATATATTGCCTCATGTAACCAGCATCCTAGCTTCAGATGTGGCTGGATCCAGGTGCTCAACAGTGTTACTGCTCGCTCGCTCTCTCTTCCTTCTTCACAGTTTTTTGACTCTCCTTTTCTCTCTGTGGGCTTCCTACTCAGACTGGCTCTGGCTGTCTTCTTCTGAGCACAGATGCCCATCAGTAGCTCCATGTTTCCTTTTTTTTTTTTTAATTTTTTTTATTATTTATTTTTAAAGATTTTATTTATCTGACAGAGCGAGAGAGAGCGAGCACAAGCAGGGGGAGTGGCAGGCAGAGGGAGAGGGAGAAGCAGGCTCCCCACTGAGCAGGGAGCCCGACGACATGGAGCTCGATCCCAGGACTCCAGGATCATGACGTGAGCCAAAGGCAGACGCTTAACTGAATGAGCCATCCAGGCGCCCCAGTGGCTCCATGTTTCCATTGTGCCAGCTGCGATCCCAGCAAGTATTGGAAGTGAGCCGTGGGGCCTCCTGGAACCAATCATCATGGCCCCACTCTAAGTCACACGACCCCTGGAGCCTTGTGGCAGGTGATTACTCTTTGCTGCTTCCTGAGTCACGAAGACTCATAGTGGGAGAGGGATGGGTCCTCAAAGAAAAATCAGGACCCAGTTAACCAAAGAAGGGGAAGCAAATGCTGCTCAGACTAAAATGACCTCTTGGCAGACTGTCTAGTCCCCGCCAGTGCTGCGAGGCTGAAATGAGATCAAGCGTGCAAGGTGCTCAGTATGTGCGAACTCTTCTTAGCGCTGCCACGGTGATGATCATTACCGGCATGGTGATAATAGATCATTACCAGGCAGGGGCTCTGCAAGTAGTTAGGGCAATGGGAGGCACCCCTGACCAGAGCTCTCAGCCTGGACATCCTGGTGACCACCGTGAGCCTTGGACCTGTCACTTCCCTTCCAGCTTTGGTTGCTGAAAGCCATTGTCCCCTAACAAGCCCCACCTCACGCGTCACTTCACCAGCTAAAAGCTGTAATGGCTCAAAGGAGGCTGGAGGGGTTGTATATCTGGGCCCCTCCAGGGGTAGGTGGGTCCCATGGGAGGGAGACAGGGCACAGGGACTGCAGTGAACCAGAGACCAGGTGCCTCGTCTACAGGGGCTCTTGCTTTCAGTCCCTGCCCACTGTTGCTGGGGAGTGCTGAGCCCTGGGTGGCCACGTCTCTCGATGATTTCTTCCAAGAGGATTCCAAGGTTTGATGCAAAATTCACCCGATTGTGAATGTTGGCCACCAATTCAGGTGATTTTAAAGCACAAGACTGACCAACCAAGCTTGTCTGTTGGGTTCATTCGGACCAATGTTATAAGGTCAGGTGTCGCCAGGGTGGGGGACACAGAGCCTCTTTTGCCAATACTGTAGAGAGCTTGTGTTGTGGATGACCTCAGGAGACACACTGGCCCATTGTTCTAGAAACCTGGGTCATGTGCAGTGTGCTTTGAGCATCCCCTCGGATGGCCGTGGGGGGACCTTTTCACTCTGAGCTGCACCATTTGTAACAGGCTCTGTGGATTGGATGGACCTCGGTGAGAACGACCGCTTAGAAGGAATTCATTTTGCCGCCTGAGATTATTAATGTTCTCTCTGATGTCTTGCTTCACACTATTGATTTCCTGGTATAAAACTTTCTCTGCAGAGGCTGAGAAGGTAATTCAGTGGCCATTCCTCCAGGTGAGGGAGGATTCAATCCTGGCTCCCACCCTCTGCTGTGTGACTGAGGGCAGGTCATTGTATCTCTCTGATTCTCAGTGTTCTCACTGGCAAAATGGGGGTCCTTGGGAGCTCCTGCCTCCTAAAGAGGTGTCAGGCACATAGTAGGTACTCAGTAAAGCTTAGCTTCTCTTGTACAAATGCAGCCCCAGCAACCTGGGGAGATGGTCATGTTCCTTATATGTACTGAGCACCCACTCTGTGCTAGGACCCCTTATCTGTGCAGTCTAGACCCAGCTCTCTGGGCCTGTTTTCCCTAGCTACTTTTTTTTTTTTTTTTAAGAGAAGGAGAGGGAGAATCTTTTTTAAAATTCTATTTATTTTTTTAAAGATTTTATTTATTTTAGAAAGCGAGTATGTGTGAGTGGTGGGGGGAGGGACAGAGGGAGAGGGAAAGAATCTCAAGTAGACTCTGTGCTGAGTGCAGAGCCTGATGCAGGGCTTGATCTCAGGACTCTGAGATTATGACTTGAGCTGAAACCAAGAGTCGGACACTTAACCAACTGGGCCACCCAGGCACCACAGAGAGAGAGAACCTTAAGCAGTTTCCACGCCCAGCACGGGGCCCTATAAGGGGTCTTGATCTCACAACCCTGAGATCATGACCTGAGCCAAAATCAAGAGTCAGACACTTAAACGACTGAGCCACCCGGGCACCCCTCCCTAGCTCCTTAAACTCACCTTGTTCCCTTCTACCTCTGGGCCTTTGCACACCCTGTGCAATCTGCCCAGCATGCTTTTCCCTCTCTGTCTCTACCCTTCTTCACCTGGTGAATTGCAGCTCCTCCTTTGGATCTTGGCTGAAGCACTACTTTGGAGAATTCATCCAGGGCTCCCTTAGACCTCCCCTGCCAGGAGCTCTCCAAACTCCAGATCATTTCCTCAGGGTTTGTGATTACAGCGCTGTGTGATGATTTAACTACCCTGTGTCGCCTCTACCAGGATGTCTGTTCTGGGTGGGGGTGGGGGGTCAGGAAGCTATTGAGCTCCCTTCTTGTGCTCACACTCCAAGCCTGCCACATGATGCAGCAAAAGGTTGTGGTTATTAACTGAAATGTAAAAAGGAGGGCTGAGGATCCTCATACACAGCTGGTGGGAGCGTGAATTAGCACAACCGCTTTGGAAAACCACCTGGCCGTGTTTACCGCAGGGGCATGAGACTGCCTCTAATCTGCTCTTCCTCTTTGAGATACAGACTCAACAATAATCAGGATGTTTGTATGTATTCTCTACTTCTTCAACTGTTACTACTACTATACGACTATATGTATGTAATGACATGTGTAATATTTATATAATAATGTAATAGTGAGAAAACTAAAAACTACCCAGGAAGCTCCATCACACCGTGGAATGGCACACAGCGGTAAAAAGGAACAAGCTACAGCTACATGCCGCAGAAGGATGGATCATGCACAAAATAATGCCAAGCAAATAAGGCAGACATACAAGATCACACAGTATGTAGTTCTCATTATAAAGAGCTTGAAATAGAAAGGAAACATGAGTGTTGCGGATGCCCACTCTCTTAGGTCAAAACATAAAGAAAAACCAGGGAAAAATGGCCTCCGTAGTCAGGGTGGCAGTTCCCTGGGGTGGGGAGGAGCACGGAAGGGGCTTCTGGGTTGCCCGCCATGTTCTGTGTCTTGCCCTGGAAGGTGTGAGTTCATTGTGCAACAGTTCATCAAATTGTTCATCTTTGTTTTCTGCTGTTATGTGGGTCATGGGTCCCACGAAGAGATCCCCTGTGTCCTCCCTGGGGATAGTCCTAACCTGAAACCTACCACTGGCCCGAATGTACAGAGAACCCCCTCTGCCATCTTTTAAGCCTCTCCTTCTAGTGCAACAAATTGCTTCTGGTGCGGCGTATGCCCCTGTCTAAGGGCTGCAAATTTACAGGTGCAAGAACAACCCAAACAGCTTTGGTCTTGGCACGGAGGCCACCTGGCCAGAGGACACAATTGGTCCCTTTCTTCGAAACGTGATAAGGATGGAGGGTTAATTGCCTCAGAAAAAGTAAAAAAGAAAACACGAAAGAAAGAGAAAAATAAAACCCGCGAAGCATTTTCGCGTTTCTAGTTTTGCAGGCCACCAAAAGACCGGGAGATCAGCTGTCCTGGATGGAGGGTCAGATAACAGGGCTGGGACGGCATAAGAATGAGGACCTGGGGTCCCCAGGGGTGGCAGCTGAGTGCTGCCCAGGGTGGGTTGGCCTCTAGGTCCACAAGAATTAGGTCTTTGGACTTGCCGTCCTGGCTGTTTGCCCATGGCTTTAACCTCCCTTTCTGTGCAGACAGGAGGTTGGGCCCAGATCCTGATCTTGAATCTGGGCCCTGGCTGGGAGAGCAGAAACACTATGATTTTTACAGGATCTTGGAGCTCGGATCCGAATGGAATGGGGTCAGGGGCTTCCAGAAGCCTGGCTGATGGTTTTGGATTATTAAATCCTTGATGATGAACTTCATCCATCCATTTAGGAAACATAGGTAAATCTCCTACTCACCATTCTCTCAACAAATGTGGATTGAGTTTACCTTGGACTAGGCTCTGGGAAGCATGAGATTATAGTCGGAGCGACCAACTGGGTTTGGTTTGTCTGGGATTTTCCATTTTAGCCCTCAGTCTAAGCATCCTGGGGACCCCTCAGTCCCAGGCAAACCTGGATGGTTGGCCCATGGTGAGCCAGATGCTTCTCATGCCCACTCTCATGGAGCTCACAGCCTGGTAGAGGAGGCAGGGAATTACCACAAGATGGCATTTCAGTGGAGGAAGCATGGGGTGGCGTGAAAACCCCAAGGGGTCCCCTCACCCAGCAGAGGGTGTCCAGGAAGGCTTCCTGGAGGAGGTGACATCTAAACTGAGGCCTTCAAGAGGAACAGTGTTGGGCAGGAGTAAAAGGTGGGTGGGTGGTGGAGGGAGACAGGGTTCCTGACAGGTGAGAGGCGAGAGCCTGGTGTGTTGAGGAGTTAAGTCAGGTGCACTGTGGCCAGACGGTGGTGTTAAGAAGGGTTGGGGGAGAGGCAAGGGGACCCGGAGGGCTCATGTCACAGTAGGACCTTTTGGGCATTTGGAAACCCTGTCAGGGGGATAGAGAAGCAAACTGGAGGCACCGAGTTTCTATTTAAAGTTTGTCCTGGGGCCTCCTGGGTGGCTCAGTGGGTTAAGCGTCTGACTCTTGATTTCGGCTCAGGTCATGATCTCAGGGGTGTGAGCTTGAGCCCTGCATCTGGCTCCGCACTGAGTGCGTAGCCTGCTTGGGATTGTCTCTGTCCCTCTGCTTCTCTCCCTCTGCCCCCCAACCCCTGCTCTCTCTCTCAAAAAAAAAGAGAGATTGTCCTGCCTGCCATGTGGAGAAGGGAGGAGATTGGTTAGGGGGAAGAGCTAAGAATGGATATAAAGCGACCACTGGGTAGGACTGCTTAGTAATCCTTCCAGATGCTCAGGCTCAAAGCCTCATCTCTGACTCCTTGCTTCCTCTCCTGCCCAGCAAAGGATCTTCAGTAAATCCAGCTGCTTCTCACCTCCTCCATCCCTATCCTGGCATCCCCTGGCCCAGCTCACCTTTTTCTCCCTAGTCCTTCCCATCTTCCGATCTACTGTGTGGTCGGCTTATTTATTTGTTTAATAAGTAAGTTGCTGCTTCCCCTCCTCCCCCTGAGAACAGCATTTCTCAACCTTGAGGTTGTTGGCATTTTGGACCAGATAGTTCTTCGTGGAAGGGAGCCATCCTGTACGTTGATGGATGCAGGCGCACCCCTCCCCAGGTGCTGTTAATCGAAGGCACATCTCCAGATGTAGGCAGACGTCCCCAGGAGGGGAAGGGGGCAAAATTGCCCCCAGTGGAGAACTGTGGCACTGCACAGTCACCCCACTCTTGTCTCCTGTCTCCCCAGTGCCTGGAATGCGAAGCCTGGCTCCCCGTGGTGCTCCCTGAACAGCTGTTGGATGAATGAATGAGTGGGAGGTGCTGGCCTGAGCCGGTAGGGAAGGGTTTGGGAAATAGTGTAGGGGTAGCCTTGATCAACAAATAGAGCTGCCATTGTGTTCGTTATAGTGATGATCCCAGTCCTCTTCATAATCCTCTCCAGGGTTTGTGCTCCTTTCACCATACGGCAGAGGAGGGTCGGAGAGGTTAAGTGATGCGAGTAAAAATCTCACGGTAATAGGTCATGGAACCAGGCGAGAACCTGGGTGGTTAGAAACCAAATTCAGAGTTTTTTCAAGCCTCAGACACCCTCCTGGAGCAGTAACTGCCATTATGAAGCATTTGCTAAGTCCCAGCCACGGTGCTGTGTATGGATCACCTTATTAAAGCCTCTGATGACATCATGGGACTACTGTCATCGTCCTGTTTTTACCAGTGGGGACTCTGAGGATCAGAGAGGTGGAGTGAACTGCCCAGAGTCGCACAGCCAGGGTGGAGTGGGCCCATCTGACTCCGGAGTGTGAGGCTGACTTCTAAGCAGGAGACAAGGAGGCACAACCCCTCCCCACCCCACCCCAGATAATGGCATCACCCCAAAGAGTCTTTCCTTTGCCTTTTGTCTGCTGAGGACAAACGATCAAAGGGCTCCCACTGACACGTGAATTATCAAGGCTGCAGAGACCCTGTAAAATTCACAAGGCCCCCAGTCATGAGAAACCTCTCGCTCCTTAACCTTGATCTCAACCCTAGCCCGGAGGCGGGGACTGGGCCGAATGGGGCTGGGGGGTTACAGCAGACCTGCATGCGAGGTCAAGTCAGCAAAGTCAGCAAACCCCTGAGCAAATAGAGGGTCTTTTATTTCTTTTTAGCCAGAGACAATAGGACCCAATGTTAGCTTAATTTAGTACTGGGATGGAAGCAGATTGTAGCAATGGTTTTGCGGGGGTTTTTTGTTTTGTTTTTATTTTTGTTTTTGTTAAATTCCCCCACATTTTATCTCCTCCTCCCTCCCTCTCTTTGGAAGCTTTCCCAGGGGGCCTGGAGTGGAAGCATGTAATAGGCACCAACATTGCCTGAGCTTTAGCCAGTAGGCCCCCAAGCCATGTTCATAGCCCATTTTACAGATGGGGATGCTGAGACCCAGCCTTCCTGAGAGACCGATGGGTGCCCTCTGGAAGCTAAAGGACGTTACGTTTCTCTTTGTACAGCCCCAGCCAGCCAGTGTTTCCATTATGTAGCCTTCCTGTTGGTTGTACACTCCTTATGTGGAAAGTCTGTGAACAAGTATTTATTAGTCACCTACTGTATGCCAGACTCTGTCCTCAGCACTTTACATGGGTGGTGACTGCGGCCGAGGGTGGCCAGGCTAGGCATGTACTCTGAGCAGACCTCCCTGAGCTCTGAAAGAAAAGCCCCTTTGTTGGAGCCGTGAACCAGCCTCCCAGGGGAGCCACTGGAAGTTTGAAGCGTGACCCTCCGTCCCCGCCTTTCAAACCCTCCTTTGACCTGAGTTCAAGGGTCAGCTGTACACATAACATAAAGTTTGCCATTTTTAAGTGTACAGATCAGTGGTATTAAAGCAGTTAACCTTGAACAGTTCTGAGGTTCAGGGTGCTGAGCCCCTTGCAGTTGAAAATCTGCGTATAACTTGACTCCCCCCAAAACGTAACTACCAATAGCCTACTGTTGACTGGCAGTCTTTTTTTTTTTTAAGATTTTTTTAAAAAATTAATTTATTTTAGAGAGTGTGGGGGGAGGAGCAGAGGGAGAGAGAGAAGCAGACTCTGCAGTGAGCGTGGAGCCAGACGCAGGGCTCCACACCATGACCCCAAGATCATGAGCCAAAATCAAGAGTTGGATGTTCGACCGACTGAGCCACCCAGGTGCCCCTATTGACTGGAAGTCTTACCCATAACATAAACTGCATGTTAACACATACTTTGTATGTTATATATATTATATACTGTAACCTTACAATAAAGTAAGTTAGAGGAAAGAAATTGTGATTAAGGAAATCATCGGGAAGAGAAAATACGTTCATATACCGTATTGTATTTATTGAAAAAAGTCCGTGGACCCGTGCAGTTCAAACGGTGTTGCTCAGGGATCAACCGTACATTCGTTATCTTGGGCGGCCATCCCTGCCATCCCGCTGCAGAACTCTCTCGTTAGAGTTTCTTGTCCAGAGGTGGATGAGCTGAGATCATCTGGACCTGCCCTGTCAGTTGGGAGGGACTTGGCCCTGGTACATCGCCAGTTAGAATCGAATTCAGGGTTTGCATCCAGGCCTCGCTCTGCCTGGTGCTCCCTTCCGTGTGGCTCTCCCAGGCACCTCCCAGAATGCCTTGCACCCAAGGACACCCCCATAAATACTGACTGACCGCGTACCCACCGGGGACTCCACCCAGGCACTCCCTGGGACCAATCCAGTACCCTGTCTAGTCTCTGGGAGTTTGGGAGATGAAAACCTAGTCCATAGACTAATGGCCAACTAACTGCTCTCTTCGGCCAGATAACACTTCTCTTTTTTTTCTAGAAATTTTGTTTGTCTCCCCTGAGGTCAGACCAGCTCTTTCTGGTGGTTGCCTTCTCTTTGTCGCCGCCCTCCCCCTGCCCGCACCGGGGCCAGACTGGGAGAGCTGCTCAGTGATAAGGGAGCCATCGATCCCTCCTGGACCCATCTCAAGGCGTCTGGGGGCTTCAGTTTCCCCCACAATGAGGCCATTTAGCCGGGCTCGCCTCTCCTGGGACACTCAAAGGCAGAAACCGGAGGAATAGCGGGCAGGAGAAAGAGGAGAAACAGAACCCAGCACAACTGCCCATTCCGAAGGCCATGTGCTGGGAGAATGAGGCCCTGCCAGGTCAGATTTCAGAGACTTTTTAGGAAGTGCCTCTGCGTGGCTTGTGTTCCCCACTGGTGGGCTGATAGGGCACGGCGCCCAAGGAAGGACAAAGTCAGAGGCCCCATTCAGACAGTCCGAGGCAAGGGTCCAGCCCGAGCCGGGCAGCGTGGGGGCCAGGAGAACAAGGGCTCTGTGTTTCCGGGCACAGGGCTGGGAAGCACGCGCCCCCGGCTCCAGCCTGGCACTGGACGCAGTCAGAAATCCATGATGTGGCTGGAGGAATGCGGGGTTGGGTGGCACCCGGGCCGTGCGATCTAGCCGTGAGCAGAGTGTCCCCGGTGAGCTGCATTCGGGATGAGGAGTTCTGCCTCTCGGTGGCCAGGCCGGCTCTGGGATAAAGATGACTCCAGGAAGCAGCCAGCTCCATCCCAGGAATGGGAGGGGAGGGTTTGGGTTTTCTCCCCCAGGAGACAACGAAGAGCCCAGGGAAGGGGTTGCAAACTCTAATGCCCTCAGGGGCCAGGCAGGTGAAGTTAAGGCTGGTTTGTCGCAGACCTGGCAAGGTGGGAAGCCCATTCCACATCCGATGGCTCCATTTACCATGGCCGATTGGTGAGCTAGGTTCAGATGCCAGTTGTTCCCACCTGCTAGCTAGATAACCTCAGACGGGCAGTTTAATCCTGTGCCTCAGTTTCCCCACAGGGAACTTTGGGTTATCGCCAGCACTTGTGAGGGTCAAACTGTTAACCCACAAAAGCACTTAGCCCAGTTAATTTTCTCTTTTAAGACAAGAGCTCTGGGTTTGTATTCAAGAGCTCCAGATCGGGTGCCTGGGTGGCTCAGTCGGTTAAGCATCTATCTGCCTTCAGCTCCGGTCATGATCCCAGGGTCCTGGGATGGGAGTCCCGCATCAGGTTCCCTGCTCGGCAGGGAGTCTGCTTCTCCCTCTCCCTCTGCCTCTCCACCTGCTTGTACACACACACTCTCTCTCAAATGAATAAATTAAGAAAGCCAAAAAAAAAAAAAAAAAAGAGCTCCAGATCATTAACTGTTGGTAATGAATTCAAATTAAAAAAAAAATAGGTAAATACAGTTTGTCCCCTGGCTGTCTGTAGCTGACAGCCTGCGGGCCACCCTGGCAAACTCTGGCCAAGGGTTTTGGACAGATGCAGGCTCCAGTGCTGGCTTTCCCCCTGCCTGGTTCTGGAGCTTGGACAAGTGACTTAATTTGTCTGTGTCATGTTTGCATTGTCTGGGGTATCAGTCGGGCTCCTGGCAGGAAGCGATCGCTCACTCACGTTGGGCAGTGGATGAGAGTTTAATGATGGGGTGTGGGGTGATGTGGGGAAATCACAAGGGATGGGGCAGCACCCCAGAGTTAGTAACAGAGGGAGCTGTTCCCAGTGCTAGTTCTGGGCAATGACAGGAAGTAGCTGTGTAGAAAGGACCACCTGCGGGAGCTGGAGTCTTTAGTAGAGGGGCTCAGCCAGCCCTGGCGGCCCCACAGAGAGAGAGGTGCTTGGGGGAAGGAGTGTCCTGCTCATTCGCAGCCTGCCGTCTCACTTCCTGCTCTCCTACTGGTCCTACTCGAGGGGAAGCCAGAGAACCAGCGAGCCTGTTGATGTGGTCCATGCAGACCACTCCCCAGGCAGAGATCCCCGCAGAGAAGGGGCAAGACAGGTGATATTCTTGGCAGCCTCAATTCCGGAAGGCTTTCCTTAGTCTAGGTGAAGTGCAATGCTCGACACACAGAGGTTGAAGGTATTCCCATCATTATTGAAGGAGGGAAGGCAGATGCTGGGCAAGGGAGAGTGGAGGGCCCCCCACATGTTGGAAGGTGTATTCATTTCCTCTTGTGACTGTAGCAAATACCACCCACTTCATGGCTTAGAACAGCACACGTTTATTCTCTTACAGTTCTGAAGGTCAGAAGGCCAAAATGGGTCTCATTGGGTTCAAATCAAGGTGTTGGCAGGGCAAGCTCCTTTGGGGGGCTCTAGGGGAAGGTCATTTCCTCGCCTCTTCCAACTTCTAGAAGCTGCCCACACTCCTTAGCTCATGATCCCCTTCCATCTTGAAAGCCAGTAATGGATCACGCCACTCTGGTCTCTGTTTCCATTGTCATAGCTGCTTCTCTGACTCTTTCATGCTTCCCTCTTCTAAGGACCTTTATTTATTTATTTTTAAAGATTTTATTTATTTGAGAGAGAGCATGCACAAGCTGGGGGTGGGGGGCGGGTGAGGGGCAGAGGGAGAGGGAGAGGGAGAAGCAGACCCCCGGCCGAACAGGGAGCCTGATGCGGGGCTCAATCCCAGGACCCTGAGATCATGGCCTGAGCCGAAGGCAGACGCTTAACCGACGGAGCCGCCCAGGCACCCCTTCTAGGACCTTTATGATGACATTGTGCCCACTGGATGATCTAGGATAACTTCCTTGACCTCAAGACCCTTAACTTAATCCATTTGCAGCATCCCTTTAGCATGTGAGGTGACAGAGTTGCAGGTTCTGGGGATTAGGACGTCTTTGGGGGCCACTGTTCTGCCCACCACTAAAGGGTTCTAGAATCTTCTCCGAGGGAAAATATATTCCCACTGCCATGTCCAGAAATCCCAATGCCCTCCATTCGTGTCTCTTCTTTGGACTAATGATGATCTCAAACTCCAGTACTTCTTGATCTGCCCTCCAGAATTTTCCCAGAGCTGCGTATTTATTTCTAAGTGGAACTTACAGCAACTCACTGTTTTACTCCGCGTCATCCTAAGTGACAACACGTGTCAAGGCAAGGTTTGATATTCACTTCTAATTTTCCGAACAATTCCCATTAAAACAATTACATAACTATTGACGGTTTTAAGGAAAGCTGATACGTGAGCCACCAAAAAGCGCTTCGTGGAATACTCTGAGTCTGCGTATACGGCACAGTGGGGGCTCTGGGTGGCCATATTAAAAGCAAATGTGTTGCCTAAATGCCAAACATACCCTGAATCCCAGCCTGCTGGCTGCACCGTGATTGAATTAGTCAGGGTTCTCAGAGAAACAGAATGTATGTGTGTGTATACACACACACACACACGTATATAGGGAGAGACACAAGAGACAGAGATTTATTATAAGAAATTGGCTCGCACAGCACAATTAAGGAAGCTGAAAAGTCCCCTGGTTTGCAGTCGGGAAGCTGGAGACCCAGGAGTACCCATGGGGTAGGTCTCAGTCTGAGTCCGAGTCTGAAGGCAGAAGGAGATGGGGGAGAGGGAATGTGCCCTTACTCCACATTTTTGTTCTACTGACGCTCCCAAAGGATGGGTGGAGGCCCACCCACACTGGGGAGGAGGGTGATCTGCTTTCCTCCATCTACCAACTCAAGTGTTGATCTCACCCAGAAACACCCCCACAGACACCCCCCAGGGGAACGTTTTACCAAATGTCTGGGTGCCCTATGGCCCAGTCAAGTTGACATGTAAAATTAACCCTCACAGGGACGTTGTGGAAAGAACTCAGAGCGGGGAGTGGGTTCTGGGTCTGCTCAGTAACGTTGGGCAAGTCTCATTCCGTTCCAGGGGGGTCTCAGTTTCCCCACCTGTGTGATGGGGACGGTTCCTCAGGTTCTCTTGAGCTCAGAAACGCAAAGCTTTTGCTGTTCACCCCTTGGTATGTTAGTAATGAGAGGCTGGAGCGTGGGGCAGACCAGCTTTGACACAGATGGCCAGCGTGTGAAGTACTCTTAGAGGCCCCGTAGGGGTCCACCCCCTGCCCCCAGGAACATGACACATTCTTCCTGGGCCCCACCTCGCATCATATGCACACACCCATCATGGTGCTTAGTGGGGACACCGAGCTTTATTCAGCCTTGTGGCCATCACACCAGACCCAGCATATTTTCCAGTTGTCAAAAGACCAACTGACTGATAGAAGAAAAGGCAGGACAGTCCCACGAGGTCAGCTCTTACTGAAAATTCAGCCCCTCGTGGGGCTGGAAGCCCCCAGAAGACTCAGTGGTGAGCATGTAGGCTCCGTGCATCAGACAGACCTGGGTTCAAATCCCAGAGCCACCACCCGGGAGCTGCCTGACCTTGGGCAGGTTACTTCACCTGAGCCTCAGTGTTGTGATGTCCCATGGGGGGTGCTCCCAGAAGCGGGTCCCTAAGTGTGTGCTGAGAGTTACGTGAGGTAATATACGCAGAGCGCCCAGCCCAGCTCCTGGCACATCGTTAGTGCTCTCGAAATAACAACTGAAACTGCTATTCTTATTCTTGCCACCCACGTGGTCTGGGGATGTAGATGATCCTGTAAGAGCCCGCGCCACTCCCGGGCCCCACACGGGCATGTGGGGAACTTCTGTGGAGACCCTGTATAGGAGGAGTTACGTTGGGGTCTCCGAATTGTATGGTGGCTCCCCCACCATTCTGCACCAGCCGCTTCCTGTGGCAGCGCAAACAGTGTTCAGATGTAACGTTCTGAAACGGTATTTAAGATGGTTCTTAAATGCCTGCCGAAACTAAACATCCCACGTGAACAAAAAATACCGTCATTAATTGGCGCTCCGTTGCGCGAATAGATGGAGAGCCAATGAAGGCAGTGGATTTGGTTCTTCACAAAGAGGAGGAGGAGGAGGGGCAGGATACTGGGGACACACCTCACTCTGCTGCTTATGAGCAGGTGACCTCAGAACAGCCACTTGGTGTCTCCCAACTGTTGCCACCTCTATGCAGTGGGTCCCTCCCACGTTGCCCATTTGGGCTAGCTCAGTCCCTAGTAAACCCAACCAATAGTAGCTGTTGGAAGTGCTTAAAACAATACTGATGATGTGGCTGATACACAGGGAGCTCCTAAGTGGTGGCTCTGGGATTTGAACCCGGGTCTGTCTGATTCACAGAACCCACATGCTCACCGCTGCGTGTTGTAGGGGCTTCCGGTCCCACGAGGGGCTTTTCAGTAAGCGTTGACCTCTTGGGACTGTCACGCCTTTTCTTCTATCAGTCACTTGGTCTTTCAACAACCGGCTAACTGTTCGTTAGTTTCCCTGCAAGCTGGACCCAGTAGGAGAGGGATCGGTGGATGAATTTTGGTTGGATTTGAACAGTGCCTTTCCAAGAATGGGTTGAAATCCAGCCCTGTCTGTATATTTCAGGAACCAGCACATTTAAGAATCTGGTTTGACAGAGCGCTGCATTCGGTTGAGGCGGACAGGTGTGGGTGGTGGGTGTCAAGGAATCTATTTAAGCCAACAAATTCAGGTTTACCAGAAATACCGACTTTCTTAAATCTCTGCAAGTGAATTCAAATTAGACGTGGAATCTCTACTGGCTTGCCAGAAACGGAATTTTCATCATTGTTGGGGCTCCTTCACCGCGGATGGATAGATATCCCCAGGGACTTACCCCGTCCACCTGCTACCATCAACTCATGCCACTCATCCTGCATGTTTTCTCCAAGTCTGGAAACTCCACCAATTCTGGGCCAACCCTGGAGGGTGGGGGGATCCTGTGCCTAGGTTGGTATTTCTGGCATCAGGGGTCTCCCCACTTTCCTCCGCCACTGCCGAGAGTTTGCAGATGGACCGTTGTTAAGAATGAATGAGAGCCCTCCCCCAAGATGTTTCACTTTTGCTTGCTGGGTTTGTTTGCTTATTTGCTTAATTAATAGACTTTATGTGGCAGTGGACATTTTTAGGCTTATAGAAAAATTGACCAGGAAGTACGGGAGTTCCCATATACCCTTTCTTTTATTTTTCTGTAAGATTTTATTTATTCATTTGAGACACAGAGAGAGAGAGAGACAGCATGAGCAGGGGGAGAGGCAGAGGGAGAGGGAGAAGCAGGCTCCTCGCTGAGCCCAGAGCCCGATGTGGGGTTCGATCCCAGGACCCTGGGATCATCACCCGAGCTGAAGGCGGACGCTTAACCATCTGAGCCACCCAGGTGCCCCCCATATACCCTTTCAACCCTCCTCCCCCAGCACCCCTACCCTGGGCTTCCTCAATGATAAATGTCTTATATTAGTGTGCTTATTTGTTACAGCTGATGAGCCAGTGCTGATAACGTTATTATTACCTAAGTTAGAGTTCACTCTCTGTTGTACATTCTTTGAGTTTTGACAAGTGTGTAATGACTTCTCTCCACCATTACTGTCTCATACAGAATAGCTTCATGCCCTAAAAATCCCATGTTCTCTCCCTCACCTTAACCCCTAGAAACCACTGATCTTTTTTACTGTCTCCATAGCTTTGCCTTTTCTGTGTTGTTTAAACTAATTTAGCTTCCAAGATTTAAAAAAAGTGGACTATTTTATGTAAAAACCCAGATGTCCAATATCTGGTGAAGAATTGGGATATCCCTGGTAACTCCAGCCTGGAACTGAGTCCAAGTTGCTGCCTTCTCAGAGAGGAGTGAGCCCTCCCATGCTTTCCTCCACAGGATTGTATGGGTGGCGCCCTCTCCCCTTGTCGGCTCCTGTAGGCATCGGAGTTTGCCGTCCTGCTCTGGCCTCCTACGAAGACCAGAACAGCCTCTGATTTGTGGACTGCCTCTGTTTCCTGCCCTGTAAATACATCCCCGAGGCCAGGTCTTGCAACAGCCTGGACATCTGCTTGAAATGGGGAGGAGAAAAACATAGGGAAATCCAACACAGATTTATTCCCCTGGAAATTATCTTGTAACCTGTGGGAGGCTCATCTGAAGCCATGCAAACACCCAGCTGCGGGGCCATCTGAGGCTGGGACAAAATCAGCCAACATCCCACACTCAGCAGATTTTTTTTTTTCCTGTGTTCTCCGTACAACCTGAAAGTATTGGTTGTCTGAGGCTGTGGACCCCGGCGTCGGGCTCCGCACAAAGTCCTTCAGTGGCTGCCACCGCACTGGGTCAATTATTTATGCTAATGCTGCAATTCACCCTACTGACCTCCTTCCTGGAGTCTGTCAGGGAACTGGACACCCAGAGATTAAATTGTCCCTGGAGCGATGGGTGGTGGAGTGGAGGTGGCGGGTGCATGGGGAGACTCAGGGAGATGCGAGGCCAGAGCATCACTGAGACATGGCCAGAAATGAAGACAGCCCTTTAACTTGGCTGCGGGGTTGTACTTGGGAGAAAAACCTGAATCTCTCAGCAGTGAAATGAGAGACAGCATGATGGGAGCATGCTCCCTTCTTCCCCGCCGACAAGGCCCTCTGTGGTTCCTACGCTCAGAGCCTCCAGGACAGGTCGAGGAGTGGTCGAAAGAGCACTTGGTGTAGAGTCCAGTATCTGCCCTCTTTGTGCTGTGTGATCTTAGGCAAGTTGCTTTGTCTCTCTCAGTCTCCATATCCATCTCTGGATGGAAAAAAAGAAAGTAGCAATAATGTCTCACAGGAGCGTCAATGGGTTGTTGTACCTCAGGGGGTCCTCTGTCTCCTGCCCCAGCCCTGCATCCCTCCCTATAGCACCAACGTTCTGCTCCTGTCCAGGTCGCCCTACTCAAATCCTCCCTCTCCCTTGCGTTCCATATTTATTCAGTCCACAAGTATTTACTGAGCACCTACTATGCATTAGCCACTGTCCTCGGCTCAAGGGAACACAGTGGTGAACAAGATAGACCCTGTCCCTGGCCTTGGGAAACCAGCGTCTCATCAGTGACCTTCTCTGTGTCTTTATCCTCACCTCTAGCTACCCTGATCCAGGCCACCTCTGTGTCTTGCCTGGATTCCTGGAACATTCTCCACACTGCAGCCAGAGTCCCTCCTGAATCACAGATCCGATGAATCCAGGGCCCCCTGCTGCCCCTGGGATAAAACGGAAACTCACCAGCCATCTCAGCCTTCTTTCTGTCCCTGAAACTGATGGAGTCCCTTCCGCCTCTGAATGTTTGCCCTTGCCCTTCCCTCCACTTGCTTTCCTGGTCTTAATACAACGTCATCTTCTTTTCAGGTGTCACTCTTGATACCTCGTTGTCCAGCCAACCGTCCTTAGCCCTCTCTGTTTCCCCATCACAGCCCCGATGAGAATAGCAGCCAACACACATACCGTGCTTTCTTTGTACCTGACACTGTGCCCATTTTACAGATGAGAGAACCAAGGTACAGAGAGTGAAGTGTCTTTGCTGGGGTCCCACAATATTACAGTTGCCTCTGGCCACTCCATCACGAGTCCCCCAGAGCAGGGTCTCTGTCTTGTTTGTCTGTGCTTCTGCAGCCCACAAGGGCTGGCACAGAGGAGGTGCTTAACCACATCTCCCCACATGATGAGTGACCGTCTTGCGCAATGAATGAGCTCATCATGGTCAAAGCCGTGCTTGAAATTGCTGGAACTGCCTGATCGTTAAGGGGCTCTTATTATTCCACTTGGACCGTGAGTTGGTTCAGCCAAGGGAGGAATCCAGTCTCCCTGCCCCAGAGAGGCCCTGGCGGCCACCGAAGCATCTCTCACCAGGGAATGTGGGTGTGGGAGGAAGGTCCTTGCCATCATTTGTTTTTCTCAGACTGTTTTCCAATAGAGACTGCCTCTGGCAGGCAGTGGAGTCCAAGGATACAATAGCGTTGGGGGGATTTCTGCCTGCGGGGACTCCCGAGGTCTCCTCTTGCATCGAGACACAGGGAGTTTGCTTGGCTGGGGCTCTGCTGGGGCCTTAATGGGGATATTAGCCTCGGGGATGGCAACGTGAGAGCCCCGATTCGTTACAGCCTCATCGTTAATTTAGGGGCTGGCTGGACCAGGCGTGAGAGCTACTGGGTCTTCGGAGGCTGCTGAGCATTAGGCTCTTTTCAGGACCCAAAGCGGAGATGAACCGCTGTGGGACCTGCAGGAGGATGGCTGGGAGGACAGGCAGGGGAGAGAGCTGTTGGAAGGACTCACTTCAGAGCCTGAGGGCTGGCGTGTGCACCGCTTGCTCCAAATCCTTTCCTGGTTATGCTGTAGCTAGATACGCCGAGACACGTGTGTAGTACAGTATTCTGCACTTTACCAGATTATCTGTACTGTACCATCCTGTCTGGAAATACACGGCGCTCTTTGTCCTAAACTGTGCGATGTTCTGTCCTCTCTGTACTATCTTACCTGGTCTACACTACGTTATACTCTCCCATACCGTCTATATCATATTACACTGTACTAAACTGTTTACATCATTATATATACCGTATTATGTGGACTATACTGCCCATCTTATCTGCTACACCATCTCTACTATGGTATCTGTAGTATGTCATCTATTCTGTACTATACTGACTGTACTACACCGTACCATCTACACTGAACCATCCCTACAATGCCATATATTCCACCGTCTACCCTATACCGTATTATCTATCCCGTACTCTACTACATATACTACGCCATGCGATAAACCCAAATTTCACAGAGAAGGAGTGACAAAGTGATCACACAAACTGGGGAGGTAGATGCCCGGATTCAGATCCCGGCTATGCCTCCTGACGAGCTCTGCGGTCCTCAGCTTTGTCCCATCCCCTCTCTGAGCCTCCGTTTTCCCATCTGTAACGTGGACATATTACTTCCAACCCACCTCGTAGAGCCATTGTAGGAAAATGTCATATTGCATTCAGGGGCTGGGACGGGTTGAATTGTGTTGCACTCCCCTAGAATTCATAGATTGAAACCCTAACCCCCCAGTACCTCAGAATGTGACTTTATTTGGAAATGGGGTCATTGTGGGCATAATCCTTTAAATTAAGATGAGGTCATACTGGAGTAGGGTGGGTCCTCATCCAACATGAGTGGTGTCCATATAAAAAGAGGAAATTTGGACACGGACACACGGCCAGGCAGAACGCCATGTGAACATGAAGACAGAGGTCAGGGTGGTGCTTCTCCACTCCCAGGAACACGAAAGATAGCCAGCAACCCCTCAGAAGCCAGGCGAGAGCCATGGAAAGGTTCCCTCACAGCCTCAGAAGGAACCAACCCTGACCTTAACTTCCAGCCTCCAGAAGTGTGAGGGAGTAAATCTATGTCGCGGAAGTCACCCAGTCTGTGGGACTTTGTCAGCAACCTTAGCAAACGAATCCAGGGGCTTAGCACAGAGCCCAGCACAGACTGAGAGCCCATTGCATGGTGCCTGTTATAACTACTGTTACTAGTGTGTTCCACCGTGCAATTCTTGTGTAGCTCACGGTAGGTCAAGAGCTGGTCAGAGCTAGCAGATATCCCCTTCCAAGTGAGGCTGTGTGACTTAGGTAAGTCACTTTCCTTCTCTGGGCCTCTCGGTTCCCTAATTTGTAAAGTGGACGCTATGTGATTAGACTAATGGGACCACTTGCGTGCAGGGCTCACTCCAGCTTCCCCTGTGCCCCTACTTCCCAGATTCTCCTGATGACCCTAGCATTGCTGTCCTCCCCATTTGACAGATGAGGACACTGAGGCTCACAGAGGGAAGAAGTTACCTGCCCAAGGTCATACTGAGGCCAAGTGGCAGACTTGGGGTCAAACACAGACTGTCCGTGCTGAGGCTATTGGCCATAGAGCTCTGGTGAGGGCAGAAGACAAAGAGGGTGGTCTCAGATTCCCTCCAGGCGTGAAGGTGGGATTGGCCTTGTTCCTGTCATTTCCTCTTTTGGGCTTATTCTGTGTCTCCCTTGCAGCCCCCATCACTCCCCAAGTTCTTAGAGTCCTGCCCGTTCACTGAGGGGAGATAAGATGGTGGGGTATGTGCGTGTGGGGAGTCCCAGATCCCTCTTCAGATTCATATATGGAGTAATTGACTACGTGCACCTTGCAAATGGACTTGGGGGGGATTTCAACCCCTCTAACCCACTTCACACACAGATAAGAGCCTTGGTCCCCAGGGCTCACAGAGCTTTCTCATTCCAACTTTATGAACGTGCCCTGCACGTGTATGAACCGAGTTCTGCTTTTTGGGGAAAGAAAAAAGAAAAGCTATTTTGTTCTGCTTCTCGGCATCTGTTTTCCCCAAAGTGCCAAGGAAATTCCACCTCTGATAAATAATAGGCAGCCACCAGAAAGGCTAAAATGTGTATTCCCTGCTAGGGGAGGAATTCGGCTCAGACCCTCCCCCACCCCCAGCATTCTGAAGAACACATTCCATCCATTTTCTGGAAGGGCTGGGGGCCAGTCCCTCTCCTCCCCATCTCCAGATAAGCTCTGCTCAGACTTGGGGATGTCAGGAACATTCCTGAAGAATTCTAGAGTCAGGCAGATTGGGTAGAAAAGTGCCCAGAACTTAGTAGGTGGCTTTTTTCATCAATATCGTTCATTCATTGCACAGCAAAACCATCAACAAAACGAAAAGGCAGCCTACTGAATGGGAGAATATATTTGCAAATGACCTATCTAATAAGGGGTTAATATCCAAGATATATAAAGAATGTATACAACTCAACACCAGAAAGCCCGCAAATCTGATTTTAAAATGGGCAGAGGAATTGAATAGACATTCTTCCAAAGAAGATATCCAGGGGGCCAACAGACACATGAAAAGATGCTCAACATCACTCATCATTGGGGAGATGCAAATCAAAACCATAATAAGATCACCCTACACCAGCCAGAATGGCTTGTATCAAGCAAACAAGTGCTGGTGAGGATGTAGGGAAAAAGAAACTCTTGCGCACTGTTGGTGGAAATGTAAATTGGTGTAGTCACTGTGGAGAACAGTGTGGAGGTTGCTTTAAAAAATTAGAGCCGGAGATACCATGTGATCCAGTAATTTCACTGTGGGGTATTTACCCAACAAAAACAAAACAAAACAAAAAAAACACCACTAATTTGAAAAGACATATGCACCCCTATGTTTATTGCAACATATTTAAAATGCCAAGATATGGAAACAACTTAAATGTCTATCTGTAGATAAATGGATAAGGAAGATGTGGTGCATGCACGCACGCACACACACACACACACACATGCACACACTGGAATATTACTCAGCCATTAAAAAAGAATGAAATCTTGCCATTTGCAACATGGATGGACCTAGAGGGTATTATGCTAAGTGAAATCAGTCAGAGAAAGGCAAATACCATATGATTTCACTTATATGTGGAATTTAAAAAACAAAACAAAAAAACCAGGGACAGACTCATAAATACAGAGAGCAAACTGGTTCCAGAGGGGAGATGGGCGGGGGAAGGAGTGAAATAGGTAAAGGGAATTAAAGGATACAAACTTGAATTATAAACTCAGTAAGTCGCAGAGATGGCGAGTTAGAGCACGGGGAATGCAGTGAGGGATATTGTAATACCGTTGTAAGGTGACAGATGGTGACTACACTCACCGTGGTGAGTACTGAGAATAAAAAAAATCATTCATTCATTGAATATCACTGAATATGCACAGCCTCCTTACCAAGTGCCTCCAGTGAGCCAGACTCCACGCCAACTGCCTCACTCATCACCTGTCCTCCCAGCAACCCAAAGGCAGTGTAGTGATACCCCATTGTATAGGCAGGCAAACGCCTTCAAGAGAAACTGAGTGACACCCCCAGGGATGTGAACCTAATCAGTGGTAGGACAGGCATCTGAACCCAGATGGGTCTGACCTGATTCCAAAATCTATGCTCTTCAAAAGTCTCTGCTCTTCTAAGTGGGGTCCGCTGAGTAAAGCTCCCCCCTTCAACGATGTCTGTGTTCTAATCCCTTGAACCCATGAACATGCTACCGGACATGGGGACAGGGGCTTGGCAGATGTGATGAGGTTAAGGATCTCCAGATGGGGACATTATCCTGGGTTATCTGGAAGGGCCCAGTGTCCTCTCAAGGGTCCTTAGAAGATGGGGGCGGGAGGGTTAGAGTCAGGGAAGGAGATGTGATGACCATTGCAAGAGGTCAGGCGGATGGCAGGAAGGGGCCACGAGCCAAGGAATGCCAGCGGCCCCCTGGAAGCTGGGATAGCAAGGAAGTAAAGTCTCCACGAGAGCCTCCAGAGGAGCCAGCCCTGTGGACACCTTGCTTTTAGACTTCTGATCTCTAGAACTCTAATAGAATAAATTTGTGTCGTTTTAAGCTGCTGTGTTTGTTACTGCATCCCTAGGAAGTGAATTCACTAAGCATAGAAAAAAAAATAATAGGTACTAAGAGCATAAAGTGTGTCTTGAGAGCTCGTGAATATAGGCGTGGCTTCCCAGTGGGATTGAATGGATGAATGATACATGGTGACATTAAGGCTAGCCCGTGTGACATCCCAGTGGGGTTACTCTCAGTCCCAGTGAGGGAGTGGTTGGCGTTGCCATTGTGATCTAAGTCTTCCATTCTTTTATAGTGTTGTTTAACCCCCGATTTTCGGGGGAGGGGGATTGAACTTTTTATGGAAGTACAATCTACATACAGTAAAGTAAAATGTCAATACATATTACAAACATATAGAACCATGTCACCATTGCCAAGGTCAAGATACAGAATAGTCTCATCCCCCAGAAAGTTACTTCCTAATTGATACCCCTCAGGGGTAAACTGCCTCTCTGATTTCTGTCACCAAAGATTAGTTTGCCTGTCCTTGAACTTCATATAAATAGCATCACGTGGTGCTTTTCTCTTGTGCATGCTTCCTTAGCTCCACGTTGTGTCTGAGATTTACCCACGTTGTTACACGTATCAGCAGTTCAAGTTCACCCGCTCTCCTGCTGAAGGACATGTGGGGTGTTTCTCCATCTTGGGGCCATAATGATCAGAGCTGCTAGGAATGTTTTTGTACAAGTCTTGCGGTAGATACAAGCCCTCCTTTCTCTTAGGTGTATGCCTGGGAGTGGCATTGTGGGATCATAGGGCAGGTGGGTGTTTAGATTCAGTAGATACCCTGGCTCTCTGGCCTGGAGCGAACCTTAGGAATGCCTTCCCTGCCCACCTCAGCTTTCTTTCCAGAAGATCCATTCTCTATTTCTGTGCTGCGCTGGTAATTGGGATTATGAGACAAGGAGGTACAAGGGTCCCTCCCCTCCTGGCCCAAGAGAGCGTCATCTGACCTGGTGGTTTAGGGTGGATGGGACACCAGGGCAGACGGAGAAGGAAAGTGGGGCCACTCTCTTTTTTAGTTGGGGCTCATTCTGCGTTGGAAGTCTTTCCACCCTGTGTAGTGAGTTGGTAAGGCAGAAGTTTGGGTTCAGCTGAGTGTGTAGTGATTTCTCCCAAACTTACCAGCACGCCACCAGCTTTGAGATTTTTGCCACATTTGCTTGCTTTTCTTTGAATTGACTTACCTTTTTTTATAACTGAAAACTACTTATTGAAGGAGTTAACTTACCTGCAAATATGAAATCAATAGGACTTTCCCCAAGTAGAGGTTAATCACTCTAAATGCTACAAAAGCAAAACAGGGTTGATCAGTCCTAGCCAGATACTGTCACCAGCCTGGGGCCACACCCCTGAGGCTTCTCTTTGTCTTCATGGCAGATTGGTGAACATCACGGAGGCGAGGCATTAAAGAATTATTAGCACCAAAGTGAGACTTTGTTTCTGATGTAATCCGACACATTGAAAGAAAATAAAAAGGAGTAACTTTCTCACTTTGTGTTGGATGTTACTTAACGCTGGAATCTCCTCTCATGCCAAGGCTGCTGGATCCACACCTGGGGGAACACTGGGGTCCTGGAAAGTGGTCTTTATTTGAATCCTGCACCAGCTCTGTAATATTGAATCCGTGACTTCACCTCTCAACTTCCTCGTTTGTACAAAGGAATCGACATGGCCCCTGCTTTGGAGGCTTGTGGGGCTCCCGTTGAATGACCCTGATCTTGGCAGTATCAGGATGAAGACAGCTCATCAATCTTGTGGCTTGCCGCAGGAATGAGCACCCAGGACATTCATGCACTGCAATTCTGTTAGGGCCCTTGCTCCTAAGCAAAGTCATCTGTCCGCTTCAGCCGTTTTGGGGAAGTGTTTATTGCCCTTGGGATCCTGCCAAGGTTAAGTGGAGAATATGGTCCTGGTGAAATTCACACTTTGTCATTTGTTCACAAGCACAGACATTAAATCCCATCCACTGGAGGGTAAACAGCATCTCCCCGTGCACCTGCTATCGGGGAGGTTGTGATGTGGCGGGGGGGGTGTCCCTGTCAGACCCACCTGGGTTCCAAGCCCAGTTCCACTGTCTGGTCACTCTGTGCCTTGGGTATGCTACTTCTCCCTGGGTCTCAGTTTGCTCTTCTGTAAATGGGAATATTCACCCCTACCTCCTCAAGAGATGAGAATGACCAGATTAGATAAGGGACAAAATACAACAGCCAGATATTTAAGAGACAAAAATTGCTACTGTGATTATTCTTTCTTGAGGAAGCCATGGGCTGCATTTAAATTCTCTGCAGAGCATATTCTACTTCTTGGGCTCCTGATCATCCCAAATCTTTGTGTCGGGAAGCTCCTCCCTCTCAACTGTAATTCTCGATTTCTGTTTCCCACAGCCTAGACCACAGATTTTCACAAACCTTGGGTGGGGGATTTCTGCAACAGCTCTGACTTTTTAATGTAGAAAGTGGGGGAAAAAATAGCTCAGGTGGACTTTCTAAGAAGAGAGTGATTATTTTGGCTCATAGACACCAAATCCACAAGTATCTTTCATGCTTCAAGTGTGGCTTGATCCAGGCTCAAACAAAGACTATCAGATCTTAGCTTCTCTGCATCTCTACATTTCCCTTGTCCTTGGTGCTCCGATAGTAGCAAGATGTCCCCAGGAACCCAAGATCACTTCTCCTAGATGCCTTAATCCATTGAGCACCAGGGCCTCTGCCAGCCAGTCTTGTTGGTTCTAATTAGATTACCTGCCTGTTTCTGAATCAGTCAGTGCTGAGAGAGGGAGGCAGGCTATGCTGGTTGGCTTCGGCCAGTCAGGGCCCATCTTTGGAGCTGAATCTAGAATTAGCCTTACTCAAACCACACTAACTGGAGGACGTGTGGGTTCTGTAGGGAATTGATGCTAGAAGAAGAAAGTGTGGGGTAAAAAAGGATGCTAGGGTTGCAATCAGCCAGGTGTCTCGACATCTTTCTAAGACAAAGAAATGACAGATTTTCCGTTAGAGACCTAGCAATGCAATAGGATTGAAGGAACATCTCTCTCTGTCTGTCTGTCTTTGTCTGTCTCTCGTTCCCAGTGCCGTGTGGCCTGAAAATAACAAGGTTGGAGTCAGAGTGATGAATGGGGCAAGATTGACTCGGCACTAATTTTGCCTGGAAGCTGTAGCTATTTTGGGCCCCTGCTGAGCCCTGGTTTAGCTTAGCTGGTTAGAGAGCAGGGCTCATGAGGTCAAGGGTATAAAAAGGGAACAGAAACATGGGACTCGAGGCACAAGTCTAGGGGCCTGATCAGGCTCTGCCACTTTTGACTCAGGCCCTCAGGTAAGTGCCTTACCCTCCCTGGGTCGGCTTCTCCACATCTCCTCCAACTGTCCTTTCCTTCTGTCCCCAGCTCCTTTGCTAGGCACACCTACACGTCTCGGGTCACTGCCAGATTTCTCACCCCAGGACTGGGTTGGATGCCCCTCCATGTGCTTCTAGAGCCTTAGGCTTCCAGGTATAAGTCCCATTTCTCCCAATTTCTCAATGAATGAGGTGGGGTAAGTCTGTCAACCTACTGTGCCTCAGTTTTCTCATCTGTCAAATGGGGATAATGTGAGTGGTACCCATCTCATGGCGTTGTTGCAGTAATGACCTTGTGTAATTTAAGCATTTAACACAGGAGCTGGGCTCAGTAAATGCTACTTTAAGATAGTAATGATTCTGGGGCATCTGGGTGGCTCAGTCCCTTAAGCGTCTGACTCTTGGTTTCAGCTCAGGTTGTGATCTTAGGGTGGTGGTTATCAAGCCCCATGTCAGGTTCCCCATTCAGTGGGGAGTCTGCTTGAAATTCTCTCTCCCTCTTCCTCTGCCCCTCCCCCTGCTCATGCTTACACACCCTCTCAAATAAATAAATAAAAGCTTTTTAAAAAATTGGGATGATCTTGATATCCAGGGGGAATATCGAGCTAATGAAATCAAGCTTCTAGTCCCCTATCATGTAAGATACATGAAACGGGGGCTGTCTATCATTCTCTCCTCTACCTCGTTACCTAGCAACCCTTCTGGTGTATAGTACATGCTTAATAAAACTTGTGGAATAAATGTCCCAGGTCCAGTGTTCTAGGGAATTTCTCTAGCTCTGTGGAGAACCCAAAATTGTGTAGTTGGGTTCAGAAATGTCAAGCTTGAAAGGCCAGTGTAAACAAGGAGTGGGAGGCTTCCATGTAACGATTTGAGTGGTGCTAAAATTGTTTCCCTTCTCTTACTCTAGTCTCTGCTCTTGCCGGCCCCACCCACCCAGAGCCTTGAGCTTCAGGAAGGCCCTGCTAACACCCAAACATCTGGACCTAAATCCGTGGTCACCAGGGTGTCACTGACTTTACAGAGTGAGTGAGAAGAACAGCAAGTTGTGGGGGGTAGGACACCTGGCTGGTAAATGTTGCGGGGTCCAGATGGAGGAATGAAGGAGTCGCCGAGAGGCTGGGGAAGGTCCGCCAGAGAGGGTGTCTTTGGTTCTACCCAGAGCTTGACCTGCAGTGACTCTATATAAACTGGGCTGGCAGTGCTAATAATAAATAAATAGACCACCCCAAACAAGACCCCCTCTGTTGAACAGACCATTAAAGACCTGAGGGAGGTTATTTCACTTGGCAGCTTCCCCCGTGGGTGGCCAAGAAGCCGAAGATGGAGGCCGTGCTCCTTGAGCCTTCTTGTGCTGGGAAGGAAAAAATAAACTGCACAGGACCTGTGGTGGCTGACTTAGTTTTCTCTCCCTCCAGGCATGCTCAGAGCTGTGTGCTGCCAGTGTTCTTTGGCCAAAGAAAATGTCCTGGGTGTAGAGGTGTGTGTGTGTGTGTCTGTCTGTCCCAAATAAGACTCCTCTTTCAGCCTTACCTTTATTTTTGTGTGTTATTGATTGGATTTAAGTCAATTTGGGCCCTGCACCTCTGTGCCCAACACTGCTTTGTGCTCACAATACGTGGGGAGGATGAGGATGAGAGTAATAATATCAGTGGTGATGGTGACAGTGATGATGATGGTGGTGATGATGACGATGTTGACAGTGATGATGACTGATGATGACAGTGACGATGGTGATGATGACAATGTTGACAGTGACAGTGGTGATGATGGTGACTGATGATGACAATGACGATGACAATGACGATGGTGATGGTGATGGTGATGTTGACAGTGATGATGACAATGGTGGTGTGGTAATGGTGTTGACAGTGATGACATGACGGTGATGACAATGTTGATGATGACAATGTTGACGATGATGACAGTGGTGGTGATGGTGACAGTGGTGATGACGGTGACGATGACAATGACAATGATGGTGATGGCGGTGGTGATGGTGATGTTGACAGTGATGACTGATGATGGTGATGATGATGGTGATGACAATGTTGACAGTGACAGTGGTGATGATGATG